>NW_026045265.1:0-300000 GCF_943734845.2 Anopheles funestus | reverse complement strand
GAAAAAGTTAGGTTTTTAAGAAAAAGTTAGTTTTGGTATAAGTTAGGTTTTTTCGAAAAAGTTAGTTTTGGTATAAGTTAGGTTTTTTCGAAAAAGTTAGTTTCGGTATAAGTTAGGTTCTTTCGAAAAGGTTAGTTTTGGTATAAGTTAGGTTTTTGAGAAAAAGTTAGTTTTGGTATAAGTTAGGTTTTTTAGAAAAAGTTAGTTTTGGTATAAGTTAGGTTTTTATGAAAAGGTTAGTTTTGGTATAAGTTAGGTTTTTGAGAAAAAGTTAGTTTTGGTATAAGTTAGGTTTTTGAGAAAAAGTTAGTTTTGGTATAAGTTAGTTTTTTTCGAAAAAGTTAGTTTTGGTATAAATTAGGTTTTTTCGAAAAAGTTAGTTTTGGTATAAGTTTGGTTTTTTAGAAAAAGTTAGTTTTGGTATAAGTTAGGTTTTTTAGAAAAAGTTAGTTTTGGTATAAGTTAGGTTTTTTAGAAAAAGTTAGGTTTTTAAGAAAAAGTTAGTTTTGGTATAAGTTAGGTTTTTTCGAAAAAGTTAGTTTTGGTATAAATTAGGTTTTTTCGAAAAAGTTAGTTTTGGTATAAGTTAGGTTTTTGAGAAAAAGTTAGTTTTGGTATAAATTAGGTTTTTTCGAAAAAGTTAGTTTTGGTATAAGTTTGGTTTTTTAGAAAAAGTTAGTTTTGGTATAAGTTAGGTTTTTAAGAAAAAGTTAGTTTTGGTAAAAGTTAGGTTTTTTAGAAAAAGTTAGGTTTTTTCGAAAAAGTTAGTTTTGGTATAAGTTAGGTTTTTGAGAAAAAGTTAGTTTTGGTATAAGTTAGGTTTTTTCGAAAAAGTTAGTTTTGGTATAAGTTAGGTTTTTTCGAAAAAGTTAGTTTTGGTATAAGTTTGGTTTTTTCGAAAAAGTTAGTTTTGGTATAAATTAGGTTTTTTCGAAAAAGTTAGTTTTGGTATAAGTTAGGTTTTTTAGAAAAAGCTAGTTTTGGTATAAGTTAGGTTTTTTAGAAAAAGTTAGTTTTGGTATAAGTTAGGTTTTTTCGAAAAAGTTAGGTTTTTAAGAAAAAGTTAGTTTTGGTATAAGTTAGGTTTTTTAGAAAAAGTTAGTTTTGGTATAAGTTAGGTTTTTAAGAAAAAGTTAGTTTTGGTAAAAGTTAGGTTTTTTAGAAAAAGTTAGGTTTTTTCGAAAAAGTTAGTTTTTGTATAAGTTAGGTTTTTATGAAAAAGTTAGGTTTTTTCGAAAAAGTTAGTTTTGGTAAAAGTTAGGTTTTTTCGAAAAAGTAAGGTTTTTTAGAAAAAGTTAGTTTTGGTATAAGTTAGGTTTTTTCGAAAAAGTTAGTTTTGGTATAAGTTAGGTTTTTAAGAAAAAGTTAGTTTTGGTATAAGTTAGGTTTTTTCGAAAAGGTTAGTTTTGGTAAAAGTTAGGTTTTTTCGAAAAAGTTAATTTTGGTATAAGTTAGGTTTTTGAGAAAAAGTAAGTTTTGGTATGAGTTAGGTTTTTTCGAAAAAGTTAGTTTTGGTATAAGTTAGGTTTTTTAGAAAAAGTTAGTTTTGGTAAAAGCTAGGTTTTTTAGAAAAAGTTAGTTTTGGTAAAAGTTAGGTTTTTTAGAAAAAGTTAGGTTTTTTAGAAAAAGTGAGTTTTGGTATAAGTTAGGTTTTTTTCGAAAAAGTTAGTTTTTTTATAAGTTAGGTTTTTTCGAAAAAGTTAGTTTTGGTATAAGTTAGGTTTTTTCGAAAAAGTTAGGTTTTTTCGAAAAAGTTAGTTTTGGTATAAGTTAGGTTTTTAAGAAAATTTTAGATTTTTAAGAAAAAGTTAGGTTTTTAAGAAAAAGTTAGTTTTGGTATAAGTTAGGTTTTTAAGAAAAAGTTAGTTTTGGTATAAGTTAGGTTTTTTCGAAAAAGTTAGTTTTGGTATAAGTTAGGTTTTTAAGAAAAAGTTAGGTTTTTTCGAAAAAGTTAGTTTTGGTATAAGTTAGGTTTTTTCGAAAAAGTTAGTTTTGGTATAAGTTAGGTTTTTTCGAAAAAGTTAGTTTTGGTATAAGTTAGGTTTTTTAGAAAAAGTTAGTTTTGGTATAAGTTAGGTTTTTTATAAAAAGTTAGTTTTGGTAAAAGTTAGGTTTTTTAGAAAAAGTGAGTTTTGGTATAAGTTAGGTTTTTTCGAAAAAGTTAGTTTTTTTATAAGTTAGGTTTTTTCGAAAAAGTTAGTTTTGGTAAAAGTTAGGTTTTTTCGAAAAAGTAAGGTTTTTTAGAAAAAGTTAGTTTTGGTATAAGTTAGGTTTTTTAGAAAAAGTTAGTTTTGGTAAAAGTTAGGTTTTTAAGAAAAAGTTAGGTTTTTTCGAAAAAGTGAGTTTTGGTATAAGTTAGGTTTTTTCGAAAAAGTTAGTTTTTTTATAAGTTAGGTTTTTTAGAAAAAGTTAGTTTTGGTATAAGTTAGGTTTCTAAGAAAAAGTTAGTTTTGGTATAAGTTAGGTTTTTTCGAAAAAGTTAGTTTTGGTATAAGTTAGGTTTTTTCGAAAAAGTTAGTTTTGGTATAAGTTAGGTTTTTAAGAAAAAGTTAGGTTTTTTCGAAAAAGTTAGTTTTTTTATAAGTTAGGTTTTTAAGAAAAAGTTAGTTTTGGTATAAGTTAGGTTTTTAAGAAAAAGTTAGTTTTGGTATAAGTTAGGTTTTTTCGAAAAAGTTAGTTTTGGTATAAGTTAGGTTTTTTCGAAAAAGTTAGTTTTGGTATAAGTTAGGTTTTTTAGAAAAAGTTAGTTTTGGTATAAGTTAGGTTTTTTCGAAAAAGTTAGTTTTGGTAAAAGTTAGGTTTTTTAGAAAAAGTTAGGTTTTTTAGAAAAAGTGAGTTTTGGTATATGTTAGGTTTTTTCGAAAAAGTTAGTTTTGGTATAAGTTAGGTTTTTTCGAAAAAGTTAGGTTTTTTCGAAAAAGTTAGTTTTGGTATAAGTTAGGTTTTTAAGAAAAAGTTAGATTTTTTATGAAAAAGTTAGGTTTTTAAGAAAAAGTTAGTTTTGGTATAAGTTAGGTTTTTTCGAAAAAGTAAGGTTTTTTAGAAAAAGTTAGTTTTGGTATAAGTTAGGTTTTTTAGAAAAAGTTAGTTTTGGTAAAAGTTAGGTTTTTAAGAAAAAGTTAGTTTTGGTATAAGTTAGGTTTTTTCGAAAAAGTTAGTTTTGGTATAAGTTAGGTTTTTAAGAAAAAGTTAGGTTTTTTCGAAAAAGTTAGTTTTTTTATAAGTTAGGTTTTTAAGAAAAAGTTAGTTTTGGTAAAAGTTAGGTTTTTAAGAAAAAGTTAGTTTTGGTATAAGTTAGGTTTTTTCGAAAAAGTTAGTTTTGGTATAAGTTAGGTTTTTTCGAAAAAGTTAGTTTTGGTATAAGTTAGGTTTTTTAGAAAAAGTTAGTTTTGGTATAAGTTAGGTTTTTTAGAAAAAGTTAGTTTTGGTAAAAGTTAGGTTTTTTAGAAAAAGTTAGGTTTTTTAGAAAAAGTGAGTTTTGGTATATGTTAGGTTTTTTCGAAAAAGTTAGTTTTTTTATAAGTTAGGTTTTTTCGAAAAAGTTAGTTTTGGTATAAGTTAGGTTTTTTCGAAAAAGTTAGTTTTGGTATAAGTTAGGTTTTTTCGAAAAAGTTAGTTTTGGTATAAGTTAGGTTTTTATGAAAAAGTTAGTTTTGGTATAAGTTAGGTTTTTTCGAAAAAGTTAGTTTTGGTATAAGTTAGGTTTTTGAGAAAAAGTTATTTTTGTTATAAGTTAGGTTTTTAAGAAAAAGTTAGGTTTTTTCGAAAAAGTTAGTTTTTTTATAAGTTAGGTTTTTAAGAAAAAGTTAGTTTTGGTATAAGTTAGGTTTTTAAGAAAAAGTTAGTTTTGGTATAAGTTAGGTTTTTTCGAAAAAGTTAGTTTTGGTATAAGTTAGGTTTTTTCGAAAAAGTTAGTTTTGGTATAAGTTAGGTTTTTTAGAAAAAGTTAGTTTTGGTATAAGTTAGGTTTTTTAGAAAAAGTTAGTTTTGGTAAAAGTTAGGTTTTTTAGAAAAAGTTAGGTTTTTTAGAAAAAGTGAGTTTTGGTATATGTTAGGTTTTTTCGAAAAAGTTAGTTTTGGTATAAGTTAGGTTTTTTCGAAAAAGTTAGTTTTGGTATAAGTTAGGTTTTTTCGAAAAAGTTAGGTTTTTTAGAAAAAGTTAGTTTTGGTATAAGTTAGGTTTTTTAGAAAAAGTTAGTTTTGGTAAAAGTTAGGTTTTTAAGAAAAAGTTAGGTTTTTTCGAAAAAGTGAGTTTTGGTATAAGTTAGGTTTTTTCGAAAAAGTTAGTTTTGGTATAAGTTAGGTTTTTTAGAAAAAGTTAGATTTGGTATAAGTTAGGTTTTTTCGAAAAAGTTAGTTTTGGTATAAGTTAGGTTTTTTAGAAAAAGTTAGTTTTGGTATAAGTTAGGTTTTTTAGAAAAAGTTAGTTTTGGTATAAGTTAGGTTTCTATAAAAAAGTTAGGTTTTTTCGAAAAAGTTAGTTTTGGTAAAAGTTAGGTTTTTTCGAAAAAGTAAGGTTTTTTAGAAAAAGTTAGTTTTGGTATAAGTTAGGTTTTTTCGAAAAAGTTAGTTTTGGTATAAGTTAGGTTTTTTCGAAAAAGTTAGTTTTGGTATAAGTTAGGTTTTTTAGAAAAAGTGAGTTTTGGTATAAGTTAGGTTTTTTCGAAAAAGTTAGTTTTTTTATAAGTTAGGTTTTTTCGAAAAAGTTAGTTTTTTTATGAGTTAGGTTTTTTCGAAAAAGTTAGTTTTGGTATAAGTTAGGTTTTTTCGAAAAAGTTAGTATTGGTATAAGTTAGGTTTTTTCTTAAAAGTTAGTTTTGGTATAAGTTAGGTTTTTTAGAAAAAGTTAGTTTTGGTATAAGTTAGGTTTTTTAGAAAAAGTTAGTTTTGGTATAAGTTAGGTTTTTATGAAAAAGTTAGGTTTTTTCGAAAAAGTTAGTTTTGGTAAAAGTTAGGTTTTTAAGAAAAAGTTAGTTTTGGTATAAGTTAGGTTTTTATGAAAAAGTTAGGTTTTTTCGAAAAAGTTAGTTTTGGTATAAGTTAGGTTTTTAAGAAAAAGTTAGTTTTGGTATAAGTTAGGTTTTTATGAAAAAGTTAGGTTTTTTTCGAAAAAGTTAGTTTTGGTAAAAGTTAGGTTTTTTCGAAAAAGTAAGGTTTTTTAGAAAAAGTTAGTTTTGGTATAAGTTAGGTTTTTTCGAAAAAGTTAGTTTGGGTATAAGTTAGGTTTTTTCGAAAAAGTTAGTTCTGGTATAAGTTAGGTTTTTTTCGAAAAAGTTAG
Source organism: Anopheles funestus (assembly GCF_943734845.2). Lineage (NCBI taxonomy): Eukaryota > Metazoa > Arthropoda > Insecta > Diptera > Culicidae > Anopheles > Anopheles funestus. The sequence goes on along the minus strand of NW_026045265.1, from coordinate 294,722 downwards.
TTTTGGTATAAGTTAGGTTTTTAAGAAAAAGTTAATTTTGGTATAAGTAAGGTTTTTAAGAAAAAGTTAATTTTGGTATAAGTTAGGTTTTTTAGAAAAAGTTAGTTTTGGTATAAGTTAGGTTTTTTCGAAAAAGTTAGTTTTTTTATAAGTTAGGTTTTTTCGAAAAAATTAGTTTTGGTAAAAGTTAGGTTTTTTCGAAAAAGTTAGTTTTGGTATAAGTTAGGTTTTTAAGAAAAAGTTAGTTTTGGTATAAGTTAGGTTTTTTTAGAAAAAGTTAGTTTTGGTATAAGTTAGGTTTTTTAGAAAAAGTTAGTTTTGGTAAAAGTTAGGTTTTTTAGAAAAAGTTAGGTTTTTAAGAAAAAGTTAATTTTGGTATAAGTTAGGTTTTTTAGAAAAAGTTAGTTTTGGTAAAAGTTAGGTTTTCTCGAAAAAGTAAGGTTTTTTCGAAAAAGATAGTTTTGGTATAAGTTAGGTTTTTAAGAAAATGTTAGTTTTGGTATAAATAAGGTTTTTTCAAAAAAGGTAGGTTTTATCGAAAAAGTTAGTTTTGGTATAAGTTAGGTTTTTTCGAAAAAGTTAGTTTTGGTAAAAGTTAGGTTTTTTCGAAAAAGTTAGGTTTTCTCGAAAAAGTTAGTTTTGGTATAAGTTAAGTTTTTTAGAAAAAGTTAGTTTTGGTAAAAGTTAGGTTTTCTCGAAAAAGTAAGGTTTTTTCGAAAAAGATAGTTTCGGTATAAGTTAGGTTTTTTAGAAAATGTTAGTTTTGGTATAAATAAGGTTTTTTCAAAAAAGGTAGGTTTTATCGAAAAAGTTAGTTTTGGTATAAGTAAGGTTTTTTCGAAAAAGTTAGTTTTGGTATAAGTTAGGTTTTTTCGAAAAAGTTAGGTTTTCTCGAAAAAGTTAGTTTTGGTAAAAGTTAGGTTTTTTAGAAAAAGTGAGGTATTAGAAAAAGTTAGTTTTGGTATAAGTTAGGTTTTTTCGAAAAAGTTAGTTTTGGTAAAAGTTAGGTTTTTTCGAAAAAGTTAGGTTTTTCTCGAAAAAGTAAGGTTTTTTCGAAAAAGTTAGTTTTGGTAAAAGTTAGGTTTTTTAGAAAAAGTTAGGTTTTTTCGAAAAAGTTAGTTTTGGTAAAAGTTAGGTTTTTTCGAAAAAGTTAGTTTTGGTAAAAGTTAGGTTTTTTCGAAAAAGTTAGGTTTTTTCAAAAAAGTTAGTTTTGGTAAAAGTTAGGTTTATTAGAAAAAGTTAGGTTTATTAGAAAAAGTTAGTTTTGGTATAAGTTAGGTTTTTTCGAAAAAGTTAGTTTTGGTAAAAGTTAGGTTTTTTCGAAAAAGTTACGTTTTTCTCGAAAAAGTAAGGTTTTTTCGAAAAAGTTAGTTTTGGTATAAGTTAGGTTTTTTAGAAAAAGTTAGTTTTGGTAAAAGTTAGGTTTTTTAGAAAAAGTTAGGTTTTTAAGAAAAAGTTAATTTTGGTATAAGTTAGGTTTTTTAGAAAAAGTTAGTTTTGGTAAAAGTTAGGTTTTCTCGAAAAAGTAAGGTTTTTTCGAAAAAGATAGTTTTGGTATAAGTTAGGTTTTTTAGAAAATGTTAGTTTTGGTATAAATAAGGTTTTTTTCAAAAAAGGTAGGTTTTATCGAAAAAGTTAGTTTTGGTATAAGTTAGGTTTTTTCGAAAAAGTTAGTTTTGGTAAAAGTTAGGTTTTTTCGAAAAAGTTAGGTTTTCTCGAAAAAGTTAGTTTTGGTATAAGTTAAGTTTTTTAGAAAAAGTTAGTTTTGGTAAAAGTTAGGTTTTCTCGAAAAAGTAAGGTTTTTTCGAAAAAGATAGTTTCGGTATAAGTTAGGTTTTTTAGAAAATGTTAGTTTTGGTATAAATAAGGTTTTTTCAAAAAAGGTAGGTTTTATCGAAAAAGTTAGTTTTGGTATAAGTAAGGTTTTTTCGAAAAAGTTAGTTTTGGTAAAAGTTAGGTTTTTTCGAAAAAGTTAGGTTTTCTCGAAAAAGTTAGTTTTGGTAAAAGTTAGGATTTTTAGAAAAAGTTAGGTTTATTAGAAAAAGTTAGTTTTGGTATAAGTTAGGTTTTTTCGAAAAAGTTAGTTTTGGTAAAAGTTAGGTTTTTTCGAAAAAGTTACGTTTTTCTCGAAAAAGTAAGGTTTTTTCGAAAAAGTTAGTTTTGGTAAAAGTTAGGTTTTTTAGAAAAAGTTAGGTTTTTTCGAAAAAGTTAGTTTTGGTATAAGTTAGGTTTTTATGAAAAAGTTAGGTTTTTCCGAAAAAGTTAGTTTTGGTAAAAGTTAGGTTTTTTCGAAAAAGTAAGGTTTTTTAGAAAAAGTTAGTTTTGGTTTAAGTTAGGTTTTTTCGAAAAAGTTAGTTTTGGTATAAGTTAGGTTTTTAAGAAAAAGTTAGTTTTGGTATAAGTTAGGTTTTTTCGAAAAAGTTAGTTTTGGTATAAGTTAGGTTTTTATGAAAAAGTTAGGTTTTTTCGAAAAAGTTAGTTTTGGTATAAGTTAGGTTTTTAAGAAAAAGTTAGTTTTGGTATAAGTTAGGTTTTTTCGAAAAAGTTAGTTTTGGTATAAGTTAGGTTTTTTCGAAAAAGTTAGTTTTGGTATAAGTTAGGTTTTTAAGAAAAAGTTAGTTTTGGTATAAGTTAGGTTTTTTCAAAAAAGTTGTATGGTATAAGTTAGGTTTTTATGAAAAAGTTAGGTTTTTTCGAAAAAGTTAGTTTTGGTATAAGTTAGGTTTTTTCGAAAAAGTTAGTTTTGGTATAAGTTAGGTTTTTTCGAAAAAGTTAGTTTTGGTATAAGTTAGGTTTTTTCGAAAAAGTTAGTTTTGGTATAAGTTAGGTTTTTTCGAAAAAGTTAGTTTTGGTATAAGTTAGGTTTTTTCGAAAAAGCTAGTTTTGGTATAAGTTAGGTTTTTTCGAAAAAGTTAGTTTTGGTATAAGTTAGGTTTTTTCTTAAAAGTTAGTTTTGGTATAAGTTAGGTTTTTAAGAAAAAGTTAGTTTTGGTATAAGTTAGGTTTTTTCGAAAAAGTTAGTTTTGGTATAAGTTAGGTTTTTGAGAAAAACTTAGTTTTGGTATAAATTAGGTTTTTTCGAAAAAGTTAGTTTTGGTATAAGTTAGGTTTTTAAGAAAAAGTTAGTTTTGGTATAAGTTAGGTTTTTTAGAAAAAGTTAGTTTTGGTATAAGTTAGGTTTTTGAGAAAAAGTTAGTTTTGGTATAAGTTAGGTTTTTTCGAAAAAGTTAGTTTTGGTATAATTTAGGTTTTTTCGAAAAAGTTAGTTTTGGTATAAATTAGGTTTTTTCGAAAAAGTTAGTTTTGGTATAAGTTAGGTTTTTTCGAAAAAGTTAGTTTTGGTATAAGTTAGGTTTTTATGAAAAAGTTAGTTTTGGTATAAATTAGGTTTTTTAGAAAAAGTTAGTTTTGGTATAAGTTAGGTTTTTTCGAAAAAGTTAGTTTTGGTATAAATTAGGTTTTTTCGAAAAAGTTAGTTTTGGTATAAGTTAGGTTTTTTCGAAAAAGTTAGTTTTGGTATAAGTTAGGTTTTTAAGAAAAAGTTAGTTTTTTTATAAGTAAGGTTTTTAAGAAAAAGTTAGTTTTTTTATAAGTTAGGTTTTTTAGAAAAAGTTAGCTTTGGTATAAGTTAGGTTTTTAAGAAAAAGTTAGTTTTGGTATAAGTTAGGTTTTTTCGAAAAAGTTAGTTTTGGTATAAGTTAGGTTTTTTCGAAAAAGTTAGTTTTGGTATAAGTTAGGTTTTTAAGAAAAAGTTAGGTTTTTTCGAAAAAGTTAGTTTTTTTATAAGATTGGTTTTTAAGAAAAAGTTAGTTTTGGTATAAGTTAGGTTTTTAAGAAAAAGTTAGTTTTGGTATAAGTTAGGTTTTTTCGAAAAAGTTAGTTTTGGTATAAGTTAGGTTTTTTCGAAAAAGTTAGTTTTGGTATAAGTTAGGTTTTTTAGAAAAAGTTAGTTTTGGTATAAGTTAGGTTTTTTAGAAAAAGTTAGTTTTGGTAAAAGTTAGGTTTTTTAGAAAAAGTTAGGTTTTTTAGAAAAAGTGAGTTTTGGTATATGTTAGGTTTTTTCGAAAAAGTTCGTTTTTTTATAAGTTAGGTTTTTTCGAAAAAGTTAGTTTTGGTATAAGTTAGGTTTTTTCGAAAAAGTTAGGTTTTTTCGAAAAAGTTAGTTTTGGTATAAGTTAGGTTTTTTCGAAAAAGTTAGTTTTGGTATAAGTTAGGTTTTTATGAAAAAGTTAGTTTTGGTATAAGTTAGGTTTTTTCGAAAAAGTTAGTTTTGGTATAAGTTAGGTTTTTGAGAAAAAGTTAGTTTTGGTATAAGTTAGGTTTTTAAGAAAAAGTTAGTTTTGGTATAAGTTAGGTTTTCTCGAAAAAGTTAGTTTTGTTATAAGTTAGGTTTTTAAGAAAAAGTTAGATTTTTAAGAAAAAGTTAGGTGTTTAAGAAAAAGTTAGTTTTGGTATAAGTTAGGTTTTTGAGAAAAAGTTAGGTTTTTTCGAAAAAGTTAGTTTTGGTATAAGTTAGGTTTTTTCAAAAAAGTTAGTTTTGGTATAAGTTAGGTTTTTGAGAAAAAGTTAGTTTTGGTATAAGTTAGGTTTTTAAGAAAAAGTTAGTTTTGGTATAAGTTAGGTTTTTTCGAAAAAGTTAGTTTTGGTATAAGTTAGGTTTTTTAGAAAAAGTTAGTTTTGGTATAAGTTAGGTTTTTTCGAAAAAGTTAGTTTTGGTATAAGTTAGGTTTTTAAGAAAAAGTTAGGTTTTTTCGAAAAAGTTAGTTTTGGTATAAGTTAGGTTTTTTAGAAAAAGTTAGTTTTGGTAAAAGTTAGGTTTTTTAGAAAATGTTAGGTTTTTTAGAAAAAGTGAGTTTTGGTATAAGTTAGGTTTTTTCGAAAAAGTTAGTTTTTTTATAAGTTAGGTTTTTTCGAAAAAGTTAGTTTTGGTAAAAGTTAGGTTTTTTCGAAAAAGTTAGGTTTTTTCGAAAAAGTTAGTTTTGGTATAAGTTAGGTTTTTAAGAAAAAGTTAGTTTTGGTATAAGTTAGGTTTTTAAGAAAAAGTTAGGTTTTTTCGAAAAGTTAGTTTTGGTATAAGTTAGGTTTTTTAGAAAAAGTTAGTTTTGGTAAAAGTTAGGTTTTTTAGAAAAAGTTAGGTTTTTTAGAAAAAGTGAGTTTTGGTATAAGTTAGGTTTTTTCGAAAAAGTTAGTTTTTTTATAAGTTAGGTTTTTTCGAAAAAGTTAGTTTTGGTAAAAGTTAGGTTTTTTCGAAAAAGTTAGGTTTTTTCGAAAAAGTTAGGTTTTTAAGAAAAAGTTAGTTTTGGTATAAGTTAGGTTTTTAAGAAAAAGTTAGTTTTGGTATAAGTTAGGTTTTTAAGAAAAAGTTAGTTTTGGTATAAGTTAGGTTTTTAAGAAAAAGTTAGATTTTTAAGAAAAAGTTAGGTTTTTAAGAAAAAGTTAGTTTTGGTATAAGTTAGGTTTTTGAGAAAAAGTTAGGTTTTTTAGAAAAAGTTAGGTTTTTTCAAAAAAGTTAGTTTTGGTATAAGTTAGGTTTTTGAGAAAAAGTTAGTTTTGGTATAAGTTAGATTTTTAAGAAAAAGTTAGTTTTGGTATAAGTTAGGTTTTTTCGAAAAAGTAAGGTTTTTAAGAAAAAGTTAGTTTTGGTATAAGTTAGGTTTTTTCGAAAAAGTTAGTTTTGGTATAAGTTAGGTTTTTTCGAAAAAGTAAGTTTTGGTATAAGTTAGGTTTTTTAGAAAAAGTTAGGTTTTTAAGAAAAAGTTAATTTTGGTATAAGTTAGGTTTTTGAGAAAAAGTTAGGTTTTTTAGAATAAGTTAGTTTTGGTAAAAGTTAGGTTTTTTCGAAAAAGTTAGTTTTGGTATAAGTTAGGTTTTTTCGAAAAAGTTAGTTTTGGTATAAGTTAGGTTTTTTAGAAAAAGTGAGTTTTGGTATAAGTTAGGTTTTTTCGAAAAAGTTAGTTTTTTTATAAGTTAGGTTTTTTCGAAAAAGTTAGTTTTGGTATGAGTTAGGTTTTTTCGAAAAAGTTAGTTTTGGTATAAGTTAGGTTTTTTCGAAAAAGTTAGTTTTGGTATAAGTTAGGTTTTTGAGAAAAAGTTAGTTTTGGTATAAGTCAGGTTTTTTAGAAAAAGTTAGTTTTGGTATAAGTTAGGTTTTTTAGAAAAAGTTAGTTTTGGTATAAGTTAGGTTTTTTCGAAAAAGTTAGTTTTGGTATAAGTTAGGTTTTTTAGAAAAAGTTAGTTTTGGTATAAGTTAGGTTTTTATGAAAAAGTTAGGTTTTTTCGAAAAAGTTAGTTTTGGTAAAAGTTAGGTTTTTTCGAAAAAGTAAGGTTTTTTAGAAAAAGTTAGTTTTGGTATAAGTTAGGTTTTTTCGAAAAAGTTAGTTTTGGTATAAGTTAGGTTTTTTCGAAAAAGTTAGTTTTGGTATAAGTTAGGTTTTTAAGAAAAAGTTAGTTTTGGTATAAGTTAGGTTTTTTCGAAAAAGTTAGTTTTGGTATAAGTTAGGTTTTTGAGAAAAAGTTAGTTTTGGTATAAGTTAGATTTTTAAGAAAAAGTTAGTTTTGGTATAAGTTAGGTTTTTTCGAAAAAGTTAGTTTTGGTATAAGTTAGGTTTTTTAGAAAAAGTTAGTTTTGGTATAAGTTAGGTTTTTTCGAAAAAGTAAGGTTTTTAAGAAAAAGTTAGTTTTGGTATAAGTTAGGTTTTTTCGAAAAAGTTAGTTTTGGTATAAATTAGGTTTTTTCGAAAAAGTTAGTTTTGGCATAAGTTAGGTTTTTTCGAAAAAGTTAGTTTTGGTATAAGTAAGGTTTTTAATAAAAAGTTAGGTTTTTAAGAAAAAGTTAGTTTTGGTATAAGTTAGGTTTTTAAGAAAAAGTTAGTTTTGGTATAAGTTAGGTTTTTTCGAAAAAGTTAGTTTTGGTATAAATTAGGTTTTTAAGAAAAAGTTAGTTTTGGTATAAGTTAGGTTTTTAAGAAAAAGTTAGTTTTGGTATAAGTTAGGTTTTTGAGAAAAAGTTAGTTTTGGTATAAGTTAGGTTTTTGAGAAAAAGTTAGTTTTGGTATAAATTAGGTTTTTTCGAAAAAGTTAGTTTTGGCATAAGTTAGGTTTTTTCGAAAAAGTTAGTTTTGGTATAAGTTAGGTTTTTAAGAAAAAGTTAGGTTTTTTCAAAAAAGTTAGTTTTGGTATAAGTTAGGTTTTTTCGAAAAAGTTAGTTTTGGTATAAGTTAGGTTTTTAAGAAAAAGTTAGTTTTGGTATAAGTTAGGTTTTTGAGAAAAAGTTAGTTTTGGTATAAGTTAATTTTATAAGAAAAAGTTAGGTTTTTAAGAAAAAGTTAATTTTGGTATCAGTTAGGTTTTTGAGAAAAAGTTAGTTTTGGTATAAGTTAGGTTTTTAAGAAAAAGTTAGATTTTTAAGAAAAAGTTAGGTTTTTAAGAAAAAGTTAGTTTTGGTATAAGTTAGGTTTTTGAAAAAAAGTTAGGTTTTTTAGAATAAGTTAGTTTTGGTAAAAGTTAGGTTTTTTCGAAAAAGTTAGTTTTGGTATATGTTAGGTTTTTTCAAAAAAGTTAGTTTTGGTATAAGTTAGGTTTTTTCGAAAAAGTTAGTTTTGGTATAAGTTAGGTTTTTGAGAAAAAGTTAGTTTTGGTATAAGTTAGGTTTTTTAGAAAAAGTTAGTTTTGGTATAAGTTAGGTTTTTTCGAAAAAGTTAGTTTTGGTATAAGTTAGGTTTTTTAGAAAAAGTTAGTTTTGGTATAAATTAGGTTTTTTCGAAAAAGTTAGTTTTGGCATAAGTTAGGTTTTTTCGAAAAAGTTAGTTTTGGTATAAGTTAGGTTTTTATGAAAAAGTTAGGTTTTTTAGAAAAAGTTAGTTTTGGTATAAGTTAGGTTTTTAAGAAAAAGTTAGTTTTGGTATAAGTTAGGTTTTTTCGAAAAAGTTAGTTTTGGTATAAGTTAGGTTTTTTCGAAAAAGTTAGTTTTGGTATAAGTTAGGTTTTTGAGAAAAAGTTAGTTTTGGTATAAGTTAGGTTTTTTAGAAAAAGTTAGTTTTGGTATAAGTTAGGTTTTTTCGAAAAAGTTAGTTTTGGTATAAGTTAGGTTTTTTAGAAAAAGTTAGTTTTGGTATAAATTAGGTTTTTTCGAAAAAGTTAGTTTTGGCATAAGTTAGGTTTTTTCGAAAAAGTTAGTTTTGGTATAAGTTAGGTTTGTAAGAAAAAGTTAGGTTTTTAAAAAAAAGTTAGTTTTGGTATAAGTTAGGTTTTTTCAAAAAAGTTAGTTTTGGTATAAGTTAGGTTTTTAAGAAAAAGTTAGGTTTTTAAAAAAAAGTTAGTTTTGGTATAAGTTAGGTTTTTGAAAAAAAGTTAGGTTTTTTAGAATAAGTTAGTTTTGGTAAAAGTTAGGTTTTTTCGAAAAAGTTAGTTTTGGTATAAGTTAGGTTTTTTCAAAAAAGTTAGTTTTGGTATAAGTTAGGTTTTTTCGAAAAAGTTAGTTTTGGTATAAGTTAGGTTTTTGAGAAAAAGTTAGTTTTGGTATAAGTTAGGTTTTTTAGAAAAAGTTAGTTTTGGTATAAGTTAGGTTTTTTCGAAAAAGTTAGTTTTGGTATAAGTTAGGTTTTTTAGAAAAAGTTAGTTTTGGTATAAATTAGGTTTTTTCGAAAAAGTTAGTTTTGGCATAAGTTAGGTTTTTTCGAAAAAGTTAGTTTTGGTATAAGTTAGGTTTTTAAGAAAAAGTTAGGTTTTTTAGAAAAAGTTAGTTTTGGTATAAGTTAGGTTTTTAAGAAAAAGTTAGTTTTGGTATAAGTTAGGTTTTTTCGAAAAAGTTAGTTTTGGTATAAGTTAGGTTTTTTCGAAAAAGTTAGTTTTGGTATAAGTTAGGTTTTTGAGAAAAAGTTAGTTTTGGTATAAGTTAGGTTTTTTCGAAAAAGTTAGTTTTGGTATAAGTTAGGTTTTTAAGAAAAAGTTAGGTTTTTAAGAAAAAGTTAGTTTTGGTATAAGTTAGGTTTTTTCGAAAAAGTTAGTTTTGGTATAAGTTAGGTTTTTTCGAAAAAGTTAGTTTTGGTATAAGTTAGGTTTTTTCAAAAAAGTTAGTTTTGGTATAAGTTAGGTTTTTTAGAAAAAGTTAGTTTTGGTATAAGTTAGGTTTTTTCGAAAAAGTTAGTTTTGGTATAAGTTAGGTTTTTTAGAAAAAGTTAGTTTTGGTATAAATTAGGTTTTTTCGAAAAAGTTAGTTTTGGCATAAGTTAGGTTTTTTCGAAAAAGTTAGTTTTGGTATAAGTTAGGTTTTTAAGAAAAAGTTAGGTTTTTAAGAAAAAGTTAGTTTTGGTATAAGTTAGGTTTTTAAGAAAAAGTTAGTTTTGGTATAAGTTAGGTTTTTTCGAAAAAGTTAGTTTTGGTATAAGTTAGGTTTTTTCGAAAAAGTTAGTTTTGGTATAAGTTAGGTTTTTGAGAAAAAGTTAGTTTTTTTATAAGTTAGGTTTTTTCGAAAAAGTTAGTTTTGGTATAAATTAGGTTTTTTCGAAAAAGTTAGTTTTGGTATAAGTTAGGTTTTTAAGAAAAAGTTAGTTTTGGTATAAGTTAGGTTTTTAAGAAAAAGTTAGGTTTTTAAGAAAAAGTTAGTTTTGGTATAAGTTAGGTTTTTAAAAAAAGTAAGGTTTTTAAGAAAAAGTTAGTTTTGGTATAAGTTAGGTTTTTGAAAAAAAGTTAGGTTTTTTAGAATAAGTTAGTTTTGGTAAAAGTTAGGTTTTTTCGAAAAAGTTAGTTTTGGTATATGTTAGGTTTTTTCAAAAAAGTTAGTTTTGGTATAAGTTAGGTTTTTTCGAAAAAGTTAGTTTTGGTATAAGTGAGGTTTTTGAGAAAAAGTTAGTTTTGGTATAAGTTAGGTTTTTTAGAAAAAGTTAGTTTTGGTATAAGTTAGGTTTTTTCGAAAAAGTTAGTTTTGGTATAAGTTAGGTTTTTTAGAAAAAGTTAGTTTTGGTATAAATTAGGTTTTTTCGAAAAAGTTAGTTTTGGCATAAGTTAGGTTTTTTCGAAAAAGTTAGTTTTGGTATAAGTTAGGTTTTTATGAAAAAGTTAGGTTTTTTAGAAAAAGTTAGTTTTGGTATAAGTTAGGTTTTTAAGAAAAAGTTAGTTTTGGTATAAGTTAGGTTTTTTCGAAAAAGTTAGTTTTGGTATAAGTTAGGTTTTTTCGAAAAAGTTAGTTTTGGTATAAGTTAGGTTTTTTCGAAAAAGTTAGTTTTGGTATAAGTTAGGTTTTTTAGAAAAAGTTAGTTTTGGTATAAATTAGGTTTTTTCGAAAAAGTTAGTTTTGGCATAAGTTAGGTTTTTTCGAAAAAGTTAGTTTTGGTATAAGTTAGGTTTGTAAGAAAAAGTTAGGTTTTTAAAAAAAAGTTAGTTTTGGTATAAGTTAGGTTTTTTCAAAAAAGTTAGTTTTGGTATAAGTTAGGTTTTTAAGAAAAAGTTAGGTTTTTAAAAAAAAGTTAGTTTTGGTATAAGTTAGGTTTTTGAAAAAAAGTTAGGTTTTTTAGAATAAGTTAGTTTTGGTAAAAGTTAGGTTTTTTCGAAAAAGTTAGTTTTGGTATAAGTTAGGTTTTTAAGAAAAAGTTAGTTTTGGTATAAATTAGGTTTTTTAGAAAAAGTTAGTTTTGGTATAAGTTAGGTTTTTAAGAAAAAGTTAGTTATGGGATAAGTTAGGTTTTTTCGAAAAAGTTAGTTTTGGTATAAGTTAGGTTTTTTCGAAAAAGTTAGTTTTGGTATAGATTAGGTTTTTTCGAAAAAGTTAGTTTTGGTATAAGTTAGGTTTTTTTAGAAAAAGTTAGTTTTGGTATAAGTTAGGTTTTTAAGAAAAAGTTAGTTTTGGTATAAGTTAGGTTTTTTAGAAAAAGTTAGTTTTGGTATAAGTTAGGTTTTTATGAAAAAGTTAGGTTTTTTCGAAAAAGTTAGTTTTGGTATAAGTTAGGTTTTTTCGAAAAAGTTAGTTTTGGTATAAGTTAGGTTTTTTCGAAAAAGTTAGTTTTGGTATAAGTTAGGTTTTTTAGAAAAAGTTAGTTTTGGTATAAGTTAGGTTTTTTCGAAAAAGTTAGTTTTGGTATAAGTTAGGTTTTTTAGAAAAAGTTAGTTTTGGTATAAATTAGGTTTTTTCGAAAAAGTTAGTTTTGGCATAAGTTAGGTTTTTTCGAAAAAGTTAGTTTTGGTATAAGTTAGGTTTTTAAGAAAAAGTTAGGTTTTTAAGAAAAAGTTAGTTTTGGTATAAGTTAGGTTTTTAAGAAAAAGTTAGTTTTGGTATAAGTTAGGTTTTTTCGAAAAAGTTAGTTTTGGTATAAGTTAGGTTTTTTCGAAAAAGTTAGTTTTGGTATAAGTTAGGTTTTTGAGAAAAAGTTAGTTTTGGTATAAGTTAGGTTTTTTCGAAAAAGTTAGTTTTGGTATAAGTTAGGTTTTTAAGAAAAAGTTAGGTTTTTAAGAAAAAGTTAGTTTTGGTATAAGTTAGGTTTTTTCGAAAAAGTTAGTTTTGGTATAAGTTAGGTTTTTTCGAAAAAGTTAGTTTTGGTATAAGTTAGGTTTTTTCAAAAAAGTTAGTTTTGGTATAAGTTAGGTTTTTTAGAAAAAGTTAGTTTTGGTATAAGTTAGGTTTTTTAGAAAAAGTTAGTTTTGGTATAAGTTAGGTTTTTTAGAAAAAGTTAGTTTTGGTATAAATTAGGTTTTTTCGAAAAAGTTAGTTTTGGCATAAGTTAGGTTTTTTCGAAAAAGTTAGTTTTGGTATAAGTTAGGTTTTTAAGAAAAAGTTAGGTTTTTAAGAAAAAGTTAGTTTTGGTATAAGTTAGGTTTTTAAGAAAAAGTTAGTTTTGGTATAAGTTAGGTTTTTTCGACAAAGTTAGTTTTGGTATAAGTTAGGTTTTTTCGAAAAAGTTAGTTTTGGTATAAGTTAGGTTTTTGAGAAAAAGTTAGTTTTTTTATAAGTTAGGTTTTTTCGAAAAAGTTAGTTTTGGTATAAATTAGGTTTTTTCGAAAAAGTTAGTTTTGGTATAATTTAGGTTTTTAAGAAAAAGTTAGTTTTGGTATAAGTTAGGTTTTTAAGAAAAAGTTAGGTTTTTAAGAAAAAGTTAGTTTTGGTATAAGTTAGGTTTTTGAGAAAAAGTAAGGTTTTTAAGAAAAAGTTAGTTTTGGTATAAGTTAGGTTTTTAAGAAAAAGTTAGGTTTTTAAGAAAAAGTTAATTTTGGTATAAGTTAGGTTTTTGAGAAAAAGTTAGGTTTTTTAGAATAAGTTAGTTTTGGTAAAAGTTAGGTTTTTTCGAAAAAGTTAGTTTTGGTATAAGTTAGGTTTTTGAGAAAAAGTTAGTTTTGGTATAAGTTAGGTTTTTAAGAAAAAGTTAGGTTTTTTCGAAAAAGTTAGTTTTGGTATAAGTTAGGTTTTTTCGAAAAAGTTAGTTTTGGTATAAGTTAGGTTTTTTCGAAAAAGTTAGTTTTGGTATAAGTTAGGTTTTTTTAGAAAAAGTTAGTTTTGGTATAAGTTAGGTTTTTAAGAAAAAGTTAGTTTTGGTATAAGTTAGGTTTTTTCGAAAAAGTTAGTTTTGGTATAAGTTAGGTTTTTTAGAAAAAGTTAGTTTTGGTATAAGTTAGGTTTTTTCGAAAAAGTTAGTTTTGGTATAAGTTAGGTTTTTTCGAAAAAGTTAGATTTGGTATAAATTAGGTTTTTTCGAAAAAGTTAGTTTTGGTATAAGTTAGGTTTTTTTAGGAAAAGTTAGTTTTGGTATAAGTTAGGTTTTTAAGAAAAAGTTAGTTTTTTTATAAGTTAGGTTTTTTCGAAAAAGTTAGTTTTGGTATAAATTAGGTTTTTTCGAAAAAGTTAGTTTTGGTATAAGTTAGGTTTTCTCGAAAAAGTTAGTTTTGGTATAAGTTAGGTTTTTAAGAAAAAGTTAGGTTTTTAAGAAAAAGTTAGTTTTGGTATAAGTTAGGTTTTTGAGAAAAAGTAAGGTTTTTTAGAAAAAGTTAGTTTTGGTAAAAGTTCGGTTTTTTAGAAAAAGTTAGGTTTTTTCGAAAAAGTTAGTTTTGGTAAAAGTAAGGTTTTTTAGAAAAAGTTAGTTTTGGTATAAGTTAGGTTTTTTCGAAAAAGTTAGTTTTGGTATAAGTTAGGTTTTTTCGAAAAAGTTAGTTTTGGTATAAATTAGGTTTTTTCGAAAAAGTTAGTTTTGGTATAAGTTAGGTTTTTTTAGGAAAAGTTAGTTTTGGTATAAGTTAGGTTTTTAAGAAAAAGTTAGTTTTGGTATAAGTTAGGTTTTTTCGAAAAAGTTAGTTTTGGTATAAGTTAGGTTTTTATGAAAAAGTTAGGTTTTTTCGAAAAAGTTAGTTTTGGTATAAGTTAGGTTTTTATGAAAAAGTTAGTTTTGGTATAAGTTAGGTTTTTTCGAAAAAGTTAGTTTTGGTATAAGTTAGGTTTTTTAGAAAAAGTTAGTTTTGGTATAAGTTAGGTTTTTTCGAAAAAGTTAGTTTTGGTATAAGTTAGGTTTTTTAGAAAAAGTTAGTTTTGGTATAAGTTAGGTTTTTATGAAAAAGTTAGGTTTTTTCGAAAAAGTTAGCTTTGGTAAAAGTTAGGTTTTTAAGAAAAAGTTAGTTTTGGTATAAGTTAGGTTTTTTCGAAAAAGTTAGTTTTGGTATAAGTTAGGTTTTTATGAAAAAGTTAGTATTGGTATAAGTAAGGTTTTTTAGAAAAAGTTAGTTTTGGTATAAGTTAGGTTTTTTAGAAAAAGTTAGTTTTGTTATAAGTTAGGTTTTTTAGAAAAAGTTAGTTTTGGTGTAAGTTAGGTTTTTATGAAAAAGTAAGGTTTTTTCGAAAAAGTTAGCTTTGGTAAAAGTTAGGTTTTTAAGAAAAAGTTAGTTTTGGTATAAGTTAGGTTTTTTCGAAAAAGTTAGTTTTGGTATAAGTTAGGTTTTTATGAAAAAGTTAGTATTGGTATAAGTTAGGTTTTTTAGAAAAAGTTAGTTTTGGTATAAGTTAGGTTTTTAAGAAAAAGTTAGTTTTGGTATAAGTTAGGTTTTTTCGAAAAAGTTAGTTTTGGTATAAGTTAGGTTTTTATGAAAAAGTTAGTATTGGTATAAGTTAGGTTTTTTAGAAAAAGTTAGTTTTGGTATAAGTTAGGTTTTTTCGAAAAAGTTAGTTTTGGTATAAATTAGGTTTTTTCGAAAAAGTTAGTTTTGGTATAAGTTAGGTTTTTTTAGGAAAAGTTAGTTTTGGTATAAGTTAGGTTTTTAAGAAAAAGTTAGTTTTGGTATAAGTTAGGTTTTTTCGAAAAAGTTAGTTTTGGTATAAGTTAGGTTTTTATGAAAAAGTTAGGTTTTTTCGAAAAAGTTAGTTTTGGTATAAGTTAGGTTTTTATGAAAAAGTTAGTTTTGGTATTAGTTAGGGTTTTTCGAAAAAGTTAGTTTTGGTATAAGTTAGGTTTTTTAGAAAAAGTTAGTTTTGGTATAAGTTAGGTTTTTTCGAAAAAGTTAGTTTTGGTATAAGTTAGGTTTTTTAGAAAAAGTTAGTTTTGGTATAAGTTAGGTTTTTATGAAAAAGTTAGGTTTTTTCGAAAAAGTTAGCTTTGGTAAAAGTTAGGTTTTTAAGAAAAAGTTAGTTTTGGTATAAGTTAGGTTTTTTCGAAAAAGTTAGTTTTGGTATAAGTTAGGTTTTTATGAAAAAGTTAGTATTGGTAAAAGTTAGGTTTTTTAGAAAAAGTTAGTTTTGGTATAAGTTAGGTTTTTTAGAAAAAGTTAGTTTTGTTATAAGTTAGATTTTTTCGAAAAAGTTAGTTTTGGTAAAAGTTAGGTTTTTTCGAAAAAGTAAGGTTTTTTAGAAAAAGTTAGTTTTGGTATAAGTTAGGTTTTTTCGAAAAAGTTAGTTTTGGTATAAGTTAGGTTTTTAAGAAAAAGTTAGTTTTGGTATAAGTTAGGTTTTTTCGAAAAAGTTAGTTTTGGTATAAGTTAGGTTTTTTAGAAAAAGTTAGTTTTGGTATAAGTTAGGTTTTTTAGAAAAAGTTAGTTTTGGTATAAGTTAGGTTTTTTAGAAAAAGTGAGTTTTGGTATAAGTTAGGTTTTTTCGAAAAAGTTAGTTTTGGTATAAGTTAGGTTTTTTAGAAAAAGTGAGTTTTGGTATAAGTTAGGTTTTTTCGAAAAAGTTAGTTTTTTTATAAGTTAGGTTTTTTCGAAAAAGTTAGTTTTGGTATGAGTTAGGTTTTTTCGAAAAAGTTAGTTTTGGTATAAGTTAGGTTTTTTCGAAAAAGTTAGTTTTGGTATAAGTTAGGTTTTTAAGAAAAAGTTAATTTTGGTATAAGTTAGGTTTTTGAGAAAAAGCTAGGTTTTTTAGAATAAGTTAGTTTTGGTAAAAGTTAAGTTTTTTCGAAAAAGTTAGTTTTGGTATAAGTTAGGTTTTTATGAAAAAGTTAGGTTTTTTCGAAAAAGTTAGTTTTGGTAAAAGTTAGGTTTTTAAGAAAAAGTTAGTTTTGGTATAAGTTAGGTTTTTATGAAAAAGTTAGGTTTTTTCGAAAAAGTTAGTTTTGGTAAAAGTTAGGTTTTTTCGAAAAAGTAAGGTTTTTTAGAAAAAGTTAGTTTTGGTATAAGTTAGGTTTTTTCGAAAAAGTTAGTTTTGGTAAAAGTTAGGTTTTTTCGAAAAAGTTAGGTTTTTTCGAAAAAGTTAGTTTTGGTATAAGTTAGGTTTTTAAGAAAAAGTTAATTTTGGTATAAGTTATGTTTTTTAGAAAAAGTTAGTTTTGGTAAAAGTTAGGTTTTTTTCGAAAAAGTAAGGTTTTTTAGAAAAAGTTAGTTTTGGTATAAGTTAGGTTTTTTCGAAAAAGTTAGTTTTTTTATAAGTTAGGTTTTTTCGAAAAAGTTAGTTTTGGTAAAAGTTAGGTTTTTTCGAAAAAGTTAGGTTTTTTTGAAAAAGTTAGGTTTTTGAGAAAAAGTTAATTTTGGTATAAGTTAGGTTTTTGAGAAAAAGTTAGGTTTTTCAGAATAAGTTAGTTTTGGTAAAAGTTAGTTTTTTTCGAAAAAGTTAGTTTTGGTATAAGTTAGGTTTTTATGAAAAAGTTAGTTTTGGTATAAGTTAGGTTTTTTCGAAAAAGTTAGTTTTGGTATAAGTTAGGTTTTTAAGAAAAAGTTAGTTTTGGTATAAGTTAGGTTTTTTCGAAAAAGTTAGTTTTGGTATAAGTTAGGTTTTTTCGAAAAAGTTAGTTTTGGTATAAGTTAGGTTTTTATGAAAAAGTTAGGTTTTTTCGAAAAAGTTAGTTTTGGTAAAAGTTAGGTTTTTAAGAAAAAGTTAGTTTTGGTATAAGTTAGGTTTTTTCGAAAAAGTAAGTTTTGGTATAAGTTAGGTTTTTATGTATAAGTTGGGTTTTTTCGAAAAAGTTAGTTTTGGTAAAAGTTAGGTTTTTTCGAAAAAGTAAGGTTTTTTAGAAAAAGTTAGTTTTGGTATAAGTTAGGTTTTTTCGAAAAAGTTAGTTTTGGTATAAGTTAGGTTTTTAAGAAAAAGTTAGTTTTGGTATAAGTTAGGTTTTTTCGAAAAAGTTAGTTTTGGTATAAGTTAGGTTTTTTAGAAAAAGTTAGTTTTGGTATAAGTTAGGTTTTTTAGAAAAAGTTAGTTTTGGTATAAGTTAGGTTTTTTAGAAAAAGTGAGTTTTGGTATAAGTTAGGTTTTTTCGAAAAAGTTAGTTTTGATATAAGTTAGGTTTTTTCGAAAAAGTTAGTATTGGTATAAGTTAGGTTTTTTAGAAAAAGTTAGTTTTGGTATAAGTTAGGTTTTTTAGAAAAAGTTAGTTTTGGTATAAGTTAGGTTTTTTAGAAAAAGTTAGTTTTGGTATAAGTTAGGTTTTTTCGAAAAAGTTAGTTTTGGTATAAGTTAGGTTTTTAAGAAAAAGTTAATTTTGGTATAAGTTAGGTTTTTGAGAAAAAGCTAGGTTTGTTAGAATAAGTTAGTTTTGGTAAAAGTTAGGTTTTTTCGAAAAAGTTAGTTTTGGTATAAGTTAGGTTTTTTCGAAAAAGTTAGTTTTGGTATAAGTTAGGTTTTTTAGAAAAAGTGAGTTTTGGTATAAGTTAGGTCTTTTCGAAAAAGTTAGTTTTTTTATAAGTTAGGTTTTTTCGAAAAAGTTAGTTTTGGTATGAGTTAGGTTTTTTCGAAAAAGTTAGTTTTGGTATAAGTTAGGTTTTTTCGAAAAAGTTAGTTTTGGTATAAGTTAGGTTTTTAAGAAAAAGTTAATTTTGGTATAAGTTAGGTTTTTGAGAAAAAGCTAGGTTTTTTAGAATAAGTTAGTTTTGGTAAAAGTTAAGTTTTTTCGAAAAAGTTAGTTTTGGTATAAGTTAGGTTTTTATGAAAAAGTTAGGTTTTTTCGAAAAAGTTAGTTTTGGTTAAAGTTAGGTTTTTAAGAAAAAGTTAGTTTTGGTATAAGTTAGGTTTTTATGAAAAAGTTAGGTTTTTTCGAAAAAGTTAGTTATGGTAAAAGTTAGGTTTTTTCGAAAAAGTAAGGTTTTTTAGAAAAAGTTAGTTTTGGTATAAGTTAGGTTTTTTCGAAAAAGTTAGGTTTTTTCGAAAAAGTTAGTTTTGGTATAAGTTAGGTTTTTAAGAAAAAGTTAATTTTGGTATAAGTTAGGTTTTTTCGAAAAAGTTAGTTTTGGTAAAAGTTAGGTTTTTTCGAAAAAGTAAGGTTTTTGAGAAAAAGTTAGTTTTGGTATAAGTTAGGTTTTTTCGAAAAAGTTAGTTTTTTTATAAGTTAGGTTTTTTCGAAAAAGTTAGTTTTGGTAAAAGTTAGGTTTTTTCGAAAAAGTTAGGTTTTTTAGAAAAAGTTAGGTTTTTAAGAAAAAGTTAATTTTGGTATAAGTTAGGTTTTTGAGAAAAAGTTAGGTTTTTTAGAATAAGTTAGTTTTGGTAAAAGTTAGTTTTTTTCGAAAAAGTTAGTTTTGGTATAAGTTAGGTTTTTTCGAAAAAGTTAGTTTTGGTATAATTTAGGTTTTTTCGAAAAAGTTAGTATTGGTATAAATTAGGTTTTTTAGAAAAAGTTAGTTTTGGTATAAGTTAGGTTTTTAAGAAAAAGTTAGGTTTTTAAGAAAAAGTTAGTTTTGGTATAAGTTAGGTTTTTAAGAAAAAGTTAGTTTTGGTATAAGTTAGGTTTTTATGAAAAAGTTAGGTTTTGTCGAAAAAGTTAGTTTTGGTAAAAGTTAGGTTTTTTCGAAAAAGTAAGGTTTTTTAGGAAAAGTTAGTTTTGGTATAAGTTAGGTTTTTTCGAAAAAGTAAGTTTTGGTAAAAGTTAGGTTTTTTCGAAAAAGTTAGGTTTTTTCGAAAAAGTTAGTTTTGGTATAAGTTAGGTTTTTTAGAAAAAGTTAGTTTTGGTATAAGTTAGGTTTTTTAGAAAAAGTTAGTTTTGGTATGAGTTAGGTTTTTTCGAAAAAGTTAGTTTTGGTATAAGTTAGGTTTTTTCGAAAAAGTTAGTATTGGTATAAGTTAGGTTTTTTAGAAAAAGTTAGTTTTGGTATAAGTTAGGTTTTTTAGAAAAAGTTAGTTTTGGTATAAGTTAGGTTTTTTAGAAAAAGTTAGTTTTGGTAAAAGTTAGGTTTTTTAGAAAAAGTTAGGTTTTTTAGAAAAAGTTAGTTTTGGTATAAGTTAGGTTTTTTAGAAAAAGTGAGTTTTGGTATAAGTTAGGTTTTTTCGAAAAAGTTAGTTTTTTTATAAGTTAGGTTTTTTAGAAAAAGTTAGTTTTGGTATAAGTTAGGTTTTTTCGAAAAAGTTAGTATTGGTATAAGTTAGGTTTTTTAGAAAAAGTTAGTTTTGGTATAAGTTAGGTTTTTTAGAAAAAGTTAGTTTTGGTAAAAGTTAGGTTTTTTAGAAAAAGTTAGGTTTTTTCGAAAAAGTTAGTTTTGGTATAATTTAGGTTTTTTCGAAAAAGTTAGTATTGGTATAAATTAGGTTTTTTAGAAAAAGTTAGTTTTGGTATAAGTTAGGTTTTAAAGAAAAAGTTAGGTTTTTAAGAAAAAGTTAGTTTTGGTATAAGTTAGGTTTTTAAGAAAAAGGTAGTTTTGGTATAAGTTAGGTTTTTTCGAAAAAGTTAGGTTTTTTCGAAAAAGTTAGTTTTGGTATAAGTTAGGTTTTTTCGAAAAAGTTAGTATTGGTATAAGTTAGGTTTTTTAGAAAAAGCTAGTTTTGGTATAAGTTAGGTTTTTTAGAAAAAGTTAGTTTTGATATAAGTTAGGTTTTTTAGAAAAAGTTAGTTTTGGTAAAAGTTAGGTTTTTTAGAAAAAGTTAGGTTTTTTAGAAAAAGTGAGTTTTGGTATAAGTTAGGTTTTTTCGAAAAAGTTAGTTTTGGTATGAGTTAGGTTTTTTCGAAAAAGTTAGTTTTGGTATAAGTTAGGTTTTTTCGAAAAAGTTAGTATTGGTATAAGTTAGGTTTTTTAGAAAAAGTTAGTTTTGGTATAAGTTAGGTTTTTTAGAAAAAGTTAGTTTTGGTAAAAGTTAGGTTTTTTAGAAAAAGTTAGGTTTTTTCGAAAAAGTTAGTTTTGGTATAATTTAGGTTTTTTCGAAAAAGTTAGTATTGGTATAAATTAGGTTTTTTAGAAAAAGTTAGTTTTGGTATAAGTTAGGTTTTAAAGAAAAAGTTAGGTTTTTAAGAAAAAGTTAGTTTTGGTATAAGTTAGGTTTTTAAGAAAAAGGTAGTTTTGGTATAAGTTAGGTTTTTTCGAAAAAGTTAGGTTTTTTCGAAAAAGTTAGTTTTGGTATAAGTTAGGTTTTTTAGAAAAAGTTAGTTTTGGTATAAGTTAGGTTTTTTAGAAAAAGTTAGTTTTGGTATGAGTTAGGTTTTTTCGAAAAAGTTAGTTTTGGTATAAGTTAGGTTTTTTCGAAAAAGTTAGTATTGGTATAAGTTAGGTTTTTTAGAAAAAGTTAGTTTTGGTATAAGTTAGGTTTTTTAGAAAAAGTTAGTTTTGGTAAAAGTTAGGTTTTTTAGAAAAAGTTAGGTTTTTTAGAAAAAGTTAGTTTTGGTATAAGTTATGTTTTTTAGAAAAAGTTAGTTTTGGTATAAGTTAGGTTTTTTAGAAAAAGTTAGTTTTGGTATAAGTTAGGTTTTTATGAAAAAGTTAGGTTTTTTCGAAAAAGTTAGTTTTGGTAAAAGTTAGGTTTTTTCGAAAAAGTAAGGTTTTTTAGAAAAAGTTAGTTTTATTATAAGTTAGGTTTTTTCGAAAAAGTAAGTTTTTTTAAAAGTTAGATTTTTTCGAAAAAGTTAGGTTTTTTCGAAAAAGTTAGTTTTGGTATAAGTTAGGTTTTTTAGAAAAAGTTAGTTTTGGTATAAGTTAGGTTTTTGAGAAAAAGTTAGGTTTTTTGGTAAAAGTTAGGTTTTTTCGAAAAAGTTAGTTTTGGTATAAGTTAGGTTTTTTCGAAAAAGTTAGTTTTGGTAAAAGTTAGGTTTTTTCGAAAAAGTTAGTTTTGGTAAAAGTTAGGTTTTTTCGAAAAAGTTAGGTTTTTTCGAAAAAGTTAGTTTTGGTATAAGTTAGGTTTTTTAGAAAAAGTTAGTTTTGGTATAAGTTAGGTTTTTTCGAAAAAGTTAGTTTTGGTATAAGTTGAGTTTTTTAGAAAAAGTTAGGTTTTTTCAAAAAAGTTAGTTTTTTTATAAGTTAGGTTTTTAAGAAAAAGTTAGTTTTGGTATAAGTTAGGTTTTTTCGAAAAAGTTAGTTTTGGTATAAGTTAGGTTTTTTCGAAAAAGTTAGGTTTTTTAGAAAAAGTTAGTTTTGGTATAAGTTAGGTTTTTTCGAAAAAGTTAGTTTTGGTATAAGTTAGGTTTTTAAGAAAAAGTTAGTTTTGGTATAAGTTAGGTTTTTTCGAAAAAGTTAGTTTTGGTATAAGTTAGGTTTTTTATAAAAAGTTAGGTTTTTTCGAAAAAGTTAGTTTTGGTATAAGTTAGGTTTTTTCGAAAAAGTTAGTTTTGGTATAAGTTAGGTTTTTAAGAAAAAGTTAGTTTTGGTATAAGTTAGGTTTTTTAGAAAAAGTTAGTTTTGGTATAAGTTAGGTTTTTTCGAAAAAGTTAGGTTTTTTCGAAAAAGTTAGTTTTGGTATAAGTTAGGTTTTTAAGAAAAAGTTAGTTTTGGTATAAGTTAGGTTTTTTCGAAAAAGTTAGTTTTGGTATAAGTTAGGTTTTTAAGAAAAAGTTAGATTTTTAAGAAAAAGTTAGGTTTTTAAGAAAAAGTTAGTTTTGGTATAAGTTAGGTTTTTGAGAAAAAGTTAGGTTTTTTAGAAAAAGTTAGTTTTGGTAAAAGTTAGGTTTTTTAGAAATAGTTAGGTTTTTTCGAAAAAGTTAGTTTTGGTATAAGTTAGGTTTTTTCAAAAAAGTTAGTTTTGGTATAAGTTAGGTTTTTTCGAAAAAGTTAGTTTTGGTACAAGTTAGGTTTTTGAGAAAAAGTTAGTTTTGGTATAAGTTAGGTTTTTAAGAAAAAGTTAGTTTTGGTATAAGTTAGGTTTTTTCGAAAAAGTTAGTTTTGGTAAAAGTTAGGTTTTTATGAAAAAGTTAGGTTTTTTCGAAAAAGTTAGTTTTGGTAAAAGTTAGGTTTTTTCGAAAAAGTAAGGTTTTTTAGAAAAAGTTAGTTTTGGTATAAGTTAGGTTTTTTCGAAAAAGTTAGTTTTGGTATAAGTTAGGTTTTTAAGAAAAAGTTAGTTTTGGTATAAGTTAGGTTTTTTCGAAAAAGTTAGTTTTGGTATAAGTTAGGTTTTTGAGAAAAAGTTAGTTTTGGTATAAGTTAGGTTTTTATGAAAAAGTTAGTTTTGGTACAAGTTAGGTTTTTGAGAAAAAGTTAGTTTTGGTATAAGTTAGGTTTTTAAGAAAAAGTTAGTTTTGGTATAAGTTAGGTTTTTTCGAAAAAGTTAGTTTTGGTAAAAGTTAGGTTTTTATGAAAAAGTTAGGTTTTTTCGAAAAAGTTAGTTTTGGTAAAAGTTAGGTTTTTTCGAAAAAGTAAGGTTTTTTAGAAAAAGTTAGTTTTGGTATAAGTTAGGTTTTTTCGAAAAAGTTAGTTTTGGTATAAGTTAGGTTTTTAAGAAAAAGTTAGTTTTGGTATAAGTTAGGTTTTTTCGAAAAAGTTAGTTTTGGTATAAGTTAGGTTTTTGAGAAAAAGTTAGTTTTGGTATAAGTTAGGTTTTTTAGAAAAAGTTAGTTTTGGTAAAAGTTAGGTTTTTTCGAAAAAGTTAGTTTTGGTATAAGTTAGGTTTTTTCGAAAAAGTTAGTTTTGGTAAAAATTAGGTTTTTTCGAAAAAGTTAGTTTTGGTATAAGTTAGGTTTTTTCGAAAAAGTTAGTTTTGGTATAAGTTAGGTTTTTTCGAAAAAGTTAGTTTTGGTATAAGTTAGGTTTTTTTAGAAAAAGTTATTTTTGGTATAAGTTAGGTTTTTTAGAAAAAGTTAGTTTTGGTAAAAGTTAGGTTTTTTAGAAAAAGTTAGGTTTTTTAGAAAAAGTGAGTTTTGGTATAAGTTAGGTTTTTTCGAAAAAGTTAGTTTTTTTATAAGTTAGGTTTTTTCGAAAAAGTTAGTTTTGGTATGAGTTAGGTTTTTTCGAAAAAGTTAGTTTTGGTATAAGTTAGGTTTTTTCGAAAAAGTTAGTATTGGTATAAGTTAGGTTTTTTCGAAAAAGTTAGTTTTGGTATAAGTTAGGTTTTTTAGAAAAAGTTAGTTTTGGTATAAGTTAGGTTTTTATGAAAAAGTTAGTTTTGGTATAAGTTAGGTTTTTTTGAAAAAGTTAGTTTTGGTATAAGTTAGGTTTTTATGAGAAAGTTAGGTTTTTTCGAAAAAGTTAGTTTTGGTAAAAGTTAGGTTTTTAAGAAAAAGTTAGTTTTGGTATAAGTTAGGTTTTTTCGAAAAAGTTAGTTTTGGTATAAGTTAGGTTTTTATGAAAAAGTTAGGTTTTTTCGAAAAAGTTAGTTTTGGTAAAAGTTAGGTTTTTTTCGAAAAAGTAAGGTTTTTTAGAAAAAGTTAGTTTTGGTATAAGTTAGGTTTTTTCGAAAAAGTTAGTTTTGGTATAAGTTAGGTTTTTTCGAAAAAGTTAGTTTTGGTATAAGTTAGGTTTTTATGAAAAAGTTAGTTTTGGTATAAGTTAGGTTTTTTAGAAAAAGTTAGTTTTGGTATAAGTTAGGTTTTTTCGAAAAAGTTAGTTTTGGTATAAGTTAGGTTTTTTCGAAAAAGTTAGTTTTGGTATAAATTAGGTTTTTTCGAAAAAGTTAGTTTTGGTATAAGTTAGGTTTTTTTAGAAAAAGTTAGTTTTGGTATAAGTTAGGTTTTTATGAAAAAGTTAGGTTTTTTCGAAAAAGTTAGTTTTGGTATAAGTTAGGTTTTTATGAAAAAGTTAGTTTTGGTATAAGTTAGGTTTTTTCGAAAAAGTTAGTTTTGGTATAAGTTAGGTTTTTTAGAAAAAGTTAGTTTTGGTATAAGTTAGGTTTTTATGAAAAAGTTAGTTTTGGTATAAGTTAGGTTTTTATGAGAAAGTTAGGTTTTTTCGAAAAAGTTAGTTTTGGTAAAAGTTAGGTTTTTAAGAAAAAGTTAGTTTTGGTATAAGTTAGGTTTTTTCGAAAAAGTTAGTTTTGGTATAAGTTAGGTTTTTATGAAAAAGTTAGGTTTTTTCGAAAAAGTTAGTTTTGGTAAAAGTTAGGTTTTTTTCGAAAAAGTAAGGTTTTTTAGAAAAAGTTAGTTTTGGTATAAGTTAGGTTTTTTCGAAAAAGTTAGTTTTGGTATAAGTTAGGTTTTTTCGAAAAAGTTAGTTCTGGTATAAGTTAGGTTTTTATGAAAAAGTTAGTTTTGGTATAAGTTAGGTTTTTTAGAAAAAGTTAGTTTTGGTATAAGTTAGGTTTTTTAGAAAAAGTTAGGTTTTTAAGAAAAAGTTAATTTTGGTATAAGTTAGGTTTTTGAGAAAAAGTTAGGTTTTTTAGAATAAGTTAGTTTTGGTATAAGTTAGGTTTTTTCGAAAAAGTTAGTTTTGGTATAAGTTAGGTTTTTTCGAAAAAGTTAGTTTTGGTATAAGTTAGGTTTTTTAGAAAAAGTGAGTTTTGGTATAAGTTAGGTTTTTTCGAAAAAGTTAGTTTTTTTATAAGTTAGGTTTTTTCGAAAAAGTTAGTTTTGGTATAAGTTAGGTTTTTAAGAAAAAGTTAGTTTTGGTATAAGTTAGGTTTTTAAGAAAAAGTTAGTTTTGGTATAAGTTAGGTTTTTTCGAAAAAGTTAGTTTTGGTATAAGTTAGGTTTTTAAGAAAAAGTTAGATTTTTAAGAAAAAGTTAGGTTTTTAAGAAAAAGTTAGTTTCGGTATAAGTTAGTTTTTTGAGAAAAAGTTAGGTTTTTTATAATAAGTTAGTTTTGGTAAAAGTTAGGTTTTTTAGAAAAAGTTAGGTTTTTGAGAAAAAGTTAGTTTTGGTATAAGTTAGGTTTTTTCAAAAAAGTTAGTTTTGGTTTAAGTTAGGTTTTTTCGAAAAAGTTAGTTTTGGTATAAGTTAGGTTTTTGAGAAAAAGTTAGTTTTGGTATAAGTTAGGTTTTTAAGAAAAAGTTAGTTTTGGTATAAGTTAGGTTTTTTCGAAAAAGTTAGTTTTGGTATAAGTTAGGTTTTTATGAAAAAGTTATTTTTTTTCGAAAAAGTTAGTTTTGGTAAAAGTTAGGTTTTTTCGAAAAAGTAAGGTTTTTTAGAAAAAGTTAGTTTTGGTATAAGTTAGGTTTTTTCGAAAAAGTTAGTTTTGGTATAAGTTAGGTTTTTTCGAAAAAGTTAGTTTTTTAGAAAAAGTTAGTTTTGGTATAAGTTAGGTTTTTTCGAAAAAGTTAGTTTTGGTATAAGTTAGGTTTTTTCGAAAAAGTTAGTTTTGGTATAAGTTAGGTTTTTGAGAAAAAGTTAGTTTTGGTATAAGTTAGGTTTTTTAGAAAAAGTTAGTTTTGGTATAAGTTAGGTTTTTTCGAAAAAGTTAGTTTTGGTATAAGTTAGGTTTTTTCGAAAAAGTTAGTATTGGTAAAAGTTAGGTTTTTTCGAAAAAGTAAGGTTTTTTAGAAAAAGTTAGTTTTGGTATAAGTTAGGTTTTTTCGAAAAAGTTAGTTTTGGTATAAGTTAGGTTTTTAAGAAAAAGTTAGTTTTGGTATAAGTTAGGATTTTTCGAAAAAGTTAGTTTTGGTATAAGTTAGGTTTTTATGAAAAAGTTAGGTTTTTTCGAAAAAGTTAGTTTTGGTATAAGTTAGGTTTTTTCGAAAAAGTTAGGTTTTTTAGAAAAAGTTGGTTTTGGTATAAGTTAGGTTTTTTCGAAAAAGTTAGTTTTGGTATAAGTTAGGTTTTTTCGAAAAAGTTAGTTTTGGTACAAGTTAGGTTTTTGAGAAAAAGTTAGTTTTGGTATAAGTTAGGTTTTTTAGAAAAAGTTAGTTTTGGTATAAGTTAGGTTTTTTCGAAAAAGTTAGTTTTGGTATAAGTTAGGTTTTTTCGAAAAAGTTAGTTTTGGTAAAAGTTAGGTTTTTTCGAAAAAGTAAGGTTTTTTAGAAAAAGTTAGTTTTGGTATAAGTTAGGTTTTTTCGAAAAAGTTAGTTTTGGTATAAGTTAGGTTTTTAAGAAAAAGTTAGTTTTGGTATAAGTTAGGTTTTTTCGAAAAAGTTAGTTTTGGTATAAGTTAGGTTTTTATGAAAAAGTTAGGTTTTTTCGAAAAAGTTAGTTTTGGTATAAGTTAGGTTTTTTCGAAAAAGTTAGGTTTTTTAGAAAAAGTTAGTTTTGGTATAAGTTAGGTTTTTTCGAAAAAGTTAGTTTTGGTATAAGTTAGGTTTTTTCGAAAAAGTTAGTTTTGGTATAAGTTAGGTTTTTGAGAAAAAGTTAGTTTTGGTATAAGTTAGGTTTTTTAGAAAAAGTTAGTTTTGGTATAAGTTAGGTTTTTTCGAAAAAGTTAGTTTTGGTATAAGTTAGGTTTTTTCGAAAAAGTTAGTTTTGGTATAAGTTAGGTTTTTTCGAAAAAGTTAGTTTTTTTAAAAGTTAGGTTTTGTCGAAAAAGTAAGGTTTTTTAGAAAAAGTTAGTTTTGGTATAAGTTAGGTTTTTAAGAAAAAGTTAGTTTTGGTAAAAGTTAGGTTTTTTAGAAAAAGTTAGGTTTTTTCGAAAAAGTTAGTTTTGGTATGAGTTAGGTTTTTTCGAAAAAGTTAGTTTTGGTATGAGTTAGGTTTTTTCGAAAAAGTTAGTTTTGGTATAAGTTAGGTTTTTTCGAAAAAGTTAGTATTGGTATAAGTTAGGTTTTTTCGAAAAAGTTAGTTTTGGTATAAGTTAGGTTTTTAAGAAAAAGTTAGTTTTGGTATAAGTTGGGTTTTTTCGAAAAAGTTAGTTTTGGTATAAGTTGGGTTTTTTCTTAAAAGTTAGTTTTGGTATAAGTTAGGTTTTTAAGAAAAAGTTAGTTTTGGTATAAGTTAGGTTTTTTCGAAAAAATTAGTTTTTTTAAAAGTTAGGTTTTGTCGAAAAAGTAAGGTTTTTTAGAAAAAGTTAGTTTTGGTATAAGTTAGGTTTTTTCGAAAAAGTTAGTTTTGGTAAAAGTTAGGTTTTTTCGAAAAAGTAAGGTTTTTTAGAAAAAGTTAGTTTTGGTATAAGTTAGGTTTTTTCGAAAAAGTTAGTTTTGGTATAAGTTAGGTTTTTAAGAAAAAGTTATTTTTGGTATAAGTTAGGTTTTTTCGAAAAAGTTAGTTTTGGTATAAGTTAGGTTTTTATGAAAAAGTTAGGTTTTTTCGAAAAAGTTAGTTTTGGTATAAGTTAGGTTTTTTCGAAAAAGTTAGGTTTTTTAGAAAAAGTTAGTTTTGGTATAAGTTAGGTTTTTTCGAAAAAGTTAGTTTTGGTATAAGTTAGGTTTTCTCGAAAAAGTTAGTTTTGGTATAAGTTAGGTTTTTGAGAAAAAGTTAGTTTTGGTATAAGTTAGGTTTTTTCGAAAAAGTTAGTTTTGGTATAAGTTAGGTTTTTTCGAAAAAGTTAGTTTTGGTATAAGTTAGGTTTTTTCGAAAAAGTTAGTTTTGGTAAAAGTTAGGTTTTTTCGAAAAAATTAGTTTTTTTAAAAGTTAGGTTTTGTCGAAAAAGTAAGGTTTTTTAGAAAAAGTTAGTTTTGGTATAAGTTAGGTTTTTAAGAAAAAGTTAGTTTTGGTAAAAGTTAGGTTTTTTAGAAAAAGTTAGGTTTTTTCGAAAAAGTTAGTTTTGGTATGAGTTAGGTTTTTTCGAAAAAGTTAGTTTTGGTATAAGTTAGGTTTTTTCGAAAAAGTTAGTATTGGTATAAGTTAGGTTTTTTCGAAAAAGTTAGTTTTGGTATAAGTTAGGTTTTTGAGAAAAAGTTAGTTTTGGTATAAGTTGGGTTTTTTCGAAAAAGTTAGTTTTGGTATAAGTTGGGTTTTTTTTAAAAGTTAGTTTTGGTATAAGTTAGGTTTTTAAGAAAAAGTTAGTTTTGGTATAAGTTAGGTTTTTAAGAAAAAGTTAGTTTTGGTATAAGTTAGGTTTTTTCGAAAAAGTTAGTTTTGTTATAAGTTAGGTTTTTATGAAAAAGTTAGGTTTTTTCGAAAAAGTTAGTTTTGGTATAAGTTAGGTTTTTAAGAAAAAGTTAGTTTTGGTATAAGTTAGGTTTTTTCGAAAAAGTTAGTTTTGGTATAAGTTAGGTTTTTTCGAAAAAGTTAGTTTTGGTATAAGTTAGGTTTTTAAGAAAAAGTTAGTTTTGGTATAAGTTAGGTTTTTTCGAAAAAGTTAGTTTTGGTATAAGTTAGGTTTTTATGAAAAAGTTAGGTTTTTTCGAAAAAGTTAGTTTTGGTATAAGTTAGGTTTTTAAGAAAAAGTTAGTTTTGGTATAAGTTAGGTTTTTTCGAAAAAGTTAGTTTTGGTATAAGTTAGGTTTTTTCGAAAAAGTTAGTTTTGGTATAAGTTAGGTTTTTAAGAAAAAGTTATTTTTGTTATAAGTTAGGTTTTTTCGAAAAAGTTAGTTTTGGTATAAGTTAGGTTTTTTAGAAAAAGTTAGTTTTGGTATAAGTTAGGTTTTTTCGAAAAAGTTAGTTTTGGTATAAGTTGGGTTTTTTCTTAAAAGTTAGTTTTGGTATAAGTTAGGTTTTTAAGAAAAAGTTAGTTTTGGTATAAGTTAGGTTTTTAAGAAAAAGTTAGTTTTGGTATAAGTTAGGTTTTTATGAAAAAGTTAGTTTTGGTATAAGTTAGGTTTTTGAGAAAAAGTTAGTTTTGGTATAAGTTAGGTTTTTTCGAAAAAGTTAGTTTTGGTATAAGTTAGGTTTTTTCGAAAAAGTTAGTTTTGGTATAAGTTAGGTTTTTTCGAAAAAGTTAGTTTTGGTATAAGTTAGGTTTTTTCGAAAAAGTTAGTTTTGGTATAAGTTAGGTTTTTTCGAAAAAGTTAGTTTTGGTATAAGTTAGGTTTTTTAGAAAAAGTTAGTTTTGGTATAAGTTAGGTTTTTTAGAAAAAGTTAGTTTTGGTAAAAGTTAGGTTTTTTCGAAAAAGTTAGTTTTGGTATAAGTTAGGTTTTTTAGAAAAAGTTAGTTTTGGTATAAGTTGGGTTTTTTCTTAAAAGTTAGTTTTGGTATAAGTTAGGTTTTTTCGAAAAAGTTAGTTTTGGTATAAGTTAGGTTTTTAAGAAAAAGTTAGTTTTGGTATAAGTTAGGTTTTTTCGAAAAAGTTAGTTTTGGTATAAGTTAGGTTTTTGAGAAAAAGTTAGTTTTGGTATAAGTTAGGTTTTTTCGAAAAAGTTAGTTTTGGTATAAGTTAGGTTTTTTCGAAAAAGTTAGTTTTGGTATAAGTTAGGTTTTTTCGAAAAAGTTAGTTTTGGTATAAGTTAGGTTTTTTCGAAAAAGTTAGTTTTGGTATAAGTTAGGTTTTTTAGAAAAAGTTAGTTTTGGTATAAGTTAGGTTTTTTAGAAAAAGTTAGTTTTGGTAAAAGTTAGGTTTTTTCGAAAAAGTAAGGTTTTTTAGAAAAAGTTAGTTTTGGTATAAGTTAGGTTTTTTCGAAAAAGTTAGTTTTGGTATAAGTTAGGTTTTTTCGAAAAAGTTAGTTTTGGTATAAGTTAGGTTTTTATGAAAAAGTTAGGTTTTTTCGAAAAAGTTAGTTTTGGTATAAGTTAGGTTTTTAAGAAAAAGTTAGTTTTGGTATAAGTTAGGTTTTTTCGAAAAAGTTAGTTTTGGTATAAGTTAGGTTTTTGAGAAAAGTTAGTTTTGGTATAAGTTAGGTTTTTTAGAAAAAGTTAGTTTTGGTATAAGTTAGGTTTTTTCGAAAAAGTTAGTTTTGGTATAAGTTAGGTTTTTTCGAAAAAGTTAGTTTTGGTATAAATTAGGTTTTTTCGAAAAAGTTAGTTTTGGTATAAGTTAGGTTTTTTTAGAAAAAGTTAGTTTTGGTATAAGTTAGGTTTTTAAGAAAAAGCTAATTTTGGTATAAGTTAGGTTTTTTCGAAAAAGTTAGTTTTGGTATAAGTTAGGTTTTTAAGAAAAAGTTAGTTTTGGTATAAGTTAGGTTTTTTCGAAAAAGTTAGTTTTGGTAAAAGTTAGGTTTTTATGAAAAAGTTAGGTTTTTTCGAAAAAGTTAGTTTTGGTATAAGTTAGGTTTTTAAGAAAAAGTTAGTTTTGGTATAAGTTAGGTTTTTTCGAAAAAGTTAGTTTTGGTATAAGTTAGGGTTTTTCGAAAAAGTTAGTTTTGGTATAAGTTAGGTTTTTTCGAAAAAGTTAGTTTTGGTATAAGTTAGGTTTTTTCGAAAAAGTTAGTTTTGGTATAAGTTAGGTTTTTAAGAAAAAGTTAGTTTTGGTATAAGTTAGGTTTTTTCGAAAAAGTTAGTTTTGGTATAAGTTAGGTTTTTTCGAAAAAGTTAGTTTTGGTATAAGTTAGGTTTTTTAGAATAAGTTAGTTTTGGTATAAGTTAGGTTTTTTAGAAAAAGTTAGTTTTGGTATAAGTTAGGTTTTTTCGAAAAAGTTAGTTTTGGTAAAAGTTAGGTTTTTTCGAAAAAGTAAGGTTTTTTAGAAAAAGTTAGTTTTGGTATAAGTTAGGTTTTTTCGAAAAAGTTAGTTTTACTATAAGTTAGGTTTTTTCGAAAAAGTTAGTTTTGGTATAAGTTAGGTTTTTATGAAAAAGTTAGGTTTTTTCGAAAAAGTTAGTTTTGGTATAAGTTAGGTTTTTAAGAAAAAGTTAGTTTTGGTATAAGTTAGGTTTTTTCGAAAAAGTTAGTTTTGGTATAAGTTAGGTTTTTTCGAAAAAGTTAGTTTTGGTATAAGTTAGGTTTTTCCGAAAAAGTTAGTTTTGGTATAAGTTAGGTTTTTAAGAAAAAGTTAGTTTTGGTATAAGTTAGGTTTTTTCGAAAAAGTTAGTTTTGGTATAAGTTAGGTTTTTTAGAAAAAGTTAGTTTTGGTATAAGTTAGGTTTTTATGAAAAAGTTAGGTTTTTTCGAAAAAGTTAGTTTTGGTAAAAGTTAGGTTTTTAAGAAAAAGTTAGTTTTGGTATAAGTTAGGTTTTTTCGAAAAAGTTAGTTTTGGTATAAGTTAGGTTTTTATGAAAAAGTTAGGTTTTTTCGAAAAAGTTAGTTTTGGTTAAAGTTAGGTTTTTTCGAAAAAGTAAGGTTTTTTAGAAAAAGTTAGTTTTGGTATAAGTTAGGTTTTTTCGAAAAAGTTAGTTTTGGTATAAGTTAGGTTTTTTCGAAAAAGTTAGTTTTGGTATAAGTTAGGTTTTTAAGAAAAAGTTAGTTTTGATATAAATTAGGTTTTTTCGAAAAAGTTAGTTTTGGTATAAGTTAGGTTTTTATGAAAAAGTTAGGTTTTTAAGAAAAAGTTAGTTTTGGTATAAGTTAATTTTTTGAGAAAAAGTTAGTTTTGGTAGAAGTTAGGTTTTTATGAAAAAGTTAGGTTTTTTCGAAAAAGTTAGTTTTGGTATAAGTTAGGTTTTTAAGAAAAAGTAAGTTTTGGTATAAGTTAGGTTTTTTCGAAAAAGTTAGTTTTGGTATAAGTTAGGTTTTTGAGAAAAAGTTAGTTTTGGTATAAGTTAGGTTTTTAAGAAAAAGTTAGTTTTGGTATAAGTTAGGTTTTTTCGAAAAAGTTAGTTTTGGTATAAGTTAGGGTTTTTCGAAAAAGTTAGTTTTGGTATAAGTTAGGTTTTTTCGAAAAAGTTAGTTTTGGTATAAGTTAGGTTTTTTCGAAAAAGTTAGTTTTGGTATAAGTTAGGTTTTTAAGAAAAAGTTAGTTTTGGTATAAGTTAGGTTTTTTCGAAAAAGTTAGTTTTGGTATAAGTTAGGTTTTTTCGAAAAAGTTAGTTTTGGTATAAGTTAGGTTTTTTAGAATAAGTTAGTTTTGGTATAAGTTAGGTTTTTTAGAAAAAGTTAGTTTTGGTATAAGTTAGGTTTTTTCGAAAAAGTTAGTTTTGGTAAAAGTTAGGTTTTTTCGAAAAAGTAAGGTTTTTTAGAAAAAGTTAATTTTGGTATAAGTTAGGTATTTTCGAAAAAGTTAGTTTTGGTATAAGTTAGGTTTTTAAGAAAAAGTTAGTTTTGGTATAAGTTAGGTTTTTTCGAAAAAGTTAGTTTTGGTATAAGTTAGGTTTTTTCGAAAAAGTTAGTTTTGGTATAAGTTAGGTTTTTTCGAAAAAGTTAGTTTTGGTATAAATTAGGTTTTTTCGAAAAAGTTAGTTTTGGTATAAGTTAGGTTTTTTCGAAAAAGTTAGTTTTGGTATAAGTTAGGTTTTTAAGAAAAAGTTATTTTTGGTATAAGTTAGGTTTTTTCGAAAAAGTTAGTTTTGGTATAAGTTAGGTTTTTATGAAAAAGTTAGGTTTTTAAGAAAAAGTTAGTTTTGGTATAAGTTAATTTTTTGAGAAAAAGTTAGGTTTTTTATAATAAGTTAGTTTTGGTAAAAGTTAGGTTTTTTAGAAAAAGTTAGGTTTTTTCGAAAAAGTTAGTTTTGGTATAAGTTAGGTTTTTTCAAAAAAGTTAGTTTTGGTATAAGTTAGGTATTTTAGAAAAAGTTAGTTTTGGTATAAGTTAGGTTTTTTCGAAAAAGTTAGTTTTGGTATAAGTTAGGTTTTTTAGAAAAAGTTAGTTTTGGTAAAAGTTAGGTTTTTGAGAAAAAGTTAGTTTTGATATAAATTAGGTTTTTTCGAAAAAGTTAGTTTTGGTATAAGTTAGGTTTTTAAGAAAAAGTTAGTTTTGGTATAAGTTAGGTTTTTTCGAAAAAGTTAGTTTTGGTAAAAGTTAGGTTTTTATGAAAAAGTTAGGTTTTTTCGAAAAAGTTAGTTTTGGTATAAGTTAGGTTTTTAAGAAAAAGTTAGTTTTGGTATAAGTTAGGTTTTTTCGAAAAAGTTAGTTTTGGTATAAGTTAGGTTTTTTCGAAAAAGTTAGTTTTGGTATAAGTTAGGTTTTTTCGAAAAAGTTAGTTTTGGTATAAGTTAGGTTTTTTCGAAAAAGTTAGTTTTGGTATAAGTTAGGTTTTTAAGAAAAAGTTAGTTTTGGTATAAGTTAGGTTTTTTCGAAAAAGTTAGTTTTGGTATAAGTTAGGTTTTTTCGAAAAAGTTAGTTTTTTTCGAAAAAGTTAGTTTTGGTATAAGTTAGGTTTTTTAGAAAAAGTTAGTTTTGGTATAAGTTAGGTTTTTTCGAAAAAGTTAGTTTTGGTATAAGTTAGGTTTTTTCGAAAAAGTTAGTTTTGGTATATGTTAGGTTTTTTCGAAAAAGTTAGTTTTGGTATAAGTTAGGTTTTTTAGAAAAAGTTAGTTTTGGTATAAGTTAGGTTTTTTAGAAAAAGTTAGTTTTGGTATAAGTTAGGTTTTTTCGAAAAAGTTAGTTTTGGTAAAAGTTAGGTTTTTAAGAAAAAGTTAGGTTTTTTCGAAAAAGTTAGTTTTGGTAAAAGTTAGGTTTTTTCGAATAAGTTAGTTTTGGTATAAGTTAGGTTTTTTCGAAAAAGTTAGTTTTGGTATAAGTTAGGTTTTTATGAAAAAGTTAGGTTTTTTCGAAAAAGTTAGTTTTGGTATAAGTTAGGTTTTTTAGAAAAAGTTAGTTTTGGTATAAGTTAGGTTTTTTAGAAAAAGTTAGTTTTGGTATAAGCTAGGTTTTTTAGAAAAAGTTAGTTTTGGTATAAGTTAGGTTTTTATGAAAAAGTTAGGTTTTTTCGAAAAAGTTAGTTTTGGTAAAAGTTAGGTTTTTAAGAAAAAGTTAGTTTTGGTATAAGTTAGGTTTTTTCGAAAAAGTTAGTTTTGGTATAAGTTAGGTTATTATGAAAAAGTTAGGTTTTTTCGAAAAAGTTAGTTTTGGTAAAAGTTAGGTTTTTTCGAAAAAGTAAGGTTTTTTAGAAAAAGTTAGTTTTGGTATAAGTTAGGTTTTTTCGAAAAAGTTAGTTTTGGTATAAGTTAGGTTTTAAGAAAAAGTTATTTTTGTTATAAGTTAGGTTTTTTCGAAAAAGTTAGTTTTGGTATAAGTTAGGTGTTTTAGAAAAAGTTAGTTTTGGTATAAGTTAGGTTTTTTAGAAAAAGTTAGTTTTGGTATAAGTTAGGTTTTTTCGAAAAAGTTAGTTTTGGTATAAGTTAGGTTTTTAAGAAAAAGTGAGTTTTGGTATAAGTTAGGTTTTTAAGAAAAAGTTAGTTTTGGTATAAGTAAGGTTTTTTAGAAAAAGTTAGTTTTGGTATAAGTTAGGTTTTTTCGAAAAAGTTAGTTTTGGTATAAGTTAGGTTTTTAA
Organism: Anopheles funestus; assembly: GCF_943734845.2. Classification (NCBI taxonomy): domain Eukaryota; kingdom Metazoa; phylum Arthropoda; class Insecta; order Diptera; family Culicidae; genus Anopheles; species Anopheles funestus. The sequence goes on along the minus strand of NW_026045265.1, from coordinate 261,110 downwards.
GAAAAAGTTAGTTTTGGTATAAGTTAGGTTTTTTCGAAAAAGTTAGTTTTGGTATAAGTTAGGTTTTTTCGAAAAAGTTAGTTTTGGTATAAGTTAGGTTTTTATGAAAAAGTTAGGTTTTTTCGAAAAAGTTAGTTTTGGTATAAGTTAGGTTTTTTAGAAAAAGTTAGTTTTGGTAAAAGTTAGGTTTTTTCGAAAAAGTTAGTTTTGGTATAAGTTAGGTTTTTATGAAAAAGTTAGTTTTGGTATAAGTTAGGTTTTTTCGAAAAAGTTAGTTTTGGTATAAGTTAGGTTTTTTCGAAAAAGTTAGTTTTGGTATAAGTTAGGTTTTTATGAAAAAGTTAGGTTTTTTCGAAAAAGTTAGTTTTGGTATAAGTTAGGTTTTTTAGAAAAAGTTAGTTTTGGTATAAGTTAGGTTTTTTAGAAAAAGTTAGTTTTGGTATAAGCTAGGTTTTTTAGAAAAAGTTAGTTTTGGTATAAGTTAGGTTTTTATGAAAAAGTTAGGTTTTTTCGAAAAAGTTAGTTTTGGTAAAAGTTAGGTTTTTAAGAAAAAGTTAGTTTTGGTATAAGTTAGGTTTTTTCGAAAAAGTTAGTTTTGGTATAAGTTAGGTTATTATGAAAAAGTTAGGTTTTTTCGAAAAAGTTAGTTTTGGTAAAAGTTAGGTTTTTTCGAAAAAGTAAGGTTTTTTAGAAAAAGTTAGTTTTGGTATAAGTTAGGTTTTTTCGAAAAAGTTAGTTTTGGTATAAGTTATTTTTTAAGAAAAAGTTATTTTTGTTATAAGTTAGGTTTTTTCGAAAAAGTTAGTTTTGGTATAAGTTAGGTGTTTTAGAAAAAGTTAGTTTTGGTATAATTTAGGTTTTTTAGAAAAAGTTAGTTTTGGTATAAGTAAGGTTTTTTCGAAAAAGTTAGTTTTGGTATAAGTTAGGTTTTTAAGAAAAAGTTAGTTTTGGTATAAGTTAGGTTTTTTCGAAAAAGTTAGTTTTGGTAAAAGTTAGGTTTTTATGAAAAAGTTAGGTTTTTTCGAAAAAGTTAGTTTTGGTATAAGTTAGGTTTTTAAGAAAAAGTTAGTTTTGGTATAAGTTAGGTTTTTTCGAAAAAGTTAGTTTTGGTATAAGTTAGGTTTTTTCGAAAAAGTTAGTTTTGGTATAAGTTAGGTTTTTTCGAAAAAGTTAGTTTTGGTATAAGTTAGGTTTTTTCGAAAAAGTTAGTTTTGGTATAAGTTAGGTTTTTATGAAAAAGTTAGGTTTTTTCGAAAAAGTTAGTTTTGGTATAAGTTAGGTTTTTTCGAAAAAGTTATTTTTGGTATAAGTTAGGTTTTTTCGAAAAAGTTAGTTTTGGTATAAGTTAGGTTTTTAAGAAAAAGTTATTTTTGGTATAAGTTAGGTTTTTTCGAAAAAGTTAGTTTTGGTATAAGTTAGGTTTTTATGAAAAAGTTAGGTTTTTAAGAAAAAGTTAGTTTTGGTATAAGTTAATTTTTTGAGAAAAAGTTAGGTTTTTTATAATAAGTTAGTTTTGGTAAAAGTTAGGTTTTTTAGAAAAAGTTAGGTTTTTTCGAAAAAGTTAGTTTTGGTATAAGTTAGGTTTTTTCAAAAAAGTTAGTTTTGGTATAAGTTAGGTATTTTAGAAAAAGTTAGTTTTGGTATAAGTTAGGTTTTTTCGAAAAAGTTAGTTTTGGTATAAGTTAGGTTTTTTAGAAAAAGTTAGTTTTGGTAAAAGTTAGGTTTTCGAGAAAAAGTTAGTTTTGATATAAATTAGGTTTTTTCGAAAAAGTTAGTTTTGGTATAAGTTAGGTTTTTAAGAAAAAGTTAGTTTTGGTATAAGTTAGGTTTTTTCGAAAAAGTTAGTTTTGGTAAAAGTTAGGTTTTTATGAAAAAGTTAGGTTTTTTCGAAAAAGTTAGTTTTGGTATAAGTTAGGTTTTTAAGAAAAAGTTAGTTTTGGTATAAGTTAGGTTTTTTCGAAAAAGTTAGTTTTGGTATAAGTTAGGTTTTTTCGAAAAAGTTAGTTTTGGTATAAGTTAGGTTTTTTCGAAAAAGTTAGTTTTGGTATAAGTTAGGTTTTTTCGAAAAAGTTAGTTTTGGTATAAGTTAGGTTTTTAAGAAAAAGTTAGTTTTGGTATAAGTTAGGTTTTTTCGAAAAAGTTAGTTTTGGTATAAGTTAGGTTTTTTCGAAAAAGTTAGTTTTTTTCGAAAAAGTTAGTTTTGGTATAAGTTAGGTTTTTTCGAAAAAGTTAGTTTTGGTATAAGTTAGGTTTTTTCGAAAAAGTTAGTTTTGGTATAAGTTAGGTTTTTATGAAAAAGTTAGGTTTTTTCGAAAAAGTTAGTTTTGGTATAAGTTAGGTTTTTAAGAAAAAGTTAGTTTTGGTATAAGTTAGGTTTTTTCGAAAAAGTTAGTTTTGGTATAAGTTAGGTTTTTTCGAAAAAGTTAGTTTTGGTATATGTTAGGTTTTTTCGAAAAAGTTAGTTTTGGTATAAGTTAGGTTTTTTAGAAAAAGTTAGTTTTGGTATAAGTTAGGTTTTTTAGAAAAAGTTAGTTTTGGTATAAGTTAGGTTTTTTCGAAAAAGTTAGTTTTGGTAAAAGTTAGGTTTTTAAGAAAAAGTTAGGTTTTTTCGAAAAAGTTAGTTTTGGTAAAAGTTAGGTTTTTTCGAATAAGTTAGTTTTGGTATAAGTTAGGTTTTTTCGAAAAAGTTAGTTTTGGTATAAGTTAGGTTTTTATGAAAAAGTTAGGTTTTTTCGAAAAAGTTAGTTTTGGTATAAGTTAGGTTTTTTAGAAAAAGTTAGTTTTGGTATAAGTTAGGTTTTTAAGAAAAAGTTAGTTTTGGTATAAGTTAGGTTTTTTCGAAAAAGTTAGTTTTGGTATAAGTAAGGTTTTTATGAAAAAGTTAGGTTTTTTCGAAAAAGTTAGTTTTGGTATAAGTTAGGTTTTTATGAAAAAGTTAGTTTTGGTATAAGTTAGGTTTTTTCGAAAAAGTTAGTTTTGGTATAAGTTAGGTTTTTTCGAAAAAGTTAGTTTTGGTATAAATTAGGTTTTTTCGAAAAAGTTAGTTTTGGTATAAGTTAGGTTTTTTCGAAAAAGTTAGTTTTGGTATAAGTTAGGTTTTTAAGAAAAAGTTAGGTTTTTAAGAAAAAGTTAGTTTTGGTAAAAGTTAGGTTTTTGAGAAAAAGTTAGGTTTTTAAGAAAAAGTTAGTTTTGGTATAAGTTAGGTTTTTGAGAAAAAGTTAGTTTTGGTATAAGTTAGGTTTTTTCGAAAAAGTTAGTTTTGGTAAAAGTAAGGTTTTCTAGAAAAAGTTAGTTTTGGTATAAGTTAGGTTTTTAAGAAAAAGTTAGTTTTGGTATAAGTTAGGTTTTTAAGAAAAAGTTAGTTTTGGTATAAATTAGGTTTTTTAGAAAAAGTTAGTTTTGGTATAAGTTAGGTTTTTATGAAAAAGTTAGGTTTTTTCGAAAAAGTTAGTTTTGGTAAAAGTTAGGTTTTTTCGAAAAAGTAAGGTTTTTTAGAAAAAGTTAGTTTTGGTATAAGTTAGGTTTTTTCGAAAAAGTTAGTTTTGGTATAAGTTAGGTTTTTTCGAAAAAGTTAGTTTTGGTATAAGTTAGGTTTTTAAGAAAAAGTTAGTTTTGGTATAAGTTAGGTTTTTGAGAAAAAGTTAGTTTTGGTATAAGTTAGGTTTTTAAGAAAAAGTTAGTTTTGGTATAAGTTAGGTTTTTTCGAAAAAGTTAGTTTTGATATAAGTTAGGTTTTTATGAAAAAGTTAGGTTTTTTCGAAAAAGTTAGTTTAGGTAAAAGTTAGGTTTTTTCGAAAAAGTAAGGTTTTTTAGAAAAAGTTAGTTTTGGTATAAGTTAGCTTTTTAGAAAAAGTTAGTTTTGGTATAAGTTAGGTTTTTTAGAAAAAGTTAGTTTTGGTATAAGTTAGGTTTTTAAGAAAAAGTTAGTTTTGGTATAAGTTAGGTTTTTTCGAAAAAGTTAGTTTTGGTATAAATTAGGTTTTTTCGAAAAAGTTAGTTTTGGTATAAGTTAGGTTTTTTAGAAAAAGTTAGTTTTGGTATAAGTTAGGTTTTTAAGAAAAAGTTAGTTTTGGTATAAGTTAGGTTTTTTCGAAAAAGTTAGTTTTGGTATAAGTAAGGTTTTTATGAAAAAGTTAGGTTTTTTCGAAAAAGTTAGTTTTGGTATAAGTTAGGTTTTTATGAAAAAGTTAGTTTTGGTATAAGTTAGGTTTTTTCGAAAAAGTTAGTTTTGGTATAAGTTAGGTTTTTTCGAAAAAGTTAGTTTTGGTATAAATTAGGTTTTTTCGAAAAAGTTAGTTTTGGTATAAGTTAGGTTTTTTCGAAAAAGTTAGTTTTGGTATAAGTTAGGTTTTTAAGAAAAAGTTAGGTTTTTAAGAAAAAGTTAGTTTTGGTAAAAGTTAGGTTTTTGAGAAAAAGTTAGGTTTTTAAGAAAAAGTTAGTTTTGGTATAAGTTAGGTTTTTGAGAAAAAGTTAGGTTTTTTAGAATAAGTTAGTTTTGGTAAAAGTTAGGTTTTTTCGAAAAAGTTAATTTTGGTATAAGCTAGGTTTTTAAGAAAAAGTAAGTTTTGGTATAAGTTAGGTTTTTAAGAAAAAGTTAGGTTTTTTCGAAAAAGTTAGTTTTGGTATAAGTTAGGTTTTTTCGAAAAAGTTAGTTTTGGTATAAGTTAGGTTTTTTCGAAAAAGTTAGTTTTGGTATAAGTTAGGTTTTTTAGAAAAAGTTAGTTTTGGTATAAGTTAGGTTTTTTAGAAAAAGTTAGTTTTGGTAAAAGTTAGGTTTTTTAGAAAAAGTTAGGTTTTTTAGAAAAAGTTAGTTTTGGTATAAGTTAGGTTTTTTCGAAAAAGTTAGTTTTGGTAAAAGTTAGGTTTTTTCGAAAAAGTTAGGTTTTTTCGAAAAAGTTAGGTTTTTAAGAAAAAGTTAGTTTTGGTATAAGTTAGGTTTTTAAGAAAAAGTTAGTTTTGGTATAAGTTAGGTTTTTTCGAAAAAGTTAGTTTTGGTATAAGTTAGGTTTTTAAGAAAAAGTTAGGTTTTTATGAAAAAGTAAGGTTTTTTAGAAAAAGTTAGTTTTAATATAAGTTAGGCTTTTTCGAAAAAGTTAGTTTTGGTATAAGTTAGGTTTTTATGAAAAAGTTAGGTTTTTAAGAAAAAGTTAGTTTTGGTATAAGTTAGGTTTTTAAGAAAAAGTTAGGTTTTTAAGAAAAAGTTAATTTTGGTATAAGTTAGGTTTTTGAGAAAAAGTTAGGTATTTTAGAATAAGTTAGTTTTGGTAAAAGTTAGGTTTTTTCGAAAAAGTTAATTTTGGTATAAGTTAGGTTTTTGAGAAAAAGTAAGTTTTGGTATAAGTTAGGTTTTTAAGAAAAAGTTAGGTTTTTTCGAAAAAGTTAGTTTTGGTATAAGTTAGGTTTTTTCGAAAAAGTTAGTTTTGGTATAAGTTAGGTTTTTTCGAAAAAGTTAGTTTTGGTATAAGTTAGGTTTTTTAGAAAAAGTTAGTTTTGGTATAAGTTAGGTTTTTTAGAAAAAGTTAGTTTTGGTATAAGTTAGGTTTTTTAGAAAAAGTTAGGTTTTTTAGAAAAAGTTAGTTTTGGTATAAGTTAGGTTTTTTCGAAAAAGTTAGTTTTGGTAAAAGTTAGGTTTTTTCGAAAAAGTTAGGTTTTTAAGAAAAAGTTAGTTTTGGTATAAGTTAGGTTTTTAAGAAAAAGTTAGTTTTGGTATAAGTTAGGTTTTTTCGAAAAAGTTAGTTTTGGTATAAGTTAGGTTTTTAAGAAAAAGTTAGATTTTTAAGAAAATGTTAGGTTTTTAAGAAAAAGTTAGTTTTGGTATAAGTTAGGTTTTTGAGAAAAAGTTAGGTTTTTGAGAAAAAGTTAGTTTTGGTATAAGTTAGGTTTTTTCGAAAAAGTTAGTTTTGGTATAAGTAAGGTTTTTTCGAAAAAGTTAGTTTTGGTATAAATTAGGTTTTTTCGAAAAAGTTAGTTTTGGTATAAGTTAGGTTTTTTCGAAAAAGTTAGTTTTGGTATAAGTTAGGTTTTTAAGAAAAAGTTAGGTTTTTAAGAAAAAGTTAGTTTTGGTATAAGTTAGGTTTTTGAGAAAAAGTAAGGTTTTTAAGAAAAAGTTAGTTTTGGTATAAGTTAGGTTTTTAAGAAAAAGTTAGGTTTTTAAGAAAAAGTTAATTTTGGTATAAGTTAGGTTTTTGAAAAAAAGTTAGGTTTTTTAGAATAAGTTAGTTTTGGTAAAAGTTAGGTTTTTTCGAAAAAGTTAATTTTGGTATAAGTTAGGTTTTTGAGAAAAAGTAAGTTTTGGTATAAGTTAGGTTTTTAAGAAAAAGTTAGGTTTTTTCGAAAAAGTTAGTTTTGGTATAAGTTAGGTTTTTTCGAAAAAGTTAGTTTTGGTATAAGTTAGGTTTTTTCGAAAAAGTTAGTTTTGGTATAAGTTAGGTTTTTTAGAAAAAGTTAGTTTTGGTATAAGTTAGGTTTTTTCGAAAAAGTTAGTTTTGGTATAAGTTAGGTTTTTAAGAAAAAGTTAGGTTTTTTCGAAAAAGTTAGTTTTGGTATAAGTTAGGTTTTTTAGAAAAAGTTAGTTTTTGTAAAAGTTAGGTTTTTTAGAAAAAGTTAGGTTTTTTAGAAAAAGTGAGTTTTGGTATAAGTTAGTTTTTTTATAAGTTAGGTTTTTTCGAAAAAGTTAGTTTTGGTATAAGTTAGGTTTTTTCGAAAAAGTTAGGTTTTTTCGAAAAAGTTAGGTTTTTAAGAAAAAGTTAGTTTTGTTATAAGTTAGGTTTTTAAGAAAAAGTTAGTTTTGGTAAAAGTTAGGTTTTTTCGAAAAAGTTAGGTTTTTTAGAAAAAGTTAGTTTTGGTATAAGTTAGGTTTTTAAAAAAAAAATAGTTTTGGTATAAGTTAGGTTTTTTAGAAAAAGTTAGTTTTGGTATAAGTTAGGTTTTTAAGAAAAAGTTAGTTTTGGTATAAGTTAGGTTTTTTCGAAAAAGTTAGTTTTGGTATAAGTTAGGTTTTTTCGAAAAAGTTAGTTTTGGTATAAGTTAGGTTTTTTCGAAAAAGTTAGTTTTGGTATAAGTTAGGTTTTTAAGAAAAAGTTAGTTTTGGTAAAAGTTAGGTTTTTGAGAAAAAGTTAGGTTTTTTCGAAAAAGTTAGTTTTGGTAAAAGTTAGGTTTTTATGAAAAAGTTAGGTTTTTTCGAAAAAGTTAGTTTTGGTAAAAGTTAGGTTTTTTCGAAAAAGTTAGTTTTGGTATAAGTTAGGTTTTTTAGAAAAAGTTAGTTTTGGTATAAGTTAGGTTTTTTCGAAAAAGTTAGTTTTGGTATAAGTTAGGTTTTTTCGAAAAAGTTAGTTTTGGTATAAGTTAGGTTTTTATGAAAAAGTTAGGTTTTTTCGAAAAAGTTAGTTTTGGTATAAGTTAGGTTTTTAAGAAAAAGTTAGTTTTGGTATAAGTTAGGTTTTTTCGAAGAAGTTAGTTTTGGTATAAGTTAGGTTTTTGAGAAAAAGTTAGTTTTGGTATAAGTTAGGTTTTTTAGAAAAAGTTAGTTTTGGTATAAGTTAGGTTTTTTCGAAAAAGTTAGTTTTGGTATAAGTTAGGTTTTTTCGAAAAAGTTAGTTTTGGTATAAGTTAGGTTTTTTCGAAAAAGTTAGTTTTGGTATAAGTTAGGTTTTTATGAAAAAGTTAGGTTTTTTCGAAAAAGTTAGTTTTGGTATAAGTTAGGTTTTTTCGAAAAAGTTAGTTTTGGTATAAGTTAGGTTTTTAAGAAAAAGTTAGTTTTGGTATAAGTTAGGTTTTTTCGAAAAAGTTAGTTTTGGTAAAAGTTAGGTTTTTTCGAAAAAGTAAGGTTTTTTAGAAAAAGTTAGTTTTGGTATAAGTTAGGTTTTTTCGAAAAAGTTAGTTTTGGTATAAGTTAGGTTTTTTCGAAAAAGTTAGTTTTGGTATAAGTTAGGTTTTTTCGAAAAAGTTAGTTTTGGTATAAGTTAGGTTTTTATGAAAAAGTTAGGTTTTTTCGAAAAAGTTAGTTTTGGTATAAGTTAGGTTTTTGAGAAAAAGTTAGTTTTGGTATAAGTTAGGTTTTTTAGAAAAAGTTAGTTTTGGTATAAGTTAGGTTTTTTCGAAAATGTTAGTTTTGGTATAAGTTAGGTTTTTTCGAAAAAGTTAGTTTTGGTATAAATTAGGTTTTTTCGAAAAAGTTAGTTTTGGTATGAGTTAGGTTTTTATGAATAAGTTAGGTTTTTTCGAAAAAGTTAGTTTTGGTATAAGTTAGGTTTTTAAAAAAAAGTTAGTTTTGGTATAAGTTAGGTTTTTGAGAAAAAGTTAGGTTTTTTATAATAAGTTAGTTTTGGTAAAAGTTAGGTTTTTTAGAAAAAGTTAGGTTTTTTCGAAAAAGTTAGTTTTGGTATAAGTTAGGTTTTTTCGAAAAAGTTAGTTTTGGTATAAGTTAGGTTTTTTCGAAAAAGTTAGTTTTGGTATAAGTTAGGTTTTTATGAAAAAGTTAGGTTTTTTCGAAAAAGTTAGTTTTGGTATAAGTTAGGTTTTTGAGAAAAAGTTAGTTTTGGTATAAGTTAGGTTTTTTAGAAAAAGTTAGTTTTGGTATAAGTTAGGTTTTTTCGAAAATGTTAGTTTTGGTATAAGTTAGGTTTTTTCGAAAAAGTTAGTTTTGGTATAAATTAGGTTTTTTCGAAAAAGTTAGTATTGGTATAAGTTAGGTTTTTTCGCAAAAGTTAGTTTTGGTATAAGTTAGGTTTTTAAGAAAAAGTTAGTTTTGGTATAAGTTAGGTTTTTGAGAAAAAGTTAGTTTTGGTAAAAGTTAGGTTTTTTCGAAAAAGTAAGGTTTTTTAGAAAAAGTTAGTTTTGGTATAAGTTAGGTTTTTTCGAAAAAGTTAGTTTTGGTATAAGTTAGGTTTTTTCGAAAAAGTTAGTTTTGGTATAAGTTAGGTTTTTATGAAAAAGTTAGGTTTTTTCGAAAAAGTTAGTTTTGGTATAAGTTAGGTTTTTAAGAAAAAGTTAGTTTTGGTATAAGTTAGGTTTTTTCGAAGAAGTTAGTTTTGGTATAAGTTAGGTTTTTGAGAAAAAGTTAGTTTTGGTATAAGTTAGGTTTTTTAGAAAAAGTTAGTTTTGGTATAAGTTAGGTTTTTTCGAAAAAGTTAGTTTTGGTATAAGTTAGGTTTTTTCGAAAAAGTTAGTTTTGGTATAAGTTAGGTTTTTTCGAAAAAGTTAGTTTTGGTATAAGTTAGGTTTTTATGAAAAAGTTAGGTTTTTTCGAAAAAGTTAGTTTTGGTATAAGTTAGGTTTTAAAGAAAAAGTTAGTTTTGGTATAAGTTAGGTTTTTTCGAAAAAGTTAGTTTTGGTATAAGTTAGGTTTTTTCGAAAAAGTTAGTTTTGGTATAAGTTAGGTTTTTAAGAAAAAGTTAGTTTTGGTATAAGTTAGGTTTTTTCGAAAAAGTTAGTTTTGGTAAAAGTTAGGTTTTTTCGAAAAAGTAAGGTTTTTTAGAAAAAGTTAGTTTTGGTATAAGTTAGGTTTTTTCGAAAAAGTTAGTTTTGGTATAAGTTAGGTTTTTTCGAAAAAGTTAGTTTTGATATAAGTTAGGTTTTTTCGAAAAAGTTAGTTTTGGTATAAGTTAGGTTTTTATGAAAAAGTTAGGTTTTTTCGAAAAAGTTAGTTTTGGTATAAGTTAGGTTTTTGAGAAAAAGTTAGTTTTGGTATAAGTTAGGTTTTTTAGAAAAAGTTAGTTTTGGTATAAGTTAGGTTTTTTCGAAAATGTTAGTTTTGGTATAAGTTAGGTTTTTTCGAAAAAGTTAGTTTTGGTATAAATTAGGTTTTTTCGAAAAAGTTAGTATTGGTATAAGTTAGGTTTTTTCGAAAAAGTTAGTTTTGGTATAAGTTAGGTTTTTAAGAAAAAGTTAGTTTTGGTATAAGTTAGGTTTTTTCGAAAAAGTTAGTTTTGGTAAAAGTTGGGTTTTTTCGAAAAAGTAAGGTTTTTTAGAAAAAGTTAGTTTTGGTATAAGTTAGGTTTTTTCGAAAAAGTTAGTTTTGGTATAAGTTAGGTTTTTTCGAAAAAGTTAGTTTTGGTATAAGTTAGGTTTTTATGAAAAAGTTAGGTTTTTTCGAAAAAGTTAGTTTTGGTATAAGTTAGGTTTTTAAGAAAAAGTTAGTTTTGGTATAAGTTAGGTTTTTTAGAAAAAGTTAGTTTTGGTATAAGTTAGGTTTTTTCGAAAAAGTTAGTTTTGGTATAAGTTAGGTTTTTTCGAAAAAGTTAGTTTTGGTATAAATTAGGTTTCTTCGAAAAAGTTAGTTTTGGTATAAGTTAGGTTTTTATGAAAAAGTTAGGTTTTTTCGAAAAAGTTAGTTTTGGTATAAGTTAGGTTTTTATGAAAAAGTTAGTTTTGGTATAAGTTAGGTTTTTTCGAAAAAGTTAGTTTTGGTATAAGTTAGGTTTTTGAGAAAAAGTTAGTTTTGGTATAAGTTAGGTTTTTTAGAAAAAGTTAGTTTTGGTATAAGTTAGGTTTTTTCGAAAAAGTTAGTTTTGGTATAAGTTAGGTTTTTTCGAAAAAGTTAGTTTTGGTATAAATTAGGTTTTTTAGAAAAAAATAGTTTTGGTATAAGTTAGGTTTTTTAGAAAAAGTTAGTTTTGGTATAAGTTAGGTTTTTTAGAAAAAGTTAGTTTTGGTTTAAGTTAGGTTTTTATGAAAAAGTTAGGTTTTTTCGAAAAAGTTTGTTTTGGTAAAAGTTAGGTTTTTTCGAAAAAGTAAGGTTTTTTAGAATAAGTTAGTTTTGGTAAAAGTTAGGTTTTTTCGAAAAAGTTAGTTTTGGTATAAGTTAGGTTTTTTCGAAAAAGTTAGTTTTGGTATAAGTTAGGTTTTTTAGAAAAAGTGAGTTTTGGTATAAGTTAGGTTTTTTCGAAAAAGTTAGTTTTTTTATAAGTTAGGTTTTTTCGAAAAAGTTAGTTTTGGTATAAGTTAGGTTTTTAAGAAAAAGTTAGTTTTGGTATAAGTTAGGTTTTTAAGAAAAAGTTAGTTTTGGTATAAGTTAGGTTTTTTCGAAAAAGTTAGTTTTGGTATAAGTTAGGTTTTTAAGAAAAAGTTAGATTTTTAAGAAAAAGTTAGGTTTTTAAGAAAAATTTAGTTTTGGTATAAGTTAGGTTTTTGAGAAAAAGTTAGGTTTTTTATAATAAGTTAGTTTTGGTAAAAGTTAGGTTTTTTAGAAAAAGTTAGGTTTTTTCGAAAAAGTTAGTTTTGGTATAAGTTAGGTTTTTTCAAAAAAGTTAGTTTTGGTATAAGTTAGGTTTTTTCGAAAAAGTTAGTTTTGGTATAAGTTAGGTTTTTGAGAAAAAGTTAGTTTTGGTATAAGTTAGGTTTTTAAGAAAAAGTTAGTTTTGGTATAAGTTAGGTTTTTTCGAAAAAGTTAGTTTTGGTATAAGTTAGGTTTTTATGAAAAAGTTAGGTTTTTTCGAAAAAGTTAGTTTTGGTAAAAGTTAGGTTTTTTCGAAAAAGTAAGGTTTTTTAGAAAAAGTTAGTTTTGGTATAAGTTAGGTTTTTTCGAAAATGTTAGTTTTGGTATAAGTTAGGTTTTTAAGAAAAAGTTAGTTTTGGTATAAGTTAGGTTTTTAAGAAAAAGTTAGTTTTGGTATAAGTTAGGTTTTTTCGAAAAAGTTAGTTTTGGTATAAGTTAGGTTTTATCGAAAAAGTTAGTTTTGGTATAAATTAGGTTTTTTCGAAAAAGTTAGTTTTGGTATAAGTTAGGTTTTTTCGAAAAAGTTAGTTTTGGTATAAGTTAGGTTTTTATGAAAAAGTTAGGTTTTTTCGAAAAAGTTAGTTTTGGTATAAGTTAGGTTTTTATGAAAAAGTTAGTTTTGGTATAAGTTAGGTTTTTATGAAAAAGTTAGTTTTGGTATAAGTTAGGTTTTTATGAAAAAGTTAATTTTTTTCGAAAAAGTTAGTTTTGGTATAAGTTAGGTTTTTAAGAAAAAGTTAGTTTTGGTATAAGTTAGGTTTTTTCGAAAAAGTTAGTTTTGGTATAAGTTAGGTTTTTGAGAAAAAGTTAGTTTTGGTATAAGTTAGGTTTTTTAGAAAAAGTTATTTTTGGTATAAGTTAGGTTTTTTCGAAAAAGTTAGTTTTGGTATAAGTTAGGTTTTTTCGAAAAAGTTAGTTTTGGTATAAATTAGTTTTTTTCGAAAAAGTTAGTTTTGGTATAAGTTAGGTTTTTTTAGAAAAAGTTAGTTTTGGTATAAGTTAGGTTTTTAAGAAAAAGTTAGTTTTGGTACAAGTTAGGTTTTTTCGAAAAAGTTAGTTTTGGTATAAGTTAGGTTTTTATGAAAAAGTTAGGTTTTTTCGAAAAAGTTAGTTTTGGTATAAGTTAGGTTTTTAAGAAAAAGTTAGTTTTGGTATAAGTTAGGTTTTTTCGAAAAAGTTAGTTTTGGTATAAGTTAGGTTTTTGAGAAAAAGTTAGTTTTGGTATAAGTTAGGTATTTTAGAAAAAGTTAGTTTTGGTATAAGTTAGGTTTTTTCGAAAAAGTTAGTTTTGGTATAAGTTAGGTTTTTTCGAAAAAGTTAGTTTTGGTATAAATTAGGTTTTTTCGAAAAAGTTAGTTTTGGTATAAGTTAGGTTTTTTTAGAAAAAGTTAGTTTTGGTATAAGTTAGGTTTTTAAGAAAAAGTTAGTTTTGGTATAAGTTAGGTTTTTTCGAAAAAGTTAGTTTTGGTATAAGTTAGGTTTTTAAGAAAAAGTTAGTTTTGGTATAAGTTAGGTTTTTTCGAAAAAGTAAGGTTTTTTAGAAAAAGTTAGTTTTGGTATAAGTTAGGTTTTTTCGAAAAAGTTAGTTTTGGTATAAGTTAGGTTTTTTCGAAAAAGTTAGTTTTGGTATAAGTTAGGTTTTTAAGAAAAAGTTAGTTTTGGTATAAGTTAGGTTTTTTCGAAAAAGTTAGTTTTGGTATAAGTTAGGTTTTTTCGAAAAAGTTAGTTTTGGTATAAGTTAGGTTTTTAAGAAAAAGTTAGTTTTGGTATAAGTTAGGTTTTTTCGAAAAAGTTAGTTTTGGTATAAGTTAGGTTTTTTCGAAAAAGTTAGTTTTGGTATAAGTTAGGTTTTTTAGAAAAAGTTAGTTTTGGTATAAGTTAGGTTTTTTAGAAAAAGTTAGTTTTGGTAAAAGTTAGGTTTTTAAGAAAAAGTTAGTTTTGGTATAAGTTAGGTTTTTTCGAAAAAGTTAGTTTTGGTATAAGTTAGGTTTTTTCGAAAAAGTTAGTTTTGGTATAAGTTAGGTTTTTTAGAAAAAGTTAGTTTTGGTATAAGTTAGGTTTTTTAGAAAAAGTTAGTTTTGGTATAAGTTAGGTTTTTTCGAAAAAGTTAGTTTTGGTATAAGTTAGGTTTTTTCGAAAAAGTTAGTTTTGGTATAAATTAGGTTTTTTCGAAAAAGTTAGTTTTGGTATAAGTTAGGTTTTTATGAAAAAGTTAGGTTTTTTCGAAAAAGTTAGTTTTGGTGTAAGTTAGGTTTTTATGAAAAAGTTAGTTTTGGTATAAGTTAGGTTTTTTCGAAAAAGTTAGTTTTGGTATAAGTTAGGTTTTTGAGAAAAAGTTAGTTTTGGTATAAGTTAGGTTTTTTAGAAAAAGTTAGTTTTGGTATAAGTTAGGTTTTTTCGAAAAAGTTAGTTTTGGTATAAGTTAGGTTTTTTCGAAAAAGTTAGTTTTGGTATAAATTAGGTTTTTTAGAAAAAGTTAGTTTTGGTATAAGTTAGGTTTTTTAGAAAAAGTTAGTTTTGGTATAAGTTAGGTTTTTTAGAAAAAGTTAGTTTTGGTTTAAGTTAGGTTTTTATGAAAAAGTTAGGTTTTTTCGAAAAAGTTTGTTTTGGTAAAAGTTAGGTTTTTTCGAAAAAGTAAGGTTTTTTAGAATAAGTTAGTTTTGGTAAAAGTTAGGTTTTTTCGAAAAAGTTAGTTTTGGTATAAGTTAGGTTTTTTCGAAAAAGTTAGTTTTGGTATAAGTAAGGTTTTTTCGAAAAAGTTAGTTTTGGTATAAGTTAGGTTTTTTCGAAAAAGTTAGTTTTTTTATAAGTTAGGTTTTTTCGAAAAAGTTAGTTTTGGTATAAGTTAGGTTTTTAAGAAAAAGTTAGTTTTGGTATAAGTTAGGTTTTTAAGAAAAAGTTAGTTTTGGTATAAGTTAGGTTTTTTCGAAAAAGTTAGTTTTGGTATAAGTTAGGTTTTTAAGAAAAAGTTAGATTTTTAAGAAAAAGTTAGGTTTTTAAGAAAAATTTAGTTTTGGTATAAGTTAGGTTTTTGAGAAAAAGTTAGGTTTTTTATAATAAGTTAGTTTTGGTAAAAGTTAGGTTTTTTAGAAAAATTTAGGTTTTTTCGAAAAAGTTAGTTTTGGTATAAGTTAGGTTTTTTCAAAAAAGTTAGTTTTGGTATAAGTTAGGTTTTTTCGAAAAAGTTAGTTTTGGTATAAGTTAGGTTTTTGAGAAAAAGTTAGTTTTGGTATAAGTTAGGTTTTTAAGAAAAAGTTAGTTTTGGTATAAGTTAGGTTTTTTCGAAAAAGTTAGTTTTGGTATAAGTTAGGCTTTTATGAAAAAGTTAGGTTTTTTCGAAAAAGTTAGTTTTGGTATAAGTTAGGTTTTTTCGAAAAAGTAAGGTTTTTTAGAAAAAGTTAGTTTTGGTATAAGTTAGGTTTTTTCGAAAAAGTTAGTTTTGGTATAAGTTAGGTTTTTAAGAAAAAGTTAGTTTTGGTATAAGTTAGGTTTTATCGAAAAAGTTAGTTTTGGTATAAATTAGGTTTTTTCGAAAAAGTTAGTTTTGGTATAAGTTAGGTTTTTTCGAAAAAGTTAGTTTTGGTATAAGTTAGGTTTTTATGAAAAAGTTAGGTTTTTTCGAAAAAGTTAGTTTTGGTATAAGTTAGGTTTTTATGAAAAAGTTAGTTTTGGTATAAGTTAGGTTTTTATGAAAAAGTTAGTTTTGGTATAAGTTAGGTTTTTATGAAAAAGTTAATTTTTTTCGAAAAAGTTAGTTTTGGTATAAGTTAGGATTTTAAGAAAAAGTTAGTTTTGGTATAAGTTAGGTTTTTTCGAAAAAGTTAGTTTTGGTATAAGTTAGGTTTTTGAGAAAAAGTTAGTTTTGGTATAAGTTAGGTTTTTTAGAAAAAGTTATTTTTGGTATAAGTTAGGTTTTTTCGAAAAAGTTAGTTTTGGTATAAGTTAGGTTTTTTCGAAAAAGTTAGTTTTGGTATAAATTAAGTTTTTTCGAAAAAGTTAGTTTTGGTATAAGTTAGGTTTTTTTAGAAAAAGTTAGTTTTGGTATAAGTTAGGTTTTTAAGAAAAAGTTAGTTTTGGTACAAGTTAGGTTTTTTCGAAAAAGTTAGTTTTGGTATAAGTTAGGTTTTTATGAAAAAGTTAGGTTTTTTCGAAAAAGTTAGTTTTGGTATAAGTTAGGTTTTTAAGAAAAAGTTAGTTTTGGTATAAGTTAGGTTTTTTCGAAAAAGTTAGTTTTGGTATAAGTTAGGTTTTTGAGAAAAAGTTAGTTTTGGTATAAGTTAGGTATTTTAGAAAAAGTTAGTTTTGGTATAAGTTAGGTTTTTTCGAAAAAGTTAGTTTTGGTATAAGTTAGGTTTTTTCGAAAAAGTTAGTTTTGGTATAAATTAGGTTTTTTCGAAAAAGTTAGTTTTGGTATAAGTTAGGTTTTTTTAGAAAAAGTTAGTTTTGGTATAAGTTAGGTTTTTAAGAAAAAGTTAGTTTTGGTATAAGTTAGGTTTTTTAGAAAAAGTTAGTTTTGGTATAAGTTAGGTTTTTAAGAAAAAGTTAGTTTTGGTATAAGTTAGGTTTTTTCGAAAAAGTTAGTTTTGGTATAAGTTAGGTTTTTTCGAAAAAGTTAGTTTTGGTATAAGTTAGGTTTTTAAGAAAAAGTTAGTTTTGGTATAAGTTAGGTTTTTTCGAAAAAGTTAGTTTTGGTATAAGTTAGGTTTTTTCGAAAAAGTTAGTTTTGGTATAAGTTAGGTTTTTTAGAAAAAGTTAGTTTTGGTATAAGTTAGGTTTTTAAGAAAAAGTTAGTTTTGGTATAAGTTAGGTTTTTTCGAAAAAGTTAGTTTTGGTATAAGTTAGGTTTTTAAGAAAAAGTTAGTTTTGGTATAAGTTAGGTTTTTTCGAAAAAGTTAGTTTTGGTATAAGTTAGGTTTTTTCGAAAAAGTTAGCTTTGGTATAAGTTAGGTTTTTTAGAAAAAGTTAGTTTTGGTATAAGTTAGGTTTTTTCGAAAAAGTTAGTTTTGGTATAAGTTAGGTTTTTATGAAAAAGTTAGGTTTTTTCGAAAAAGTTAGTTTTGGTATAAGTTAGGTTTTTTCGAAAAAGTAAGTTTTGGTATAAGTTAGGTTTTTAAGAAAAAGTTAGTTTTGGTATAAGTTGGGTTTTTTCTTAAAAGTTAGTTTTGGTATAAGTTAGGTTTTTTCGAAAAAGTTAGTTTTGGTATAAGTTAGGTTTTTAAGAAAAAGTTAGTTTTGGTATAAGTTAGGTTTTTTCGAAAAAGTTAGTTTTGGTATAAGTTAGGTTTTTAAGAAAAAGTTAGTTTTGGTATAAGTTAGGTTTTTTCGAAAAAGTTAGTTTTGGTATAAGTTAGGTTTTTTCGAAAAAGTTAGCTTTGGTATAAGTTAGGTTTTTTAGAAAAAGTTAGTTTTGGTATAAGTTAGGTTTTTTCGAAAAAGTTAGTTTTGGTATAAGTTAGGTTTTTAAGAAAAAGTTAGTTTTGGTATAAGTTAGGTTTTTTCGAAAAAGTTAGTTTTGGTATAAGTTAGGTTTTTTCGAAAAAGTTAGTTTTGGTATAAGTTAGGTTTTTTAGAAAAAGTTAGTTTTGGTATAAGTTAGGTTTTTAAGAAAAAGTTAGTTTTGGTATAAGTTAGGTTTTTTCGAAAAAGTTAGTTTTGGTATAAGTTAGGTTTTTAAGAAAAAGTTAGTTTTGGTATAAGTTAGGTTTTTTCGAAAAAGTTAGTTTTGGTATAAGTTAGGTTTTTTCGAAAAAGTTAGTTTTGGTATAAGTTAGGTTTTTAAGAAAAAGTTAGTTTTGGTATAAGTTAGGTTTTTTCGAAAAAGTTAGTTTTGGTATAAGTTAGGTTTTTTCGAAAAAGTTAGTTTTGGTATAAGTTAGGTTTTTTAGAAAAAGTTAGTTTTGGTATAAGTTAGGTTTTTTCGAAAAAGTTAGTTTTGGTATAAGTTAGGTTTTTAAGAAAAAGTTAGTTTTGGTATAAGTTAGGTTTTTTCGAAAAAGTTAGTTTTGGTATAAGTTAGGTTTTTTCGAAAAAGTTAGCTTTGGTATAAGTTAGGTTTTTTAGAAAAAGTTAGTTTTGGTATAAGTTAGGTTTTTTCGAAAAAGTTAGTTTTGGTATAAGTTAGGTTTTTATGAAAAAGTTAGGTTTTTTCGAAAAAGTTAGTTTTGGTATAAGTTAGGTTTTTTAGAAAAAGTTAGTTTTGGTATAAGTTAGGTTTTTTAGAAAAAGTTAGTTTTGGTATAAGTTAGGTTTTTTCGAAAAAGTTAGTTTTGGTATAAATTAGGTTTTTTCGAAAAAGTTAGTTTTGGTATAAGTTAGGTTTTTTAGAAAAAGTTAGTTTTGGTATAAGTTAGGTTTTTTCGAAAAAGTAAGGTTTTTTCGAAAAAGTTAGTTTTGGTAAAAGTAAGGTTTTTTCGAAAAAGTTAGTTTTGGTATAAGTTAGGTTTTTTCGAAAAAGTTAGTTTTGGTATAAGTTAGGTTTTTAAGAAAAAGTTAGTTTTGGTATAAGTTAGGTTTTTGAGAAAAAGTTAGTTTTGGTATAAGTTAGGTTTTTTCGAAAAAGTTAGTTTTGGTATAAATTAGGTTTTTTAGAAAAAGTTAGTTTTGGTATAAGTTAGGTTTTTTAGAAAAAGTTAGTTTTGGTATAAGTTAGGTTTTTTCGAAAAAGTTAGGTTTTTTAGAAAAAGTTAGTTTTGGTAAAAGTTAGGTTTTTTCGAAAAAGTTAGGTTTTTAAGAAAAAGTTAGTTTTGGTATAAGTTGGGTTTTTTCTTAAAAGTTAGTTTTGGTATAAGTTAGGTTTTTAAGAAAAAGTTAGTTTTGGTATAAGTTAGGTTTTTAAGAAAAAGTTAGTTTTGGTATAAGTTAGGTTTTTTCGAAAAAGTAAGGTTTTTTAGAAAAAGTTAGTTTTGGTATAAGTTAGGTTTTTTCGAAAAAGTTAGTTTTGGTATAAGTTAGGTTTTTTCGAAAAAGTTAGTTTTGGTATAAGTTAGGTTTTTATGAAAAAGTTAGGTTTTTTCGAAAAAGTTAGTTTTGGTATAAGTTAGGTTTTTAAGAAAAAGTTAGTTTTGGTATAAGTTAGGTTTTTTCTAAAAAGTTAGTTTTGGTATAAGTTAGGTTTTTGAGAAAAAGTTAGTTTTGGTATAAGTTAGGTTTTTTAGAAAAAGTTAGTTTTGGTATAAGTTAGGTTTTTTCGAAAAAGTTAGTTTTGGTATAAGTTAGGTTTTTTCGAAAAAGTTAGTTTTGGTATAAATTAGGTTTTTTCGAAAAAGTTAGTTTTGGTAAAAGTTAGGTTTTTTCGAAAAAGTTAGTTTTGGTATAAATTAGGTTTTTTAGAAAAAGTTAGTTTTGGTAAAAGTTAGGTTTTTGCGAAAAAGTTAGGTTTTTAAGAAAAAGTTAGTTTTGGTATAAGTTGGGTTTTTTCTTAAAAGTTAGTTTTGGTATAAGTTAGGTTTTTAAGAAAAAGTTAGTTTTGGTATAAGTTAGGTTTTTAAGAAAAAGTTAGTTTTGGTATAAGTTAGGTTTTTTCGAAAAAGTAAGGTTTTTTAGAAAAGTTAGTTTTGGTATAAGTTAGGTTTTTTCGAAAAAGTTAGTTTTGGTATAAGTTAGGTTTTTTCGAAAAAGTTAGTTTTGGTATAAGTTAGGTTTTTAAGAAAAAGTTAGTTTTGGTATAAGTTAGGTTTTTTCGAAAAAGTTAGTTTTGGTATAAATTAGGTTTTTTAGAAAAGTTAGTTTTGGTATAAGTTAGGTTTTTTAGAAAAAGTTAGTTTTGGTATAAGTTAGGTTTTTTCGAAAAAGTTAGGTTTTTTAGAAAAAGTTAGTTTTGGTAAAAGTTAGGTTTTTTCGAAAAAGTTAGGTTTTTAAGAAAAAGTTAGTTTTGGTATAAGTTGGGTTTTTTCTTAAAAGTTAGTTTTGGTATAAGTTAGGTTTTTAAGAAAAAGTTAGTTTTGGTATAAGTTAGGTTTTTAAGAAAAAGTTAGTTTTGGTATAAGTTAGGTTTTTTCGAAAAAGTGAGGTTTTTTAGAAAAAGTTAGTTTTGGTATAAGTTAGGTTTTTTCGAAAAAGTTAGTTTTGGTATAAGTTAAGTTTTTTCGAAAAAGTTAGTTTTGGTATAAGTTAGGTTTTTATGAAAAAGTTAGGTTTTTTCGAAAAAGTTAGTTTTGGTATAAGTTAGGTTTTTAAGAAAAAGTTAGTTTTGGTATAAGTTAGGTTTTTTCTAAAAAGTTAGTTTTGGTATAAGTTAGGTTTTTGAGAAAAAGTTAGTTTTGGTATAAGTAAGGATTTTTAGAAAAAGTTAGTTTTGGTATAAGTTAGGTTTTTTAGAAAAAGTTAGTTTTGGTATATGTTAGGTTTTTTCGAAAAAGTTAGTTTTGGTATAAGTTAGGTTTTTATGAAAAAGTTAGGTTTTTTCGAAAAAGTAAGTTTTGGTATAAGTTAGGTTTTTAAGAAAAAGTTAGTTTTGGTATAAGTTAGGTTTTTTCTAAAAAGTTAGTTTTGGTATAAGTTAGGTTTTTTTAGAAAAAGTTAGTTTTGGTATAAGTTAGGTTTTTAAGAAAAAGTTAGTTTTGGTATAAGTTAGGTTTTTTCGAAAAAGTTAGTTTTGGTATAAGTTAGGTTTTTATGAAAAAGTTAGGTTTTTTCGAAAAAGTTAGTTTTGGTAAAAGTTAGGTTTTTTCGAAAAAGTAAGGTTTTTTAGAAAAAGTTAGTTTTGGTATAAGTTAGGTTTTTTCGAAAAAGTTAGTTTTGGTATAAGTTAGGTTTTTTCGAAAAAGTTAGTTTTGGTATAAGTTAGGTTTTTATGAAAAAGTTAGGTTTTTTCGAAAAAGTTAGTTTTGGTATAAGTTAGGTTTTTAAGAAAAAGTTAGTTTTGGTATAAGTTAGGTTTTTTCGAAAAAGTTAGTTTTGGTATAAGTTAGGTTTTTAAGAAAAAGTTAGTTTTGGTATAAGTTAGGTTTTTTCGAAAAAGTTAGTTTTGGTATAAGTTAGGTTTTTTAGAAAAAGTTAGTTTTGGTATAAGTTAGGTTTTTTCGAAAAAGTTAGTTTTGGTATAAGTTGGGTTTTTTCTTAAAAGTTAGTTTTGGTATAAGTTAGGTTTTTAAGAAAAAGTTAGTTTTGGTATAAGTTAGGTTTTTTAGAAAAAGTTAGTTTTGGTATAAGTTAGGTTTTTTAGAAAAAGTTAGTTTTGGTATAAGTTAGGTTTTTATGAAAAAGTTAGGTTTTTTCGAAAAAGTTAGTTTCGGTAAAAGTTAGGTTTTTAAGAAAAAGTTAGTTTTGGTATAAGTTAGGTTTTTTCGTAAAAGTTAGTTTTGGTATAAGTTAGGTTTTTATGAAAAAGTTAGGTTTTTTCGAAAAAGTTAGTTTTGGTAAAAGTTAGGTTTTTTCGAAAAAGTAAGGTTTTTTAGAAAAAGTTAGTTTTGGTATAAGTTAGGTTTTTAAGAAAAAGTTAGTTTTGGTATAAGTTAGGTTTTTAAGAAAAAGTTAGTTTTGGTATAAGTTAGGTTTTTTCGAAAAAGTTAGTTTTGGTATAAATTAGGTTTTTTCGAAAAAGTTAGTTTTGGTATAAGTTAGGTTTTTTCGAAAAAGTTAGTTTTGGTATAAGTTAGGTTTTTAAGAAAAAGTTAGTTTTGGTATAAGTTAGGTTTTTTCGAAAAAGTTAGTTTTGGTATAAGTTAGGTTTTTTCGAAAAAGTTAGTTTTGGTATAAGTTAGGTTTTTAAGAAAAAGTTAGTTTTGCTATAAGTTAGGTTTTTAAGAAAAAGTTAGTTTTGGTATAAGTTAGGTTTTTTCGAAAAAGTTAGTTTTGGTATAAATTAGGTTTTTTCGAAAAAGTTAGTTTTGGTATAAGTTAGGTTTTTTCGAAAAAGTTAGTTTTGGTATAAATTAGGTTTTTTCGAAAAAGTTAGTTTTGGTATAAGTTAGGTTTTTTCGAAAAAGTTAGGTTTTTTAGAAAAAGTTAGTTTTGGTATAAGTTAGGTTTTTAAGAAAAAGTTAGTTTTGGTAAAAGTTAGGTTTTTTCGAAAAAGTTAGGTTTTTTAGAAAAAGTTAGTTTTGGTATAAGTTAGGTTTTTAAAAAAAAAATAGTTTTGGTATAAGTTAGGTTTTTTAGAAAAAGTTAGTTTTGGTATAAGTTAGGTTTTTAAGAAAAAGTTAGTTTTTGTATAAGTTAAGTTTTTTCGAAAAAGTTAGTTTTTTTATAAGTTAGGTTTTTATGAAAAAGTAAGGTTTTTTAGAAAAAGTTAGTTTTGGTATAAAATAGGTTTTTAAGAAAAAGTTAGTTTTGGTATAAGTTAGGTTTTTTCGAAAAAGTTAGTTTTGGTATAAGTTAGGTTTTTATGAAAAAGTTAATTTTTTTCAAAAAAGTTAGTTTTGGTATAAGTTAGGTTTGTATGAAAAAGTTAGTTTTGGTATAAGATAGGTTTTTTCGAAAAAGTTAGTTTTGGTAAAAGTTAGGTTTTTGAGAAAAAGTTAGTTTTGGTATAAGTTAGGTTTTTTCGAAAAAGTTAGTTTTGGTATAAATTAGGTTTTTTCGAAAAAGTTAGTTTTGGTATAAGTTAGGTTTTTTAGAAAAAGTTAGTTTTGGTATAAGTTAGGTTTTTTAGAAAAAGTTAGTTTTGGTATAAGTTAGGTTTTTTAGAAAAAGTTAGTTTTGGTATAAGTTAGGTTTTTTCGAAAAAGTTAGTTTTGGTATAAGTTAGGTTTTTTCGAAAAAGTTAGTTTTGGTAAAAGTTAGGTTTTTTAGAAAAAGTTAGGTTTTTTCGAAAAAGTTAGTTTTGGTATAAGTTAGGTTTTTATGAAAAAGTTAGGTTTTTTCGAAAAAGTTAGTTTTGGTAAAAGTTAGGTTTTTTCGAAAAAGTAAGGTTTTTTAGAAAAAGTTAGTTTTGGTATAAGTTAGGTTTTTTCGAAAAAGTTAGTTTTGGTATAAGTTAGGTTTTTAAGAAAAAGTTAGTTTTGGTATAAGTTAGGTTTTTTCGAAAAAGTTAGTTTTGGTATAAGTTAGGTTTTTGAGAAAAAGTTAGTTTTGGTATAAGTTAGGTTTTTTAGAAAAAGTTAGTTTTGGTATAAGTTAGGTTTTTTCGAAAAAGTTAGTTTTGGTATAAGTTAGGTTTTTGAGAAAAAGTTAGTTTTGGTATAAGTTAGGTTTTTTAGAAAAAGTTAGTTTTGGTATAAGTTAGGTTTTTTCGAAAAAGTAAGGTTTTTAAGAAAAAGTTAGTTTTGGTATAAGTTAGGTTTTTTCGAAAAAGTTAGTTTTGGTATAAATTAGGTTTTTTCGAAAAAGTTAGTTTTGGCATAAGTTAGGTTTTTTCGAAAAAGTTAGTTTTGGTATAAGTTAGGTTTTTAAGAAAAAGTTAGGTTTTTAAGAAAAAGTTAGTTTTGGTATAAGTTAGGTTTTTAAGAAAAAGTTAGTTTTGGTATAAGTTAGGTTTTTTCGAAAAAGTTAGTTTTGGTATAAGTTAGGTTTTTTAGAAAAAGTTAGGTTTTTTCGAAAAAGTTAGTTTTGGTATAAGTTAGGTTTTTTCGAAAAAGTTAGTTTTGGTATAAGTTAGGTTTTTTCGAAAAAGTTAGTATTGGTATAAGTTAGGTTTTTTCGAAAAAGTTAGTATTGGTATAAGTTAGGTTTTTTAGAAAAAGTTAGTTTTGGTATAAGTTAGGTTTTTTCGAAAAAGTTAGTTTTGGTATAAGTTAGGTTTTTTAGAAATAGTTAGTTTTGGTATAAGTTAGGTTTTTTAGAAAAAGTTAGTTTTGGTAAAAGTTAGGTTTTTTAGAAAAAGTTAGGTTTTTTAGAAAAAGTGAGTTTTGGTATATGTTAGGTTTTTTCGAAAAAGTTAGTTTTTTTATAAGTTAGGTTTTTTCGAAAAAGTTAGTTTTGGTAAAAGTTAGGTTTTTTCGAAAAAGTTAGGTTTTTTCGAAAAAGTTAGGTTTTTAAGAAAAAGTTAGTTTTGGTATAAGTAAGGTTTTTAAGAAAAAGTTAGTTTTGGTATAAGTTAGGTTTTTGAGAAAAAGTTAGGTTTTTTAGAATAAGTTAGTTTTGGTAAAAGTTAGGTTTTTTAGAAAAAGTTAGGTTTTTTCGAAAAAGTTAGTTTTGGTATAAGTTAGGTTTTTTCAAAAAAGTTAGTTTTGGTATAAGTTAGGTTTTTGAGAAAAAGTTAGTTTTGGTATAAGTTAGGTTTTTTCGAAAAAGTTAGTTTTGATATAAGTTAGGTTTTTTCGAAAAAGTTAGTTTTGGTATAAGTTAGGTTTTTTAGAAAAAGTTAGTTTTGGTATAAGTTAGGTTTTTTAGAAAAAGTTAGTTTTGGTAAAAGTTAGGTTTTTTAGAAAAAGTTAGGTTTTTTAGAAAAAGTGAGTTTTGGTATATGTTAGGTTTTTTCGAAAAAGTTAGTTTTGGTATGAGTTAGGTTTTTTCGAAAAAGTTAGTTTTGGTATAAGTTAGGTTTTTTAGAAAAAGTTAGTTTTGGTAAAAGTTAGGTTTTTTAGAAAAAGTTAGGTTTTTTAGAAAAAGTGAGTTTTGGTATATGTTAGGTTTTTTCGAAAAAGTTAGTTTTTTTATAAGTTAGGTTTTTTCGAAAAAGTTAGTTTTGGTAAAAGTTAGGTTTTTTCGAAAAAGTTAGGTTTTTAAGAAAAAGTTAGGTTTTTAAGAAAAAGTTAGTTTTGGTATAAGTAAGGTTTTTAAGAAAAAGTTAGTTTTGGTATAAGTTAGGTTTTTGAGAAAAAGTTAGGTTTTTTAGAATAAGTTAGTTTTGGTAAAAGTTAGGTTTTTTAGAAAAAGTTAGGTTTTTTCGAAAAAGTTAGTTTTGGTATAAGTTAGGTTTTTTCAAAAAAGTTAGTTTTGGTATAAGTTAGGTTTTTGAGAAAAAGTTAGTTTTAGTATAAGTTAGGTTTTTTCGAAAAAGTTAGTTTTGGTATAAGTTAGGTTTTTTCGAAAAAGTTAGTTTTGGTATAAGTTAGGTTTTTGAGAAAAAGTTAGTTTTGGTATAAGTTAGGTTTTTTCGAAAAAGTTAGTATTGGTATAAGTTAGGTTTTTTAGAAAAAGTTAGTATTGGTATAAGTTAGGTTTTTTAGAAAAAGTTAGTTTTGGTATAAGTTAGGTTTTTTCGAAAAAGTTAGTTTTGGTATAAGTTAGGTTTTTTAGAAAAAGTTAGTTTTGGTATAAGTTAGGTTTTTTAGAAAAAGTTAGTTTTGGTAAAAGTTAGGTTTTTTAGAAAAAGTTAGGTTTTTTAGAAAAAGTGAGTTTTGGTATATGTTAGGTTTTTTCGAAAAAGTTAGTTTTTTTATAAGTTAGGTTTTTTCGAAAAAGTTAGTTTTGGTAAAAGTTAGGTTTTTTCGAAAAAGTTAGGTTTTTTCGAAAAAGTTAGGTTTTTAAGAAAAAGTTAGTTTTGGTATAAGTAAGGTTTTTAAGAAAAAGTTAGTTTTGGTATAAGTTAGGTTTTTGAGAAAAAGTTAGGTTTTTTAGAATAAGTTAGTTTTGGTAAAAGTTAGGTTTTTTAGAAAAAGTTAGGTTTTTTCGAAAAAGTTAGTTTTGGTATAAGTTAGGTTTTTTCAAAAAAGTTAGTTTTGGTATAAGTTAGGTTTTTGAGAAAAAGTTAGTTTTGGTATAAGTTAGGTTTTTTCGAAAAAGTTAGTTTTGGTATAAGTTAGGTTTTTTCGAAAAAGTTAGTTTTGGTATAAGTTAGGTTTTTTAGAAAAAGTTAGTTTTGGTATAAGTTAGGTTTTTTAGAAAAAGTTAGTTTTGGTAAAAGTTAGGTTTTTTAGAAAAAGTTAGGTTTTTTAGAAAAAGTGAGTTTTGGTATATGTTAGGTTTTTTCGAAAAAGTTAGTTTTGGTATGAGTTAGGTTTTTTCGAAAAAGTTAGTTTTGGTATAAGTTAGGTTTTTTAGAAAAAGTTAGTTTTGGTAAAAGTTAGGTTTTTTAGAAAAAGTTAGGTTTTTGAGAAAAAGTTAGTTTTGGTATAAGTTAGGTTTTTTCGAAAAAGTTAGTTTTGGTATAAGTTAGGTTTTTTCGAAAAAGTTAGTTTTGGTATAAGTTAGGTTTTTTAGAAAAAGTTAGTTTTGGTATAAGTTAGGTTTTTTCGAAAAAGTTAGTTTTGGTATAAGTTAGGTTTTTAAGAAAAAGTTAGGTTTTTTCGAAAAAGTTAGGTTTTTAAGAAAAAGTTAGTTTTGGTAAAAGTTAGGTTTTTTAGAAAAAGTTAGGTTTTTTAGAAAAAGTGAGTTTTGGTATAAGTTAGGTTTTTTCGAAAAAGTTAGTTTTTTTATAAGTTAAGTTTTTTCGAAAAAGTTAGTTTTGGTAAAAGTTATGTTTTTTCGAAAAAGTTAGGTTTTTTCGAAAAAGTTAGTTTTGGTATAAGTTAGGTTTTTAAGAAAAAGTTAGTTTTGGTATAAGTTAGGTTTTTAAGAAAAAGTTAGGTTTTTTCGAAAAAGTTAGTTTTGGTATAAGTTAGGTTTTTTAGAAAAAGTTAGTTTTGGTAAAAGTTAGGTTTTTTAGAAAAAGTTAGGTTTTTTAGAAAAAGTTAGGTTTTTAAGAAAAAGTTAGTTTTGGTATAAGTTAGGTTTTTGAGAAAAAGTTAGGCTTTTTCGAAAAAGTTAGTTTTGGTAAAAGTTAGGTTTTTTAGAAAAAGTTAGGTTTTTTCGAAAAAGTTAGTTTTGGTATAAGTTAGGTTTTTTCGAAAAAGTTTGTTTTTTTATAAGTTAGGTTTTTAAGAAAAAGTTAGTTTTGGTAAAAGTTAGGTTTTTTCGAAAAAGTTAGGTTTTTTCGAAAAAGTTAGGTTTTTAAGAAAAAGTTAGTTTTGGTATAAGTTAGGTTTTTAAGAAAAAGTTAGTTTTGGTATAAGTTAGGTTTTTTCGAAAAAGTTAGTTTTGGTATAAGTTAGGTTTTTAAGAAAAAGTTAGATTTTTAAGAAAAAGTTAGGTTTTTAAGAAAAAGTTAGTTTTGGTATAAGTTAGGTTTTTGAGAAAAAGTTAGGTTTTTTAGAATAAGTTAGTTTTGGTAAAAGTTAGGTTTTTTAGAAAAAGTTAGGTTTTTTCGAAAAAGTTAGTTTTGGTATAAGTTAGGTTTTTTCAAAAAAGTTAGTTTTGGTATAAGTTAGGTTTTTTCGAAAAAGTTAGTTTTGGTATAAGTTAGGTTTTTTCGAAAAAGTTAGTTTTGGTATAAGTTAGGTTTTTAAGAAAAAGTTAGTTTTGGTATCAGTTAGGTTTTTTCGAAAAAGTTAGTTTTGGTATAAGTTAGGTTTTTGAGAAAAAGTTAGTTTTGGTATAAGTTAGGTTTTTTAGAAAAAGTTAGTTTTGGTATAAGTTAGGTTTTTTCGAAAAAGTAAGGTTTTTTAGAAAAAGTTAGTTTTGGTATAAATTAGGTTTTTTCGACAAAATTAGTTTTGGCATAAGTTAGGTTTTTTCGAAAAAGTTAGTTTTGGTATAAGTTAGGTTTTTAAGAAAAAGTTAGGTTTTTAAGAAAAAGTTAGTTTTGGTATAAGTTAGGTTTTTGAGAAAAAGTTAGGTTTTTTAGAAAAAGTTAGTTTTGGTAAAAGTTAGGTTTTTTAGAAAAAGTTAGGTTTTTTCGAAAAAGTTAGTTTTGGTATAAGTTAGGTTTTTTCAAAAAAGTTAGTTTTGGTATAAGTTAGGTTTTTTCGAAAAAGTTAGTTTTGGTATAAGTTAGGTTTTTAAGAAAAAGTTAGTTTTGGTATAAGTTAGGTTTTTTCGAAAAAGTTAGTTTTGGTATAAGTTAGGTTTTTGAGAAAAAGTTAGTTTTGGTATAAGTTAGGTTTTTTAGAAAAAGTTAGTTTTGGTATAAGTTAGGTTTTTTCGAAAAAGTAAGGTTTTTAAGAAAAAGTTAGTTATGGTATAAGTTAGGTTTTTTCGAAAAAGTTAGTTTTGGTATAAATTAGGTTTTTTCGAAAAAGTTAGTTTTAGCATAAGTTAGGTTTTTTCGAAAAAGTTAGTATTGGTATAAGTTAGGTTTTTTCGAAAAAGTTAGTTTTGGCATAAGTTAGATTTTTGAGAAAAAGTTAGTTTTGGTATAAGTTAGGTTTTTAAGAAAAAGTTAGGTTTTTAAGAAAAAGTTAGTTTTGGTATAAGTTAGGTTTTTTCGAAAAAGTTAGTTTTGGTATAAGTTAGGTTTTTTCGAAAAAGTTAGTTTTGGTATAAGTTAGGTTTTTTAGAAAAAGTTAGTTTTGGTATAAGTTAGAATTTTAAGAAAAAGTTAGATTTTTAAGAAAAAGTTAGGTTTTTAAGAAAAAGTTAGTTTTGGTATAAGTTAGGTTTTTGAGAAAAAGTTAGTTTTGGTATAAGTTAGGTTTTTATGAAAAAGTTAGGTTTTTTCGAAAAAGTTAGTTTTGGTAAAAGTTAGGTTTTTTCGAAAAAGTAAGGTTTTTTAGAAAAAGTTAGTTTTGGTATAAGTTAGGTTTTTTCGAAAAAGTTAGTTTTGGTATAAGTTAGGTTTTTAAGAAAAAGTTAGTTTTGGTATAAGTTAGGTTTTTTCGAAAAAGTTAGTTTTGGTATAAGTTAGGTTTTTTAGAAAAAGTTAGTTTTGGTATAAGTTAGGTTTTTAAGAAAAAGTTAGTTTTGGTATAAGTTAGGTTTTTAAGAAAAAGTTAGTTTTGGTATAAGTTAGGTTTTTTCGAAAAAGTTAGTTTTGGTATAAGTTAGGTTTTTTAGAAAAAGTTAGTTTTGGTATAAGTTAGGTTTTTAAGAAAAAGTTAGTTTTGGTATAAGTTAGGTTTTTTTCGAAAAAGTTAGTTTTGGTATAAGTTAGGTTTTTATGAAAAAGTTAGGTTTTTTCGAAAAAGTTAGTTTTGGTATAAGTTAGGTTTTTAAGAAAAAGTTAGTTTTGGTATAAGTTAGGTTTTTTCGAAAAAGTTAGTTTTGGTATAAGTTAGGTTTTTTAGAAAAAGTTAGTTTTGGTATAAGTTAGGTTTTTTAGAAAAAGTTAGTTTTGGTATAAGTTAGGTTTTTTAGAAAAAGTTAGTTTTGGTATAAGTTAGGTTTTTATGAAAAAGTTAGGTTTTTTCGAAAAAGTTAGTTTTGATAAAAGTTAGGTTTTTAAGAAAAAGTTAGTTTTGGTATAAGTTAGGTTTTTTCGAAAAAGTTAGTTTTGGTATAAGTTAGGTTATTATGAAAAAGTTAGGTTTTTTCGAAAAAGTTAGTTTTGGTAAAAGTTAGGTTTTTTCGAAAAAGTAAGGTTTTTTAGAAAAAGTTAGTTTTGGTATAAGTTAGGTTTTTTCGAAAAAGTTAGTTTTGGTATAAGTTAGGTTTTTAAGAAAAAGTTAGTTTTGGTAAAAGTTAGGTTTTTTCGAAAAAGTTAGTTTTGGTATAAGTTAGGTTTTTAAGAAAAAGTTAGTTTTGGTATAAGTTAGGTTTTTTCGAAAAAGTTAGTTTTGGTATAAGTTAGGTTTTTAAGAAAAAGTTAGTTTTGGTATAAGTTAGGTTTTTTTAGAAAAAGTTAGTTTTGGTATAAGTTAGGTTTTTAAGAAAAAGTTAGTTTTGGTATAAGTTAGGTTTTTTCGAAAAAGTTAGTTTTGGTATAAGTTAGGTTTTTAAGAAAAAGTTAGTTTTGGTATAAGTTAGGTTTTTTCGAAAAAGTTAGTTTTGGTAAAAGTTAGGTTTTTTCGAAAAAGTAAGGTTTTTTAGAAAAAGTTAGTTTTGGTATAAGTTAGGTTTTTTCGAAAAAGTTAGTTTTGGTATAAGTTAGGTTTTTTAGAAAAAGTTAGTTTTGGTATAAGTTAGGTTTTTATGAAAAAGTTAGGTTTTTTCGAAAAAGTTAGTTTTGGTATAAGTTAGGTTTTTAAGAAAAAGTTAGTTTTGGTATAAGTTAGGTTTTTTCGAAAAAGTTAGTTTTGGTATAAGTTAGGTTTTTTAGAAAAAGTTAGTTTTGGTATAAGTTAGGTTTTTTAGAAAAAGTTAGTTTTGGTATAAGTTAGGTTTTTTTCGAAAAAGTTAGTTTTGGTATAAGTTAGGTTTTTATGAAAAAGTTAGGTTTTTTCGAAAAAGTTAGTTTTGGTATAAGTTAGGTTTTTAAGAAAAAGTTAGTTTTGGTATAAGTTAGGTTTTTTCGAAAAAGTTAGTTTTGGTATAAGTTAGGTTTTTTAGAAAAAGTTAGTTTTGGTATAAGTTAGGTTTTTAAGAAAAAGTTAGTTTTGGTATAAGTTAGGTTTTTATGAAAAAGTTAGGTTTTTTCGAAAAAGTTAGTTTTGGTAAAAGTTAGGTTTTTAAGAAAAAGTTAGTTTTGGTATAAGTTAGGTTTTTAAGAAAAAGTTAGTTTTGGTATAAGTTAGGTTTTTTAGAAAAAGTTAGTTTTGGTATAAGTTAGGTTTTTTCGAAAAAGTTAGTTTTGGTATAAGTTAGGTTTTTTCGAAAAAGTTAGTTTTGGTATAAATTAGGTTTTTTCGAAAAAGTTAGTTTTGGTATAAGTTAGGTTTTTTTAGAAAAAGTTAGTTTTGGTATAAGTTAGGTTTTTAAGAAAAAGTTAGTTTTGGTATAAGTTAGGTTTTTTAGAAAAAGTTAGTTTTGGTATAAGTTAGGTTTTTTAAAAAAAGTTAGTTTTGGTATAAGTTAGGTTTTTTCGAAAAAGTTAGTTTTTTTATAAGTTAGGTTTTTTCGAAAAAGTTAGTTTTGGTATAAATTAGGTTTTTTCGAAAAAGTTAGTTTTGGTATAAGTTAGGTTTTTATGAAAAAGTTAGGTTTTTTCGAAAAAGTTAGTTTTGGTATAAGTTAGGTTTTTAAGAAAAAGTTAGTTTTGGTATAAGTTAGGTTTTTTCGAAAAAGTTAGTTTTGGTATAAGTTAGGTTTTTTCGAAAAAGTTAGTTTTGGTATAAGTTAGGTTTTTATGAAAAAGTTAGGTTTTTTCGAAAAAGTTAGTTTTGGTATAAGTTAGGTTTTCATGAAAAAGTTAGTTTTGGTATAAGTTAGGTTTTTTCGAAAAAGTTAGTTTTGGTATAAGTTAGGTTTTTGAGAAAAAGTTAGTTTTGGTATAAGTTAGGTTTTTTCGAAAAAGTTAGTTTTGGTATAAATTAGGTTTTTTCGAAAAAGTTAGTTTTGGTATAAGTTAGGTTTTTATGAAAAAGTTAGGTTTTTTCGAAAAAGTTAGTTTTGGTATAAGTTAGGTTTTTTCGAAAAAGTTAGTTTTGGTATAAATTAGGTTTTTTCGAAAAAGTTAGTTTTGGTATAAGTTAGGTTTTTATGAAAAAGTTAGGTTTTTTCGAAAAAGTTAGTTTTGGTATAAGTTAGGTTTTTAAGAAAAAGTTAGTTTTGGTATAAGTTAGGTTTTTTCGAAAAAGTTAGTTTTGGTATAAGTTAGGTTTTTTCGAAAAAGTTAGTTTTGGTATAAGTTAGGTTTTTATGAAAAAGTTAGGTTTTTTCGAAAAAGTTAGTTTTGGTATAAGTTAGGTTTTCATGAAAAAGTTAGTTTTGGTATAAGTTAGGTTTTTTCGAAAAAGTTAGTTTTGGTATAAGTTAGGTTTTTTCGAAAAAGTTAGTTTTGGTATAAATTAGGTTTTTTCGAAAAAGTTAGTTTTGGTATAAGTTAGGTTTTTATGAAAAAGTTAGGTTTTTTCGAAAAAGTTAGTTTTTTTATAAGTTAGGTTTTTTCGAAAAAGTTAGTTTTGGTATAAATTAGGTTTTTTCGAAAAAGTTAGTTTTGGTATAAGTTAGGTTTTTATGAAAAAGTTAGGTTTTTTCGAAAAAGTTAGTTTTGGTATAAGTTATGTTTTTAAGAAAAAGTTAGTTTTGGTATAAGTTAGGTTTTTTCGAAAAAGTTAGTTTTGGTATAAGTTAGGTTTTTTCGAAAAAGTTAGTTTTGGTATAAGTTAGGTTTTTATGAAAAAGTTAGGTTTTTTCGAAAAAGTTAGTTTTGGTATAAGTTAGGTTTTCATGAAAAAGTTAGTTTTGGTATAAGTTAGGTTTTTTCGAAAAAGTTAGTTTTGGTATAAGTTAGGTTTTTAAGAAAAAGTTAGTTTTGGTATAAGTTAGGTTTTTTCGAAAAAGTTAGTTTTGGTATAAGTTAGGTTTTTTCGAAAAAGTTAGTTTTGGTATAAGTTAGGTTTTTATGAAAAAGTTAGGTTTTTTCGAAAAAGTTAGTTTTGGTATAAGTTAGGTTTTCATGAAAAAGTTAGTTTTGGTATAAGTTAGGTTTTTTCGAAAAAGTTAGTTTTGGTATAAGTTAGGTTTTTGAGAAAAAGTTAGTTTTGGTATAAGTTAGGTTTTTTCGAAAAAGTTAGTTTTGGTATAAATTATTTTTTTTCGAAAAAGTTAGTTTTGGTATAAGTTAGGTTTTTTCGAAAAAGTTAGTTTTGGTATAAGTTAGGTTTTTAAGAAAAAGTTAGTTTTGGTATAAGTTAGGTTTTTTAGAAAAAGTTAGTTTTGGTATAAGTTAGGTTTTTTAAAAAAAGTTAGTTTTGGTATAAGTTAGGTTTTTTCGAAAAAGTTAGTTTTTTTATAAGTTAGGTTTTTTCGAAAAAGTTAGTTTTGGTATAAATTAGGTTTTTTCGAAAAAGTTAGTTTTGGTATAAGTTAGGTTTTTTAGAAAAAGTTAGTTTTGGTATAAGTTAGGTTTTTTAGAAAAAGTTAGTTTTGGTATAAATTAGGTTTTTTCGAAAAGGTTAGTTTTGGTATAAGTTAGGTTTTTTCGAAAAAGTTAGTTTTGGTATAAGTTAGGTTTTTTAGAAAAAGTTAGTTTTGGTATAAGTTAGGTTTTTTAGAAAAAGTTAGTTTTGGTATAAGTTAGGTTTTTTCGAAAAAGTTAGTTTTGGTATGAGTTAGGTTTTTTCGAAAAAGTTAGTTTTGGTATGAGTTAGGTTTTTTCGAAAAAGTTAGTATTGGTATAAGTAAGGTTTTTTCGAAAAAGTTAGTTTTGGTATAAGTTAGGTTTTTAAGAAAAAGTTAGTTTTGGTATAAGTTAGGTTTTTAAGAAAAAGTTAGTTTTGGTATAAGTTAGGTTTTTTCGAAAAAGTTAGTTTTGGTATAAGTTAGGTTTTTTATGAAAAAGTTAGGTTTTTTCGAAAAAGTTAGTTTTGGTATAAGTTAGGTTTTTAAGAAAAAGTTAGTTTTGGTATAAGTTAGGTTTTTTCGAAAAAGTTAGTTTTGGTATAAGTTAGGTTTTTAAGAAAAAGTTAGTTTTGGTATAAGTTAGGTTTTTTAGAAAAAGTTAGTTTTGGTATAAGTTAGGTTTTTTCGAAAAAGTTAGTTTTGGTATAAGTTAGGTTTTTTATGAAAAAGTTAGGTTTTTTCGAAAAAGTTAGTTTTTTTATAAGTTAGGTTTTTAAGAAAAAGTTAGTTTTGGTATAAGTTAGGTTTTTTCGAAAAAGTTAGTTTTGGTATAAGTTAGGTTTTTTCGAAAAAGTTAGTTTTGGTATAAGTTAGGTTTTTTAGAAAAAGTTAGTTTTGGTATAAGTTAGGTTTTTTAGAAAAAGTTAGTTTTGGTATAAGTTAGGTTTTTTAGAAAAAGTTAGTTTTGGTATAAGTTAGGTTTTTATGAAAAAGTTAGGTTTTTTCGAAAAAGTTAGTTTTGGTAAAAGTTAGGTTTTTAAGAAAAAGTTAGTTTTGGTATAAGTTAGGTTTTTTCGAAAAAGTTAGTTTTGGTATAAGTTAGGTTATTATGAAAAAGTTAGGTTTTTTCGAAAAAGTTAGTTTTGGTAAAAGTTAGGTTTTTTCGAAAAAGTAAGGTTTTTTAGAAAAAGTTAGTTTTGGTATAAGTTAGGTTTTTTCGAAAAAGTTAGTTTTGGTATAAGTTAGGTTTTTAAGAAAAAGTTAGTTTTGGTAAAAGTTAGGTTTTTTCGAAAAAGTTAGTTTTGGTATAAGTTAGGTTTTTAAGAAAAAGTTAGTTTTGGTATAAGTTAGGTTTTTTAGAAAAAGTTAGTTTTGGTATAAATTAGGTTTTTTCGAAAAAGTTAGTTTTGGTATAAGTTAGGTTTTTTTAGAAAAAGTTAGTTTTGGTATAAGTTAGGTTTTTAAGAAAAAGTTAGTTTTGGTATAAGTTAGGTTTTTTCGAAAAAGTTAGTTTTGGTATAAGTTAGGTTTTTAAGAAAAAGTTAGTTTTGGTATAAGTTAGGTTTTTTCGAAAAAGTTAGTTTTGGTAAAAGTTAGGTTTTTTCGAAAAAGTAAGGTTTTTTAGAAAAAGTTAGTTTTGGTATAAGTTAGGTTTTTTCGAAAAAGTTAGTTTTGGTATAAGTTAGGTTTTTTCGAAAAAGTTAGTTTTGGTATAAGTTAGGTTTTTATGAAAAAGTTAGGTTTTTTCGAAAAAGTTAGTTTTGGTATAAGTTAGGTTTTTAAGAAAAAGTTAGTTTTGGTATAAGTTAGGTTTTTTCGAAAAAGTTAGTTTTGGTATAAGTTAGGTTTTTTAGAAAAAGTTAGTTTTGGTATAAGTTAGGTTTTTAAGAAAAAGTTAGTTTTGGTATAAGTTAGGTTTTTTTCGAAAAAGTTAGTTTTGGTATAAGTTAGGTTTTTATGAAAAAGTTAGGTTTTTTCGAAAAAGTTAGTTTTGGTATAAGTTAGGTTTTTAAGAAAAAGTTAGTTTTGGTATAAGTTAGGTTTTTTCGAAAAAGTTAGTTTTGGTATAAGTTAGGTTTTTTAGAAAAAGTTAGTTTTGGTATAAGTTAGGTTTTTAAGAAAAAGTTAGTTTTGGTAAAAGTAAGGTTTTTTAGAAAAAGTTAGTTTTGGTATAAGTTAGGTTTTTTCGAAAAAGTTAGTTTTGGTATAAGTTAGGTTTTGTCGAAAAAGTAAGGTTTTTTAGAAAAAGTCAGTTTTGGTATAAGTTAGGTTTTTAAGAAAAAGTTAGTTTTGGTATAAGTTAGGTTTTTATGAAAAAGTTAGGTTTTTTCGAAAAAGTTAGTTTTGGTAAAAGTTAGGTTTTTAAGAAAAAGTTAGTTTTGGTATAAGTTAGGTTTTTTAGAAAAAGTTAGTTTTGGTATAAGTTAGGTTTTTTAGAAAAAGTTAGTTTTGGTATAAGTTAGGTTTTTTCGAAAAAGTTAGTTTTGGTATAAGTTAGGTTTTTTCGAAAAAGTTAGTTTTGGTATAAATTAGGTTTTTTCGAAAAAGTTAGTTTTGGTATAAGTAAGGTTTTTTTAGAAAAAGTTAGTTTTGGTATAAGTTAGGTTATTAAGAAAAAGTTAGTTTTGGTATAAGTTAGGTTTTTTCGAAAAAGTTAGTTTTGGTATAAGTTAGGTTTTTATGAAAAAGTTAGGTTTTTTCGAAAAAGTTAATTTTGGTATAAGTTAGGTTTTTATGAAAAAGTTAGTTTTGGTATAAGTTAGGTTTTTTCGAAAAAGTTAGTTTTGGTATAAGTTAGGTTTTTGAGAAAAAGTTAGTTTTGGTATAAGTTAGGTTTTTTTCGAAAAAGTTAGTTTTGGTATAAATTAGGTTTTTTCGAAAAAGTTAGTTTTGGTATAAGTTAGGTTTTTTCGAAAAAGTTAGTTTTGGTATAAGTTAGGTTTTTAAGAAAAAGTTAGTTTTGGTATAAGTTAGGTTTTTTCGAAAAAGTTAGTTTTGGTATAAGTTAGGTTTTTTAAAAAAAGTTAGTTTTGGTATAAGTTAGGTTTTTTCGAAAAAGTTAGTTTTTTTATAAGTTAGGTTTTTTCGAAAAAGTTAGTTTTGGTATAAATTAGGTTTTTTCGAAAAAGTTAGTTTTGGTATAAGTTAGGTTTTTTAGAAAAAGTTAGTTTTGGTATAAGTTAGGTTTTTTAGAAAAAGTTAGTTTTGGTATAAATTAGGTTTTTTCGAAAAGGTTAGTTTTGGTATAAGTTAGGTTTTTTCGAAAAAGTTAGTTTTGGTATAAGTTAGGTTTTTTAGAAAAAGTTAGTTTTGGTATAAGTTAGGTTTTTTAGAAAAAGTTAGTTTTGGTATAAGTTAGGTTTTTTCGAAAAAGTTATTTTTGGTATGAGTTAGGTTTTTTCGAAAAAGTTAGTTTTGGTATGAGTTAGGTTTTTTCGAAAAAGTTAGTATTGGTATAAGTAAGGTTTTTTCGAAAAAGTTAGTTTTGGTATAAGTTAGGTTTTTAAGAAAAAGTTAGTTTTGGTATAAGTTAGGTTTTTAAGAAAAAGTTAGTTTTGGTATAAGTTAGGTTTTTTCGAAAAAGTTAGTTTTGGTATAAGTTAGGTTTTTATGAAAAAGTTAGGTTTTTTCGAAAAAGCTAGTTTTGTTATAAGTTAGGTTTTTAAGAAAAAGTTAGTTTTGGTATAAGTTAGGTTTTTTAGAAAAAGTTAGTTTTGGTATAAGTTAGGTTTTTGAGAAAAAGTTAGTTTTGGTATAAGTTAGGTTTTTTCGAAAAAGTTAGTTTTGGTATAAATTAGGTTTTTTCGAAAAAGTTAGTTTTGGTATAAGTTAGGTTTTTTCGAGAAAGTTAGTTTTGGTATAAGTTAGGTTTTTTCGAAAAAGTTAGTTTTGGTATAAGTTAGGTTTTTTCGAAAAAGTTAGTATTGGTATAAGTAAGGTTTTTTCGAAAAAGTTAGTTTTGGTATAAGTTAGGTTTTTAAGAAAAAGTTAGTTTTTGTATAAGTTAGGTTTTTAAGAAAAAGTTAGTTTTGGTATAAGTTAGGTTTTTTCGAAAAAGTTAGTTTTAGTATAAGTTAGGTTTTTATGAAAAAGTTAGGTTTTTTCGAAAAAGTTAGTTTTGGTATAAGTTAGGTTTTTAAGAAAAGGTTAGTTTTGGTATAAGTTAGGTTTTTATGAAAAAGTTAGGTTTTTTCGAAAAAGTTAGTTTTGGTAAAAGTTAGGTTTTTTCGAAAAAGTAAGGTTTTTTAGAAAAAGTTAGTTTTGGTATAAGTTAGTTTTTTTCGAAAAAGTTAGTTTTGGTATAAGTTAGGTTTTTATGAAAAAGTTAGTTTTGGTATAAATTAGGTTTTTTAGAAAAAGTTAGTTTTGGTATAAGTTATTTTTTTTCGAAAAAGTTAGTTTTGGTTTAAGTTAGGTTTTTTCGAAAAAGTTAGTTTTGGTATAAGTTAGGTTTTTACGAAAAAGTTAGTTTTGGTATAAGTTAGGTTTTTTAGAAAAAGTTAGTTTTGGTATAAGTTAGGTTTTTTCGAAAAAGTTAGTTTTGGTATAAGTTAGGTTTTTAAGAAAAAGTTAGTTTTGGTATAAGTTAGGTTTTTTAGAAAAAGTTAGTTTTGGTATAAGTTAGGTTTTTGAGAAAAAGTTAGTTTTGGTATAAGTTAGGTTTTTTCGAAAAAGTTAGTTTTGGTATAAGTTAGGTTTTTTCGAAAAAGTTAGTTTTGGTATAAATTAGGTTTTTTCGAAAAAGTTAGTTTTGGTATAACTTAGGTTTTTGAGAAAAAGTTAGTTTTGGTATAAGTTAGGTTTTTTCGAAAAAGTTAGTTTTGGTATAAATTAGGTTTTTTCGAAAAAGTTAGTTTTGGTATAAGTTAGGTTTTTTCGAAAAAGTTAGTTTTGGTATAACTTAGGTTTTTTCGAAAAAGTTAGTTTTGGTATAAGTTAGGTTTTTAAGAAAAGGTTAGTTTTGGTATAAGTTAGGTTTTTTCGAAAAAGTTAGTTTTGGTATAAGTTAGGTTTTTTCGAAAAAGTTAGTTTTGGTATAAATTAGGTTTTTAAGAAAAAGTTAGTTTTGGTATAAATTAGGTTTTTTCGAAAAAGTTAGTTTTGGTATAAGTTAGGTTTTTTCGAAAAAGTTAGTTTTGGTATAAGTTAGGTTTTTAAAAAAAAGTTAGTTTTGGTATAAGTTAGGTTTTTAAGAAAAAGTTAGTTTTGGTATAAGTTAGGTTTTTTCGAAAAAGTTAGTTTTGGTATAACTTAGGTTTTTATGAAAAAGTTAGGTTTTTTCGAAAAAGTTAGTTTTGGTAAAAGTTAGGTTTTTTCGAAAAAGTTAGTTTTGGTATAACTTAGGTTTTTTCGAAAAAGTTAGTTTTGGTATAAGTTAGGTTTTTGAGAAAAAGTTAGTTTTGGTATAAGTTAGGTTTTTTAGAAAAAGTTAGGTTTTTAAGAAAAAGTAAATTTTGGTATAAGTTATTTTTTTGAGAAAAAGCTAGGTTTTTTAGAATAAGTTAGTTTTGGTAAAAGTTAGGTTTTTAAGAAAAAGTTAGTTTTGGTATAAGTTAGGTTTTTTCGAAAAAGTTAGTTTTGGTATAAGTTAGGTTTTTTAGAATAAGTTAGTTTTGGTAAAAGTTAGGTTTTTTCGAAAAAGTTAGTTTTGGTATAAGTTAGGTTTTTTCGAAAAAGTTAGTTTTGGTATAAGTTAGGTTTTTTAGAAAAAGTGAGTTTTGGTATAAGTTAGGTTTTTTCGAAAAAGTTAGTTTTGGTATAAGTTAGGTTTTTTCGAAAAAGTTAGTTTTGGTATAAGTTAGGTTTTTTTAGAAAAAGTTAGTTTTGGTATAAGTTAGGTTTTTTAGAAAAAGTTAGTTTTGGTATAAGTTAGGTTTTTTAGAATAAGTTAGTTTTGGTAAAAGTTAGGTTTTTTCGAAAAAGTTAGTTTTGGTATAAGTTAGGTTTTTTCGAAAAAGTTAGTTTTGGTATAAGTTAGGTTTTTAAAAAAAAGTTAGTTTTGGTATAAGTTAGGTTTTTAAGAAAAAGTTAGTTTTGGTATAAGTTAGGTTTTTTCGAAAAAGTTAGTTTTGGTATAACTTAGGTTTTTATGAAAAAGTTAGGTTTTTTCGAAAAAGTTAGTTTTGGTAAAAGTTAGGTTTTTTCGAAAAAGTTAGTTTTGGTATAACTTAGGTTTTTTCGAAAAAGTTAGTTTTGGTATAAGTTAGGTTTTTGAGAAAAAGTTAGTTTTGGTATAAGTTAAGTTTTTTAGAAAAAGTTAGGTTTTTAAGAAAAAGTTAATTTTGGTATAAGTTATTTTTTTGAGAAAAAGCTAGGTTTTTTAGAATAAGTTAGTTTTGGTAAAAGTTAGGTTTTTAAGAAAAAGTTAGTTTTGGTATAAGTTAGGTTTTTTCGAAAAAGTTAGTTTTGGTATAAGTTAGGTTTTTTAGAATAAGTTAGTTTTGGTAAAAGTTAGGTTTTTTCGAAAAAGTTAGTTTTGGTATAAGTTAGGTTTTTTCGAAAAAGTTAGTTTTGGTATAAATTAGGTTTTTTCGAAAAAGTTAGTTTTGGTATAAGTTAGGTTTTTTCGAAAAAGTTAGATTTGGTATAAGTTAGGTTTTTTCGAAAAAGTTAGTTTTGGTATAAGTTAGGTTTTTTTAGAAAAAGTTAGTTTTGGTATAAGTTAGGTTTTTTAGAAAAAGTTAGTTTTGGTAAAAGTTAGGTTTTTTAGAAAAAGTTAGGTTTTTTAGAAAAAGTGAGTTTTGGTATAAGTTAGGTTTTTTCGAAAAAGTTAGTTTTTTTATAAGTTAGGTTTTTTCGAAAAAGTTAGTTTTGGTATGAGTTAGGTTTTTTCGAAAAAGTTAGTTTTGGTATAAGTTAGGTTTTTAAGAAAAAGTTAGTTTTGGTATAAGTTAGGTTTTTAAGAAAAAGTTAGTTTTGGTATAAGTTAGGTTTTTTCGAAAAAGTTAGTTTTGGTATAAGTTGGGATTTTTCTTAAAAGTTAGTTTTGGTATAAGTTAGGTTTTTAAGAAAAAGTTAGTTTTGGTAAAAGTTAGGTTTTTTAGAAAAAGTTAGGTTTTTTAGAAAAAGTGAGTTTTGGTATAAGTTAGGTTTTTTCGAAAAAGTTAGTTTTTTTATAAGTTAGGTTTTTTCGAAAAAGTTAGTTTTGGTATGAGTTAGGTTTTTTCGAAAAAGTTAGTTTTGGTATAAGTTAGGTTTTTTCGAAAAAGTTAGTATTGGTATAAGTTAGGTTTTTTCGAAAAAGTTAGTTTTGGTATAAGTTAGGTTTTTAAGAAAAAGTTAGTTTTGGTATAAGTTAGGTTTTTTAGAAAAAGTTAGTTTTGGTATAAGTTAGGTTTTTAAGAAAAAGTTAGTTTTGGTATAAGTTAGGTTTTTAAGAAAAAGTTAGTTTTGGTATAAGTTAGGTTTTTTCGAAAAAGTTAGTTTTGGTATAAGTTGGGATTTTTCTTAAAAGTTAGTTTTGGTATAAGTTAGGTTTTTAAGAAAAAGTTAGTTTTGGTAT
The DNA here is from genome assembly GCF_943734845.2 of Anopheles funestus. NCBI lineage: Eukaryota > Metazoa > Arthropoda > Insecta > Diptera > Culicidae > Anopheles > Anopheles funestus. The sequence goes on along the minus strand of NW_026045265.1, from coordinate 221,937 downwards.
AAGTTAGGTTTTTATGAGAAAGTTTGTTTTGGTATAAGTTGGGATTTTTCTTAAAAGTTAGTTTTGGTATAAGTTAGGTTTTTAAGAAAAAGTTAGTTTTGGTATAAGTTGGGTTTTTTCGAAAAAGTTAGTTTTGGTATAAGTTAGGTTTTTAAGAAAAAGTTAGTTTTGGTATAAGTTAGGTTTTTAAGAAAAAGTTAGTTTTGGTATAAGTTAGGTTTTTAAGAAAAAGTTAGTTTTGGTATAAGTTAGGTTTTTTCGAAAAAGTTAGTTTTGGTATAAGTTGGGATTTTTCTTAAAAGTTAGTTTTGGTATAAGTTAGGTTTTTAAGAAAAAGTTAGTTTTGGTATAAGTTGGGTTTTTTCGAAAAAGTTAGTTTTGGTATAAGTTAGGTTTTTAAGAAAAAGTTAGTTTTGGTATAAGTTAGGTTTTTTAGAAAAAGTTAGTTTTGGTATAAGTTAGGTTTTTTAGAAAAAGTTAGTTTTGGTATAAGTTAGGTTTTTTCGAAAAAGTTAGTTTTGGTATAAGTTAGGTTTTTTCGAAAAAGTTAGTTTTGGTATAAGTTAGGTTTTTGAGAAAAAGTTAGTTTTGGTATAAGTTAGGTTTTTTAGAAAAAGTTAGGTTTTTAAGAAAAAGTTAATTTTGGTATAAGTTATTTTTTTGAGAAAAAGCTAGGTTTTTTAGAATAAGTTAGTTTTGGTAAAAGTTAGGTTTTTAAGAAAAAGTTAGTTTTGGTATAAGTTAGGTTTTTTCGAAAAAGTTAGTTTTGGTATAACTTAGGTTTTTATGAAAAAGTTAGGTTTTTTCGAAAAAGTTAGTTTTGGTAAAAGTTAGGTTTTTTCGAAAAAGTTAGTTTTGGTATAACTTAGGTTTTTTCGAAAAAGTTAGTTTTGGTATAAGTTAGGTTTTTGAGAAAAAGTTAGTTTTGGTATAAGTTAGGTTTTTTAGAAAAAGTTAGGTTTTTAAGAAAAAGTTAATTTTGGTATAAGTTATTTTTTTGAGAAAAAGCTAGGTTTTTTAGAATAAGTTAGTTTTGGTATAAGTTAGGTTTTTAAGAAAAAGTTAGTTTTGGTATAAGTTAGGTTTTTTCGAAAAAGTTAGTTTTGGTATAAGTTAGGTTTTTTAGAATAAGTTAGTTTTGGTAAAAGTTAGGTTTTTTCGAAAAAGTTAGTTTTGGTATAAGTTAGGTTTTTTCGAAAAAGTTAGTTTTGGTATAAATTAGGTTTTTTCGAAAAAGTTAGTTTTGGTATAAGTTAGGTTTTTTCGAAAAAGTTAGTTTTGGTATAAGTTAGGTTTTTTCGAAAAAGTTAGTTTTGGTATAAGTTAGGTTTTTTTAGAAAAAGTTAGTTTTGGTATAAGTTAGGTTTTTTAGAAAAAGTTAGTTTTGGTAAAAGTTAGGTTTTTTAGAAAAAGTTAGGTTTTTTAGAAAAAGTGAGTTTTGGTATAAGTTAGGTTTTTTCGGAAAAGTTAGTTTTTTTATAAGTTAGGTTTTTTCGAAAAAGTTAGTTTTGGTATGAGTTAGGTTTTTTCGAAAAAGTTAGTTTTGGTATAAGTTAGGTTTTTTCGAAAAAGTTAGTATTGGTATAAGTTAGGTTTTTTCGAAAAAGTTAGTTTTGGTATAAGTTAGGTTTTTAAGAAAAAGTTAGTTTTGGTATAAGTTAGGTTTTTAAGAAAAAGTTAGTTTTGGTATAAGTTAGGTTTTTTCGAAAAAGTTAGTTTTGGTATAAGTTGGGATTTTTCTTAAAAGTTAGTTTTGGTATAAGTTAGGTTTTTAAGAAAAAGTTAGTTTTGGTAAAAGTTAGGTTTTTTAGAAAAAGTTAGGTTTTTTAGAAAAAGTGAGTTTTGGTATAAGTTAGGTTTTTTCGAAAAAGTTAGTTTTTTTATAAGTTAGGTTTTTTCGAAAAAGTTAGTTTTGGTATGAGTTAGGTTTTTTCGAAAAAGTTAGTTTTGGTATAAGTTAGGTTTTTTCGAAAAAGTTAGTATTGGTATAAGTTAGGTTTTTTCGAAAAAGTTAGTTTTGGTATAAGTTAGGTTTTTAAGAAAAAGTTAGTTTTGGTATAAGTTAGGTTTTTTAGAAAAAGTTAGTTTTGGTATAAGTTAGGTTTTTAAGAAAAAGTTAGTTTTGGTATAAGTTAGGTTTTTAAGAAAAAGTTAGTTTTGGTATAAGTTAGGTTTTTTCGAAAAAGTTAGTTTTGGTATAAGTTGGGATTTTTCTTAAAAGTTAGTTTTGGTATAAGTTAGGTTTTTAAGAAAAAGTTAGTTTTGGTATAAGTTAGGTTTTTAAGAAAAAGTTAGTTTTGGTATAAGTTGGGATTTTTCTTAAAAGTTAGTTTTGGTATAAGTTAGGTTTTTAAGAAAAAGTTAGTTTTGGTATAAGTTGGGTTTTTTCGAAAAAGTTAGTTTTGGTATAAGTTAGGTTTTTAAGAAAAAGTTAGTTTTGGTATAAGTTAGGTTTTTAAGAAAAAGTTAGTTTTGGTATAAGTTAGGTTTTTAAGAAAAAGTTAGTTTTGGTATAAGTTAGGTTTTTTCGAAAAAGTTAGTTTTGGTATAAGTTGGGATTTTTCTTAAAAGTTAGTTTTGGTATAAGTTAGGTTTTTAAGAAAAAGTTAGTTTTGGTATAAGTTGGGTTTTTTCGAAAAAGTTAGTTTTGGTATAAGTTAGGTTTTTTAGAAAAAGTTAGTTTTGGTAAAAGTTAGGTTTTTTAGAAAAAGTTAGGTTTTTTAGAAAAAGTTAGGTTTTTAAGAAAAAGTTAGTTTTGGTATAAGTTAGGTTTTTGAGAAAAAGTTAGGCTTTTTCGAAAAAGTTAGTTTTGGTAAAAGTTAGGTTTTTTAGAAAAAGTTAGGTTTTTTCGAAAAAGTTAGTTTTGGTATAAGTTAGGTTTTTTCGAAAAAGTTTGTTTTTTTATAAGTTAGGTTTTTAAGAAAAAGTTAGTTTTGGTAAAAGTTAGGTTTTTTCGAAAAAGTTAGGTTTTTTCGAAAAAGTTAGGTTTTTAAGAAAAAGTTAGTTTTGGTATAAGTTAGGTTTTTAAGAAAAAGTTAGTTTTGGTATAAGTTAGGTTTTTTCGAAAAAGTTAGTTTTGGTATAAGTTAGGTTTTTAAGAAAAAGTTAGATTTTTAAGAAAAAGTTAGGTTTTTAAGAAAAAGTTAGTTTTGGTATAAGTTAGGTTTTTGAGAAAAAGTTAGGTTTTTTAGAATAAGTTAGTTTTGGTAAAAGTTAGGTTTTTTAGAAAAAGTTAGGTTTTTTCGAAAAAGTTAGTTTTGGTATAAGTTAGGTTTTTTCAAAAAAGTTAGTTTTGGTATAAGTTAGGTTTTTTCGAAAAAGTTAGTTTTGGTATAAGTTAGGTTTTTTCGAAAAAGTTAGTTTTGGTATAAGTTAGGTTTTTAAGAAAAAGTTAGTTTTGGTATCAGTTAGGTTTTTTCGAAAAAGTTAGTTTTGGTATAAGTTAGGTTTTTTCGAAAAAGTTAGTTTTGGTATAAGTTAGGTTTTTTAGAAAAAGTTAGTTTTGGTATAAGTTAGGTTTTTTCGAAAAAGTAAGGTTTTTTAGAAAAAGTTAGTTTTGGTATAAATTAGGTTTTTTCGAAAAAGTTAGTTTTGGCATAAGTTAGGTTTTTTCGAAAAAGTTAGTTTTGGTATAAGTTAGGTTTTTAAGAAAAAGTTAGGTTTTTAAGAAAAAGTTAGTTTTGGTATAAGTTAGGTTTTTGAGAAAAAGTTAGGTTTTTTAGAAAAAGTTAGTTTTGGTAAAAGTTAGGTTTTTTAGAAAAAGTTAGGTTATTTCGAAAAAGTTAGTTTTGGTATAAGTTAGGTTTTTTCAAAAAAGTTAGTTTTGGTATAAGTTAGGTTTTTTCGAAAAAGTTAGTTTTGGTATAAGTTAGGTTTTTAAGAAAAAGTTAGTTTTGGTATAAGTTAGGTTTTTTCGAAAAAGTTAGTTTTGGTATAAGTTAGGTTTTTTCGAAAAAGTTAGTTTTGGTATAAGTTAGGTTTTTTCGAAAAAGTTAGTTTTGGTATAAGTTAGGTTTTTTTAGAAAAAGTTAGTTTTGGTATAAGTTAGGTTTTTTAGAAAAAGTTAGTTTTGGTATAAGTTAGGTTTTTTAGAATAAGTTAGTTTTGGTAAAAGTTAGGTTTTTTCGAAAAAGTTAGTTTTGGTATAAGTTAGGTTTTTTCGAAAAAGTTAGTTTTGGTATAAGTTAGGTTTTTAAAAAAAAGTTAGTTTTGGTATAAGTTAGGTTTTTAAGAAAAAGTTAGTTTTGGTATAAGTTAGGTTTTTTCGAAAAAGTTAGTTTTGGTATAACTTAGGTTTTTATGAAAAAGTTAGGTTTTTTCGAAAAAGTTAGTTTTGGTAAAAGTTAGGTTTTTTCGAAAAAGTTAGTTTTGGTATAACTTAGGTTTTTTCGAAAAAGTTAGTTTTGGTATAAGTTAGGTTTTTGAGAAAAAGTTAGTTTTGGTATAAGTTAAGTTTTTTAGAAAAAGTTAGGTTTTTAAGAAAAAGTTAATTTTGGTATAAGTTATTTTTTTGAGAAAAAGCTAGGTTTTTTAGAATAAGTTAGTTTTGGTAAAAGTTAGGTTTTTAAGAAAAAGTTAGTTTTGGTATAAGTTAGGTTTTTTCGAAAAAGTTAGTTTTGGTATAAGTTAGGTTTTTTAGAATAAGTTAGTTTTGGTAAAAGTTAGGTTTTTTCGAAAAAGTTAGTTTTGGTATAAGTTAGGTTTTTTCGAAAAAGTTAGTTTTGGTATAAATTAGGTTTTTTCGAAAAAGTTAGTTTTGGTATAAGTTAGGTTTTTTCGAAAAAGTTAGTTTTGGTATAAGTTAGGTTTTTTCGAAAAAGTTAGTTTTGGTATAAGTTAGGTTTTTTTAGAAAAAGTTAGTTTTGGTATAAGTTAGGTTTTTTAGAAAAAGTTAGTTTTGGTAAAAGTTAGGTTTTTTAGAAAAAGTTAGGTTTTTTAGAAAAAGTGAGTTTTGGTATAAGTTAGGTTTTTTCGAAAAAGTTAGTTTTTTTATAAGTTAGGTTTTTTCGAAAAAGTTAGTTTTGGTATGAGTTAGGTTTTTTCGAAAAAGTTAGTTTTGGTATAAGTTAGGTTTTTAAGAAAAAGTTAGTTTTGGTATAAGTTAGGTTTTTAAGAAAAAGTTAGTTTTGGTATAAGTTAGGTTTTTTCGAAAAAGTTAGTTTTGGTATAAGTTGGGATTTTTCTTAAAAGTTAGTTTTGGTATAAGTTAGGTTTTTAAGAAAAAGTTAGTTTTGGTAAAAGTTAGGTTTTTTAGAAAAAGTTAGGTTTTTTAGAAAAAGTGAGTTTTGGTATAAGTTAGGTTTTTTCGAAAAAGTTAGTTTTTTTATAAGTTAGGTTTTTTCGAAAAAGTTAGTTTTGGTATGAGTTAGGTTTTTTCGAAAAAGTTAGTTTTGGTATAAGTTAGGTTTTTTCGAAAAAGTTAGTATTGGTATAAGTTAGGTTTTTTCGAAAAAGTTAGTTTTGGTATAAGTTAGGTTTTTAAGAAAAAGTTAGTTTTGGTATAAGTTAGGTTTTTTAGAAAAAGTTAGTTTTGGTATAAGTTAGGTTTTTAAGAAAAAGTTAGTTTTGGTATAAGTTAGGTTTTTAAGAAAAAGTTAGTTTTGGTATAAGTTAGGTTTTTTCGAAAAAGTTAGTTTTGGTATAAGTTGGGATTTTTCTTAAAAGTTAGTTTTGGTATAAGTTAGGTTTTTAAGAAAAAGTTAGTTTTGGTATAAGTTAGGTTTTTATGAGAAAGTTTGTTTTGGTATAAGTTGGGATTTTTCTTAAAAGTTAGTTTTGGTATAAGTTAGGTTTTTAAGAAAAAGTTAGTTTTGGTATAAGTTGGGTTTTTTCGAAAAAGTTAGTTTTGGTATAAGTTAGGTTTTTAAGAAAAAGTTAGTTTTGGTATAAGTTAGGTTTTTAAGAAAAAGTTAGTTTTGGTATAAGTTAGGTTTTTAAGAAAAAGTTAGTTTTGGTATAAGTTAGGTTTTTTCGAAAAAGTTAGTTTTGGTATAAGTTGGGATTTTTCTTAAAAGTTAGTTTTGGTATAAGTTAGGTTTTTAAGAAAAAGTTAGTTTTGGTATAAGTTGGGTTTTTTCGAAAAAGTTAGTTTTGGTATAAGTTAGGTTTTTAAGAAAAAGTTAGTTTTGGTATAAGTTAGGTTTTTTAGAAAAAGTTAGTTTTGGTATAAGTTAGGTTTTTTAGAAAAAGTTAGTTTTGGTATAAGTTAGGTTTTTTCGAAAAAGTTAGTTTTGGTATAAGTTAGGTTTTTTCGAAAAAGTTAGTTTTGGTATAAGTTAGGTTTTTGAGAAAAAGTTAGTTTTGGTATAAGTTAGGTTTTTTAGAAAAAGTTAGGTTTTTAAGAAAAAGTTAATTTTGGTATAAGTTATTTTTTTGAGAAAAAGCTAGGTTTTTTAGAATAAGTTAGTTTTGGTAAAAGTTAGGTTTTTAAGAAAAAGTTAGTTTTGGTATAAGTTAGGTTTTTTCGAAAAAGTTAGTTTTGGTATAACTTAGGTTTTTATGAAAAAGTTAGGTTTTTTCGAAAAAGTTAGTTTTGGTAAAAGTTAGGTTTTTTCGAAAAAGTTAGTTTTGGTATAACTTAGGTTTTTTCGAAAAAGTTAGTTTTGGTATAAGTTAGGTTTTTGAGAAAAAGTTAGTTTTGGTATAAGTTAGGTTTTTTAGAAAAAGTTAGGTTTTTAAGAAAAAGTTAATTTTGGTATAAGTTATTTTTTTGAGAAAAAGCTAGGTTTTTTAGAATAAGTTAGTTTTGGTAAAAGTTAGGTTTTTAAGAAAAAGTTAGTTTTGGTATAAGTTAGGTTTTTTCGAAAAAGTTAGTTTTGGTATAAGTTAGGTTTTTTAGAATAAGTTAGTTTTGGTAAAAGTTAGGTTTTTTCGAAAAAGTTAGTTTTGGTATAAGTTAGGTTTTTTCGAAAAAGTTAGTTTTGGTATAAATTAGGTTTTTTCGAAAAAGTTAGTTTTGGTATAAGTTAGGTTTTTTCGAAAAAGTTAGTTTTGGTATAAGTTAGGTTTTTTCGAAAAAGTTAGTTTTGGTATAAGTTAGGTTTTTTTAGAAAAAGTTAGTTTTGGTATAAGTTAGGTTTTTTAGAAAAAGTTAGTTTTGGTAAAAGTTAGGTTTTTTAGAAAAAGTTAGGTTTTTTAGAAAAAGTGAGTTTTGGTATAAGTTAGGTTTTTTCGGAAAAGTTAGTTTTTTTATAAGTTAGGTTTTTTCGAAAAAGTTAGTTTTGGTATGAGTTAGGTTTTTTCGAAAAAGTTAGTTTTGGTATAAGTTAGGTTTTTTCGAAAAAGTTAGTATTGGTATAAGTTAGGTTTTTTCGAAAAAGTTAGTTTTGGTATAAGTTAGGTTTTTAAGAAAAAGTTAGTTTTGGTATAAGTTAGGTTTTTAAGAAAAAGTTAGTTTTGGTATAAGTTAGGTTTTTTCGAAAAAGTTAGTTTTGGTATAAGTTGGGATTTTTCTTAAAAGTTAGTTTTGGTATAAGTTAGGTTTTTAAGAAAAAGTTAGTTTTGGTAAAAGTTAGGTTTTTTAGAAAAAGTTAGGTTTTTTAGAAAAAGTGAGTTTTGGTATAAGTTAGGTTTTTTCGAAAAAGTTAGTTTTTTTATAAGTTAGGTTTTTTCGAAAAAGTTAGTTTTGGTATGAGTTAGGTTTTTTCGAAAAAGTTAGTTTTGGTATAAGTTAGGTTTTTTCGAAAAAGTTAGTATTGGTATAAGTTAGGTTTTTTCGAAAAAGTTAGTTTTGGTATAAGTTAGGTTTTTAAGAAAAAGTTAGTTTTGGTATAAGTTAGGTTTTTTAGAAAAAGTTAGTTTTGGTATAAGTTAGGTTTTTAAGAAAAAGTTAGTTTTGGTATAAAATAGGTTTTTAAGAAAAAGTTAGTTTTGGTATAAGTTAGGTTTTTTCGAAAAAGTTAGTTTTGGTATAAGTTGGGATTTTTCTTAAAAGTTAGTTTTGGTATAAGTTAGGTTTTTAAGAAAAAGTTAGTTTTGGTATAAGTTAGGTTTTTATGAGAAAGTTAGTTTTGGTATAAGTTGGGATTTTTCTTAAAAGTTAGTTTTGGTATAAGTTAGGTTTTTAAGAAAAAGTTAGTTTTGGTATAAGTTGGGTTTTTTCGAAAAAGTTAGTTTTGGTATAAGTTAGGTTTTTAAGAAAAAGTTAGTTTTGGTATAAGTTAGGTTTTTAAGAAAAAGTTAGTTTTGGTATAAGTTAGGTTTTTAAGAAAAAGTTAGTTTTGGTATAAGTTAGGTTTTTTCGAAAAAGTTAGTTTTGGTATAAGTTGGGATTTTTCTTAAAAGTTAGTTTTGGTATAAGTTAGGTTTTTAAGAAAAAGTTAGTTTTGGTATAAGTTGGGTTTTTTCGAAAAAGTTAGTTTTGGTATAAGTTAGGTTTTTTAGAAAAAGTTAGTTTTGGTAAAAGTTAGGTTTTTTAGAAAAAGTTAGGTTTTTTAGAAAAAGTTAGGTTTTTAAGAAAAAGTTAGTTTTGGTATAAGTTAGGTTTTTGAGAAAAAGTTAGGCTTTTTCGAAAAAGTTAGTTTTGGTAAAAGTTAGGTTTTTTAGAAAAAGTTAGGTTTTTTCGAAAAAGTTAGTTTTGGTATAAGTTAGGTTTTTTCGAAAAAGTTTGTTTTTTTATAAGTTAGGTTTTTAAGAAAAAGTTAGTTTTGGTAAAAGTTAGGTTTTTTCGAAAAAGTTAGGTTTTTTCGAAAAAGTTAGGTTTTTAAGAAAAAGTTAGTTTTGGTATAAGTTAGGTTTTTAAGAAAAAGTTAGTTTTGGTATAAGTTAGGTTTTTAAGAAAAAGTTAGGTTTTTTCGAAAAAGTTAGTTTTGGTATAAGTTAGGTTTTTTAGAAAAAGTTAGTTTTGGTAAAAGTTAGGTTTTTTAGAAAAAGTTAGGTTTTTTAGAAAAAGTTAGGTTTTTAAGAAAAAGTTAGTTTTGGTATAAGTTAGGTTTTTGAGAAAAAGTTAGGCTTTTTCGAAAAAGTTAGTTTTGGTAAAAGTTAGGTTTTTTAGAAAAAGTTAGGTTTTTTCGAAAAAGTTAGTTTTGGTATAAGTTAGGTTTTTTCGAAAAAGTTTGTTTTTTTATAAGTTAGGTTTTTAAGAAAAAGTTAGTTTTGGTAAAAGTTAGGTTTTTTCGAAAAAGTTAGGTTTTTTCGAAAAAGTTAGGTTTTTAAGAAAAAGTTAGTTTTGGTATAAGTTAGGTTTTTAAGAAAAAGTTAGTTTTGGTATAAGTTAGGTTTTTTCGAAAAAGTTAGTTTTGGTATAAGTTAGGTTTTTAAGAAAAAGTTAGATTTTTAAGAAAAAGTTAGGTTTTTAAGAAAAAGTTAGTTTTGGTATAAGTTAGGTTTTTGAGAAAAAGTTAGGTTTTTTAGAATAAGTTAGTTTTGGTAAAAGTTAGGTTTTTTAGAAAAAGTTAGGTTTTTTCGAAAAAGTTAGTTTTGGTATAAGTTAGGTTTTTTTCAAAAAAGTTAGTTTTGGTATAAGTTAGGTTTTTTCGAAAAAGTTAGTTTTGGTATAAGTTAGGTTTTTTCGAAAAAGTTAGTTTTGGTATAAGTTAGGTTTTTAAGAAAAAGTTAGTTTTGGTATCAGTTAGGTTTTTTCGAAAAAGTTAGTTTTGGTATAAGTTAGGTTTTTAAGAAAAAGTTAGTTTTGGTATAAGTTAGGTTTTTTAGAAAAAGTTAGTTTTGGTATAAGTTAGGTTTTTTCGAAAAAGTAAGGTTTTTTAGAAAAAGTTAGTTTTGGTATAAATTAGGTTTTTTCGAAAAAGTTAGTTTTGGCATAAGTTAGGTTTTTTCGAAAAAGTTAGTTTTGGTATAAGTTAGGTTTTTAAGAAAAAGTTAGGTTTTTAAGAAAAAGTTAGTTTTGGTATAAGTTAGGTTTTTGAGAAAAAGTTAGGTTTTTTAGAAAAAGTTAGTTTTGGTAAAAGTTAGGTTTTTTAGAAAAAGTTAGGTTTTTTCGAAAAAGTTAGTTTTGGTATAAGTTAGGTTTTTTCAAAAAAGTTAGTTTTGGTATAAGTTAGGTTTTTTCGAAAAAGTTAGTTTTGGTATAAGTTAGGTTTTTAAGAAAAAGTTAGTTTTGGTATAAGTTAGGTTTTTTCGAAAAAGTTAGTTTTGGTATAAGTTAGGTTTTTGAGAAAAAGTTAGTTTTGGTATAAGTTAGGTTTTTTAGAAAAAGTTAGTTTTGGTATAAGTTAGGTTTTTTCGAAAAAGTAAGGTTTTTAAGAAAAAGTTAGTTATGGTATAAGTTAGGTTTTTTCGAAAAAGTTAGTTTTGGTATAAATTAGGTTTTTTCGAAAAAGTTAGTTTTGGCATAAGTTAGGTTTTTTCGAAAAAGTTAGTATTGGTATAAGTTAGGTTTTTTCGAAAAAGTTAGTTTTGGCATAAGTTAGGTTTTTGAGAAAAAGTTAGTTTTGGTATAAGTTAGGTTTTTTAGAAAAAGTTAGGTTTTTAAGAAAAAGTTAGTTTTGGTATAAGTTAGGTTTTTTCGAAAAAGTTAGTTTTGGTATAAGTTAGGTTTTTTCGAAAAAGTTAGTTTTGGTATAAGTTAGGTTTTTTAGAAAAAGTTAGTTTTGGTATAAGTTAGAATTTTAAGAAAAAGTTAGATTTTTAAGAAAAAGTTAGGTTTTTAAGAAAAAGTTAGTTTTGGTATAAGTTAGGTTTTTGAGAAAAAGTTAGTTTTGGTATAAGTTAGGTTTTTATGAAAAAGTTAGGTTTTTTCGAAAAAGTTAGTTTTGGTAAAAGTTAGGTTTTTTCGAAAAAGTAAGGTTTTTTAGAAAAAGTTAGTTTTGGTATAAGTTAGGTTTTTTCGAAAAAGTTAGTTTTGGTATAAGTTAGGTTTTTAAGAAAAAGTTAGTTTTGGTATAAGTTAGGTTTTTATGAAAAAGTTAGGTTTTTTCGAAAAAGTTAGTTTTGGTATAAGTTAGGTTTTTAAGAAAAAGTTAGTTTTGGTATAAGTTAGGTTTTTTCGAAAAAGTTAGTTTTGGTATAAGTTAGGTTTTTTAGAAAAAGTTAGTTTTGGTATAAGTTAGGTTTTTAAGAAAAAGTTAGTTTTGGTATAAGTTAGGTTTTTTTCGAAAAAGTTAGTTTTGGTATAAGTTAGGTTTTTATGAAAAAGTTAGGTTTTTTCGAAAAAGTTAGTTTTGGTATAAGTTAGGTTTTTAAGAAAAAGTTAGTTTTGGTATAAGTTAGGTTTTTTCGAAAAAGTTAGTTTTGGTATAAGTTAGGTTTTTTAGAAAAAGTTAGTTTTGGTATAAGTTATGTTTTTTAGAAAAAGTTAGTTTTGGTATAAATTAGGTTTTTTCGAAAAAGTTAGTTTTGGTATAAGTTAGGTTTTTTAGAAAAAGTTAGTTTTGGTATAAGTTAGGTTTTTTAGAAAAAGTTAGTTTTGGTATAAGTTAGGTTTTTATGAAAAAGTTAGGTTTTTTCGAAAAAGTTAGTTTTGATAAAAGTTAGGTTTTTAAGAAAAAGTTAGTTTTGGTATAAGTTAGGTTTTTTCGAAAAAGTTAGTTTTGGTATAAGTTAGGTTATTATGAAAAAGTTAGGTTTTTTCGAAAAAGTTAGTTTTGGTAAAAGTTAGGTTTTTTCGAAAAAGTAAGGTTTTTTAGAAAAAGTTAGTTTTGGTATAAGTTAGGTTTTTTCGAAAAAGTTAGTTTTGGTATAAGTTAGGTTTTTAAGAAAAAGTTAGTTTTGGTAAAAGTTAGGTTTTTTCGAAAAAGTTAGTTTTGGTATAAGTTAGGTTTTTAAGAAAAAGTTAGTTTTGGTATAAGTTAGGTTTTTTCGAAAAAGTTAGTTTTGGTATAAGTTAGGTTTTTAAGAAAAAGTTAGTTTTGGTATAAGTTAGGTTTTTTTAGAAAAAGTTAGTTTTGGTATAAGTTAGGTTTTTAAGAAAAAGTTAGTTTTGGTATAAGTTAGGTTTTTTCGAAAAAGTTAGTTTTGGTATAAGTTAGGTTTTTAAGAAAAAGTTAGTTTTGGTATAAGTTAGGTTTTTTCGAAAAAGTTAGTTTTGGTAAAAGTTAGGTTTTTTCGAAAAAGTAAGGTTTTTTAGAAAAAGTTAGTTTTGGTATAAGTTAGGTTTTTCGAAAAAGTTAGTTTTGGTATAAGTTAGGTTTTTTAGAAAAAGTTAGTTTTGGTATAAGTTAGGTTTTTATGAAAAAGTTAGGTTTTTAAGAAAAAGTTAGTTTTGGTATAAGTTAGGTTTTTAAGAAAAAGTTAGTTTTGGTATAAGTTAGGTTTTTTCGAAAAAGTTAGTTTTGGTATAAGTTAGGTTTTTTAGAAAAAGTTAGTTTTGGTATAAGTTAGGTTTTTAAGAAAAAGTTAGTTTTGGTATAAGTTAGGTTTTTTTCGAAAAAGTTAGTTTTGGTATAAGTTAGGTTTTTATGAAAAAGTTAGGTTTTTTCGAAAAAGTTAGTTTTGGTATAAGTTAGGTTTTTAAGAAAAAGTTAGTTTTGGTATAAGTTAGGTTTTTTCGAAAAAGTTAGTTTTGGTATAAGTTAGGTTTTTTAGAAAAAGTTAGTTTTGGTATAAGTTAGGTTTTTAAGAAAAAGTTAGTTTTGGTATAAGTTAGGTTTTTATGAAAAAGTTAGGTTTTTTCGAAAAAGTTAGTTTTGGTAAAAGTTAGGTTTTTAAGAAAAAGTTAGTTTTGGTATAAGTTAGGTTTTTAAGAAAAAGTTAGTTTTGGTATAAGTTAGGTTTTTTAGAAAAAGTTAGTTTTGGTATAAGTTAGGTTTTTTCGAAAAAGTTAGTTTTGGTATAAGTAAGGTTTTTTCGAAAAAGTTAGTTTTGGTATAAATTAGGTTTTTTCGAAAAAGTTAGTTTTGGTATAAGTTAGGTTTTTTTAGAAAAAGTTAGTTTTGGTATAAGTTAGGTTTTTAAGAAAAAGTTAGTTTTGGTATAAGTTAGGTTTTTTCGAAAAAGTTAGTTTTGGTATAAGTTAGGTTTTTATGAAAAAGTTAGGTTTTTTCGAAAAAGTTAGTTTTGGTATAAGTTAGGTTTTCATGAAAAAGTTAGTTTTGGTATAAGTTAGGTTTTTTCGAAAAAGTTAGTTTTGGTATAAGTTAGGTTTTTGAGAAAAAGTTAGTTTTGGTATAAGTTAGGTTTTTTCGAAAAAGTTAGTTTTGGTATAAATTAGGTTTTTTCGAAAAAGTTAGTTTTGGTATAAGTTAGGTTTTTTCGAAAAAGTTAGTTTTGGTATAAGTTAGGTTTTTAAGAAAAAGTTAGTTTTGGTATAAGTTAGGTTTTTTAGAAAAAGTTAGTTTTGGTATAAGTTAGGTTTTTTAAAAAAAGTTAGTTTTGGTATAAGTTAGGTTTTTTCGAAAAAGTTAGTTTTTTTATAAGTTAGGTTTTTTCGAAAAAGTTAGTTTTGGTATAAATTAGGTTTTTTCGAAAAAGTTAGTTTTGGTATAAGTTAGGTTTTTTAGAAAAAGTTAGTTTTGGTATAAGTTAGGTTTTTTAGAAAAAGTTAGTTTTGGTATAAATTAGGTTTTTTCGAAAAGGTTAGTTTTGGTATAAGTTAGGTTTTTTCGAAAAAGTTAGTTTTGGTATAAGTTAGGTTTTTTAGAAAAAGTTAGTTTTGGTATAAGTTAGGTTTTTTAGAAAAAGTTAGTTTTGGTATAAGTTAGGTTTTTTCGAAAAAGTTAGTTTTGGTATGAGTTAGGTTTTTTCGAAAAAGTTAGTTTTGGTATGAGTTAGGTTTTTTCGAAAAAGTTAGTATTGGTATAAGTAAGGTTTTTTCGAAAAAGTTAGTTTTGGTATAAGTTAGGTTTTTAAGAAAAAGTTAGTTTTGGTATAAGTTAGGTTTTTAAGAAAAAGTTAGTTTTGGTATAAGTTAGGTTTTTTCGAAAAAGTTAGTTTTGGTATAAGTTAGGTTTTTTTATGAAAAAGTTAGGTTTTTTCGAAAAAGTTAGTTTTGGTATAAGTTAGGTTTTTAAGAAAAAGTTAGTTTTGGTATAAGTTAGGTTTTTTCGAAAAAGTTAGTTTTGGTATAAGTTAGGTTTTTTAGAAAAAGTTAGTTTTGGTATAAGTTAGGTTTTTTAGAAAAAGTTAGTTTTGGTATAAGTTAGGTTTTTTAGAAAAAGTTAGTTTTGGTATAAGTTAGGTTTTTATGAAAAAGTTAGGTTTTTTCGAAAAAGTTAGTTTTGGTAAAAGTTAGGTTTTTAAGAAAAAGTTAGTTTTGGTATAAGTTAGGTTTTTTCGAAAAAGTTAGTTTTGGTATAAGTTAGGTTATTATGAAAAAGTTAGGTTTTTTCGAAAAAGTTAGTTTTGGTAAAAGTTAGGTTTTTTCGAAAAAGTAAGGTTTTTTAGAAAAAGTTAGTTTTGGTATAAGTTAGGTTTTTTCGAAAAAGTTAGTTTTGGTATAAGTTAGGTTTTTAAGAAAAAGTTAGTTTTGGTAAAAGTTAGGTTTTTTCGAAAAAGTTAGTTTTGGTATAAGTTAGGTTTTTAAGAAAAAGTTAGTTTTGGTATAAGTTAGGTTTTTTAGAAAAAGTTAGTTTTGGTATAAATTGGGTTTTTTCGAAAAAGTTAGTTTTGGTATAAGTTAGGTTTTTTTAGAAAAAGTTAGTTTTGGTATAAGTTAGGTTTTTAAGAAAAAGTTAGTTTTGGTATAAGTTAGGTTTTTTCGAAAAAGTTAGTTTTGGTATAAGTTAGGTTTTTAAGAAAAAGTTAGTTTTGGTATAAGTTAGGTTTTTTCGAAAAAGTTAGTTTTGGTAAAAGTTAGGTTTTTTCGAAAAAGTAAGGTTTTTTAGAAAAAGTTAGTTTTGGTATAAGTTAGGTTTTTTCGAAAAAGTTAGTTTTGGTATAAGTTAGGTTTTTTCGAAAAAGTTAGTTTTGGTATAAGTTAGGTTTTTATGAAAAAGTTAGGTTTTTTCGAAAAAGTTAGTTTTGGTATAAGTTAGGTTTTTAAGATAAAGTTAGTTTTGGTATAAGTTAGGTTTTTTCGAAAAAGTTAGTTTTGGTATAAGTTAGGTTTTTTAGAAAAAGTTAGTTTTGGTATAAGTTAGGTTTTTAAGAAAAAGTTAGTTTTGGTATAAGTTAGGTTTTTTTCGAAAAAGTTAGTTTTGGTATAAGTTAGGTTTTTATGAAAAAGTTAGGTTTTTTCGAAAAAGTTAGTTTTGGTATAAGTTAGGTTTTTAAGAAAAAGTTAGTTTTGGTATAAGTTAGGTTTTTTCGAAAAAGTTAGTTTTGGTATAAGTTAGGTTTTTTAGAAAAAGTTAGTTTTGGTATAAGTTAGGTTTTTAAGAAAAAGTTAGTTTTGGTATAAGTTAGGTTTTTAAGAAAAAGTTAGTTTTGGTATAAGTTAGGTTTTTATGAAAAAGTTAGGTTTTTTCGAAAAAGTTAGTTTTGGTAAAAGTTAGGTTTTTAAGAAAAAGTTAGTTTTGGTATAAGTTAGGTTTTTTAGAAAAAGTTAGTTTTGGTATAAGTTAGGTTTTTTAGAAAAAGTTAGTTTTGGTATAAGTTAGGTTTTTTCGAAAAAGTTAGTTTTGGTATAAGTTAGGTTTTTTCGAAAAAGTTAGTTTTGGTATAAATTAGGTTTTTTCGAAAAAGTTAGTTTTGGTATAAGTAAGGTTTTTTTAGAAAAAGTTAGTTTTGGTATAAGTTAGGTTTTTAAGAAAAAGTTAGTTTTGGTATAAGTTAGGTTTTTTCGAAAAAGTTAGTTTTGGTATAAGTTAGGTTTTTATGAAAAAGTTAGGTTTTTTCGAAAAAGTTAATTTTGGTATAAGTTAGGTTTTTATGAAAAAGTTAGTTTTGGTATAAGTTAGGTTTTTTCGAAAAAGTTAGTTTTGGTATAAGTTAGGTTTTTGAGAAAAAGTTAGGTTTTTGAGAAAAAGTTAGTTTTGGTATAAGTTAGGTTTTTTAGAAAAAGTTAGTTTTGGTATAAGTTAGGTTTTTAAGAAAAAGTTAGGTTTTTAAGAAAAGTTAGTTTTGGTATAAGTTAGGTTTTTTCGAAAAAGTTAGTTTTGGTATAAATTAGGTTTTTTCGAAAAAGTTAGTTTTGGTATAAGCTAGGTTTTTTCGAAAAAGTTAGTTTTGGTATAAGTTAGGTTTTTAAGAAAAAGTTAGTTTTGGTATAAGTTAGGTTTTTTAGAAAAAGTTAGTTTTGGTATAAGTTAGGTTTTTTAAAAAAAGTTAGTTTTGGTATAAGTTAGGTTTTTTCGAAAAAGTTAGTTTTTTTATAAGTTAGGTTTTTTCGAAAAAGTTAGTTTTGGTATAAATTAGGTTTTTTCGAAAAAGTTAGTTTTGGTATAAGTTAGGTTTTTTAGAAAAAGTTAGTTTTGGTATAAGTTAGGTTTTTTAGAAAAAGTTAGTTTTGGTATAAATTAGGTTTTTTCGAAAAGGTTAGTTTTGGTATAAGTTAGGTTTTTTCGAAAAAGTTAGTTTTGGTATAAGTTAGGTTTTTTTGGAAAAAGTTAGTTTTGGTATAAGTTAGGTTTTTTAGAAAAAGTTAGTTTTGGTATAAGTTAGGTTTTTTCGAAAAAGTTATTTTTGGTATGAGTTAGGTTTTTTCGAAAAAGTTAGTTTTGGTATGAGTTAGGTTTTTTCGAAAAAGTTAGTATTGGTATAAGTAAGGTTTTTTCGAAAAAGTTAGTTTTGGTATAAGTTAGGTTTTTAAGAAAAAGTTAGTTTTGGTATAAGTTAGGTTTTTAAGAAAAAGTTAGTTTTGGTATAAGTTAGGTTTTTTCGAAAAAGTTAGTTTTGGTATAAGTTAGGTTTTTATGAAAAAGTTAGGTTTTTTCGAAAAAGTTAGTTTTGTTATAAGTTAGGTTTTTAAGAAAAAGTTAGTTTTGGTATAAGTTAGGTTTTTTAGAAAAAGTTAGTTTTGGTATAAGTTAGGTTTTTGAGAAAAAGTTAGTTTTGGTATAAGTTAGGTTTTTTCGAAAAAGTTAGTTTTGGTATAAATTAGGTTTTTTCGAAAAAGTTAGTTTTGGTATAAGTTAGGTTTTTTCGAAAAAGTTAGTTTTGGTATAAGTTAGGTTTTTTCGAAAAAGTTAGTTTTGGTATAAGTTAGGTTTTTTCGAAAAAGTTAGTATTGGTATAAGTAAGGTTTTTTCGAAAAAGTTAGTTTTGGTATAAGTTAGGTTTTTAAGAAAAAGTTAGTTTTGTATAAGTTAGGTTTTTAAGAAAAAGTTAGTTTTGGTATAAGTTAGGTTTTTTCGAAAAAGTTAGTTTTAGTATAAGTTAGGTTTTTATGAAAAAGTTAGGTTTTTTCGAAAAAGTTAGTTTTGGTATAAGTTAGGTTTTTAAGAAAAGGTTAGTTTTGGTATAAGTTAGGTTTTTATGAAAAAGTTAGGTTTTTTCGAAAAAGTTAGTTTTGGTAAAAGTTAGGTTTTTTCGAAAAAGTAAGGTTTTTTAGAAAAAGTTAGTTTTGGTATAAGTTAGTTTTTTTCGAAAAAGTTAGTTTTGGTATAAGTTAGGTTTTTATGAAAAAGTTAGTTTTGGTATAAATTAGGTTTTTTAGAAAAAGTTAGTTTTGGTATAAGTTATTTTTTTTCGAAAAAGTTAGTTTTGGTTTAAGTTAGGTTTTTTCGAAAAAGTTAGTTTTGGTATAAGTTAGGTTTTTACGAAAAAGTTAGTTTTGGTATAAGTTAGGTTTTTTAGAAAAAGTTAGTTTTGGTATAAGTTAGGTTTTTTCGAAAAAGTTAGTTTTGTTATAAGTTAGGTTTTTAAGAAAAAGTTAGTTTTGGTATAAGTTAGGTTTTTTAGAAAAAGTTAGTTTTGGTATAAGTTAGGTTTTTTAGAAAAAGTTAGTTTTGGTATAAGTTAGGTTTTTTCGAAAAAGTTAGTTTTGGTATAAGTTAGGTTTTTTCGAAAAAGTTAGTTTTGGTATAAATTAGGTTTTTGAGAAAAAGTTAGTTTTGGTATAAGTTAGGTTTTTTCGAAAAAGTTAGTTTTGGTATAAATTAGGTTTTTTCGAAAAAGTTAGTTTTGGTATAAGTTAGGTTTTTTCGAAAAAGTTAGTTTTGGTATAACTTAGGTTCTTTCGAAAAAGTTAGTTTTGGTATAAGTTAGGTTTTTAAGAAAAGGTTAGTTTTGGTATAAGTTAGGTTTTTTCGAAAAAGTTAGTTTTGGTATAAGTTAGGTTTTTTCGAAAAAGTTAGTTTTGGTATAAATTAGGTTTTTAAGAAAAAGTTAGTTTTGGTATAAATTAGGTTTTTTCGAAAAAGTTAGTTTTGGTATAAGTTAGGTTTTTTCGAAAAAGTTAGTTTTGGTATAAGTTAGGTTTTTAAAAAAAAGTTAGTTTTGGTATAAGTTAGGTTTTTATGAAAAAGTTAGTTTTGGTATAAGTTAGGTTTTTTCGAAAAAGTTAGTTTTGGTATAACTTAGGTTTTTATGAAAAAGTTAGGTTTTTTCGAAAAAGTTAGTTTTGGTAAAAGTTAGGTTTTTTCGAAAAAGTTAGTTTTGGTATAACTTAGGTTTTTTCGAAAAAGTTAGTTTTGGTATAAGTTAGGTTTTTGAGAAAAAGTTAGTTTTGGTATAAGTTAGGTTTTTTAGAAAAAGTTAGGTTTTTAAGAAAAAGTAAATTTTGGTATAAGTTATTTTTTTGAGAAAAAGCTAGGTTTTTTAGAATAAGTTAGTTTTGGTAAAAGTTAGGTTTTTAAGAAAAAGTTAGTTTTGGTATAAGTTAGGTTTTTTCGAAAAAGTTAGTTTTGGTATAAGTTAGGTTTTTTAGAATAAGTTAGTTTTGGTAAAAGTTAGGTTTTTTCGAAAAAGTTAGTTTTGGTATAAGTTAGGTTTTTTCGAAAAAGTTAGTTTTGGTATAAGTTAGGTTTTTTAGAAAAAGTGAGTTTTGGTATAAGTTAGGTTTTTTCGAAAAAGTTAGTTTTGGTATAAGTTAGGTTTTTTCGAAAAAGTTAGTTTTGGTATAAGTTAGGTTTTTTTAGAAAAAGTTAGTTTTGGTATAAGTTAGGTTTTTTAGAAAAAGTTAGTTTTGGTATAAGTTAGGTTTTTTAGAATAAGTTAGTTTTGGTAAAAGTTAGGTTTTTTCGAAAAAGTTAGTTTTGGTATAAGTTAGGTTTTTTCGAAAAAGTTAGTTTTGGTATAAGTTAGGTTTTTAAAAAAAAGTTAGTTTTGGTATAAGTTAGGTTTTTAAGAAAAAGTTAGTTTTGGTATAAGTTAGGTTTTTTCGAAAAAGTTAGTTTTGGTATAACTTAGGTTTTTATGAAAAAGTTAGGTTTTTTCGAAAAAGTTAGTTTTTGTAAAAGTTAGGTTTTTTCGAAAAAGTTAGTTTTGGTATAAGTTAGGTTTTTTCGAAAAAGTTAGTTTTGGTATAAGTTAGGTTTTTTCGAAAAAGTTAGTATTGGTATAAGTTAGGTTTTTTCGAAAAAGTTAGTTTTGGTATAAGTTAGGTTTTTAAGAAAAAGTTAGTTTTGGTATAAGTTAGGTTTTTTCGAAAAAGTTAGTTTTGGTATAAGTTAGGTTTTTTCGAAAAAGTTAGTTTTGGTATAAGTTAGGTTTTTTAGAAAAAGTGAGTTTTGGTATAAGTTAGGTTTTTTCGAAAAAGTTAGTTTTGGTATAAGTTAGGTTTTTTCGAAAAAGTTAGTTTTGGTATAAG
This sequence comes from Anopheles funestus, assembly GCF_943734845.2. Classification (NCBI taxonomy): domain Eukaryota; kingdom Metazoa; phylum Arthropoda; class Insecta; order Diptera; family Culicidae; genus Anopheles; species Anopheles funestus. The sequence goes on along the minus strand of NW_026045265.1, from coordinate 202,415 downwards.
TTAGGTTTTTTTAGAAAAAGTTAGTTTTGGTATAAGTTAGGTTTTTTAGAAAAAGTTAGTTTTGGTATAAGTTAGGTTTTTTAGAATAAGTTAGTTTTGGTAAAAGTTAGGTTTTTTCGAAAAAGTTAGTTTTGGTATAAGTTAGGTTTTTGAGAAAAAGTTAGTTTTGGTATAAGTTAAGTTTTTTAGAAAAAGTTAGGTTTTTAAGAAAAAGTTAATTTTGGTATAAGTTATTTTTTTGAGAAAAAGCTAGGTTTTTTAGAATAAGTTAGTTTTGGTAAAAGTTAGGTTTTTAAGAAAAAGTTAGTTTTGGTATAAGTTAGGTTTTTTCGAAAAAGTTAGTTTTGGTATAAGTTAGGTTTTTTAGAATAAGTTAGTTTTGGTAAAAGTTAGGTTTTTTCGAAAAAGTTAGTTTTGGTATAAGTTAGGTTTTTTCGAAAAAGTTAGTTTTGGTATAAATTAGGTTTTTTCGAAAAAGTTAGTTTTGGTATAAGTTAGGTTTTTTCGAAAAAGTTAGTTTTGGTATAAGTTAGGTTTTTTCGAAAAAGTTAGTTTTGGTATAAGTTAGGTTTTTTTAGAATAAGTTAGTTTTGGTATAAGTTAGGTTTTTTAGAAAAAGTTAGTTTTGGTAAAAGTTAGGTTTTTTAGAAAAAGTTAGGTTTTTTAGAAAAAGTGAGTTTTGGTATAAGTTAGGTTTTTTCGAAAAAGTTAGTTTTTTTATAAGTTAGGTTTTTTCGAAAAAGTTAGTTTTGGTATGAGTTAGGTTTTTTCGAAAAAGTTAGTTTTGGTATAAGTTAGGTTTTTAAGAAAAAGTTAGTTTTGGTATAAGTTAGGTTTTTAAGAAAAAGTTAGTTTTGGTATAAGTTAGGTTTTTTCGAAAAAGTTAGTTTTGGTATAAGTTGGGATTTTTCTTAAAAGTTAGTTTTGGTATAAGTTAGGTTTTTAAGAAAAAGTTAGTTTTGGTAAAAGTTAGGTTTTTTAGAAAAAGTTAGGTTTTTTAGAAAAAGTGAGTTTTGGTATAAGTTAGGTTTTTTCGAAAAAGTTAGTTTTTTTATAAGTTAGGTTTTTTCGAAAAAGTTAGTTTTGGTATGAGTTAGGTTTTTTCGAAAAAGTTAGTTTTGGTATAAGTTAGGTTTTTTCGAAAAAGTTAGTATTGGTATAAGTTAGGTTTTTTCGAAAAAGTTAGTTTTGGTATAAGTTAGGTTTTTAAGAAAAAGTTAGTTTTGGTATAAGTTAGGTTTTTTAGAAAAAGTTAGTTTTGGTATAAGTTAGGTTTTTAAGAAAAAGTTAGTTTTGGTATAAGTTAGGTTTTTAAGAAAAAGTTAGTTTTGGTATAAGTTAGGTTTTTTCGAAAAAGTTAGTTTTGGTATAAGTTGGGATTTTTCTTAAAAGTTAGTTTTGGTATAAGTTAGGTTTTTAAGAAAAAGTTAGTTTTGGTATAAGTTAGGTTTTTATGAGAAAGTTAGTTTTGGTATAAGTTGGGATTTTTCTTAAAAGTTAGTTTTGGTATAAGTTAGGTTTTTAAGAAAAAGTTAGTTTTGGTATAAGTTGGGTTTTTTCGAAAAAGTTAGTTTTGGTATAAGTTAGGTTTTTAAGAAAAAGTTAGTTTTGGTATAAGTTAGGTTTTTAAGAAAAAGTTAGTTTTGGTATAAGTTAGGTTTTTAAGAAAAAGTTAGTTTTGGTATAAGTTAGGTTTTTTCGAAAAAGTTAGTTTTGGTATAAGTTGGGATTTTTCTTAAAAGTTAGTTTTGGTATAAGTTAGGTTTTTAAGAAAAAGTTAGTTTTGGTATAAGTTGGGTTTTTTCGAAAAAGTTAGTTTTGGTATAAGTTAGGTTTTTAAGAAAAAGTTAGTTTTGGTATAAGTTAGGTTTTTTAGAAAAAGTTAGTTTTGGTATAAGTTAGGTTTTTTAGAAAAAGTTAGTTTTGGTATAAGTTAGGTTTTTTCGAAAAAGTTAGTTTTGGTATAAGTTAGGTTTTTGAGAAAAAGTTAGTTTTGGTATAAGTTAGGTTTTTTAGAAAAAGTTAGGTTTTTAAGAAAAAGTTAATTTTGGTATAAGTTATTTTTTTGAGAAAAAGCTAGGTTTTTTAGAATAAGTTAGTTTTGGTAAAAGTTAGGTTTTTAAGAAAAAGTTAGTTTTGGTATAAGTTAGGTTTTTTCGAAAAAGTTAGTTTTGGTATAACTTAGGTTTTTATGAAAAAGTTAGGTTTTTTCGAAAAAGTTAGTTTTGGTAAAAGTTAGGTTTTTTCGAAAAAGTTAGTTTTGGTATAACTTAGGTTTTTTCGAAAAAGTTAGTTTTGGTATAAGTTAGGTTTTTGAGAAAAAGTTAGTTTTGGTATAAGTTAGGTTTTTTAGAAAAAGTTAGGTTTTTAAGAAAAAGTTAATTTTGGTATAAGTTATTTTTTTGAGAAAAAGCTAGGTTTTTTAGAATAAGTTAGTTTTGGTAAAAGTTAGGTTTTTAAGAAAAAGTTAGTTTTGGTATAAGTTAGGTTTTTTCGAAAAAGTTAGTTTTGGTATAAGTTAGGTTTTTTAGAATAAGTTAGTTTTGGTAAAAGTTAGGTTTTTTCGAAAAAGTTAGTTTTGGTATAAGTTAGGTTTTTTCGAAAAAGTTAGTTTTGGTATAAGTTAGGTTTTTTCGAAAAAGTTAGTTTTGGTATAAGTTAGGTTTTTTCGAAAAAGTTAGTTTTGGTATAAGTTAGGTTTTTTCGAAAAAGTTAGTTTTGGTATAAGTTAGGTTTTTTTAGAAAAAGTTAGTTTTGGTATAAGTTAGGTTTTTTAGAAAAAGTTAGTTTTGGTAAAAGTTAGGTTTTTTAGAAAAAGTTAGGTTTTTTAGAAAAAGTGAGTTTTGGTATAAGTTAGGTTTTTTCGGAAAAGTTAGTTTTTTTATAAGTTAGGTTTTTTCGAAAAAGTTAGTTTTGGTATGAGTTAGGTTTTTTCGAAAAAGTTAGTTTTGGTATAAGTTAGGTTTTTTCGAAAAAGTTAGTATTGGTATAAGTTAGGTTTTTTCGAAAAAGTTAGTTTTGGTATAAGTTAGGTTTTTAAGAAAAAGTTAGTTTTGGTATAAGTTAGGTTTTTAAGAAAAAGTTAGTTTTGGTATAAGTTAGGTTTTTTCGAAAAAGTTAGTTTTGGTATAAGTTGGGATTTTTCTTAAAAGTTAGTTTTGGTATAAGTTAGGTTTTTAAGAAAAAGTTAGTTTTGGTAAAAGTTAGGTTTTTTAGAAAAAGTTAGGTTTTTTAGAAAAAGTGAGTTTTGGTATAAGTTAGGTTTTTTCGAAAAAGTTAGTTTTTTTATAAGTTAGGTTTTTTCGAAAAAGTTAGTTTTGGTATGAGTTAGGTTTTTTCGAAAAAGTTAGTTTTGGTATAAGTTAGGTTTTTTCGAAAAAGTTAGTATTGGTATAAGTTAGGTTTTTTCGAAAAAGTTAGTTTTGGTATAAGTTAGGTTTTTAAGAAAAAGTTAGTTTTGGTATAAGTTAGGTTTTTTAGAAAAAGTTAGTTTTGGTATAAGTTAGGTTTTTAAGAAAAAGTTAGTTTTGGTATAAGTTAGGTTTTTAAGAAAAAGTTAGTTTTGGTATAAGTTAGGTTTTTTCGAAAAAGTTAGTTTTGGTATAAGTTGGGATTTTTCTTAAAAGTTAGTTTTGGTATAAGTTAGGTTTTTAAGAAAAAGTTAGTTTTGGTATAAGTTAGGTTTTTATGAGAAAGTTAGTTTTGGTATAAGTTGGGATTTTTCTTAAAAGTTAGTTTTGGTATAAGTTAGGTTTTTAAGAAAAAGTTAGTTTTGGTATAAGTTGGGTTTTTTCGAAAAAGTTAGTTTTGGTATAAGTTAGGTTTTTAAGAAAAAGTTAGTTTTGGTATAAGTTAGGTTTTTAAGAAAAAGTTAGTTTTGGTATAAGTTAGGTTTTTAAGAAAAAGTTAGTTTTGGTATAAGTTAGGTTTTTTCGAAAAAGTTAGTTTTGGTATAAGTTGGGATTTTTCTTAAAAGTTAGTTTTGGTATAAGTTAGGTTTTTTCGAAAAAGTTAGTTTTGGTATAAGTTAGGTTTTTTCGAGAAAGTTAGTTTTGGTATAAGTTAGGTTTTTATGAGAAAGTTAGGTTTTTTCGAGAAAGTTAGTTTTGGTAAAAGTTAGGTTTTTAAGAAAAAGTTAGTTTTGGTATAAGTTAGGTTTTTTCGAAAAAGTTAGTTTTGGTATAAGTTAGGTTTTTAAGAAAAAGTTAGGTTTTTTCGAAAAAGTTAGTTTTGGTAAAAGTTAGGTTTTTTCGAAAAAGTTAGTTTTGGTAAAAGTTAGGTTTTTAAGAAAAAGTTAGTTTTGGTATAAGTTAGGTTTTTTCGAAAAAGTTAGTTTTGGTATAAGTTAGGTTTTTATGAAAAAGTTAGGTTTTTTCGAAAAAGTTAGTTTTGGTATGAGTTAGGTTTTTTCGAAAAAGTAAGGTTTTTTAGAAAAAGTTAGTTTTGGTATAAGTTAGGTTTTTTCGAAAAAGTTAGTTTTGGTATAAGTTAGGTTTTCTCGAAAAAGTTAGTTTTGGTATAAGTTAGGTTTATAAGAAAAAGTTAGGTTTTTAAGAAAAAGTTAGTTTTGGTATAAGTTAGGTTTTTGAGAAAAAGTAAGGTTTTTAAGAAAAAGTTAGTTTTGGTATAAGTTAGGTTTTTAAGAAAAAGTTAGGTTTTTAAGAAAAAGTTAGTTTTGGTATAAGTTAGGTTTTTGAGAAAAAGTTAGGTTTTTTAGAATAAGTTAGTTTTGGTAAAAGTTAGGTTTTTTCGAAAAAGTTAGTTTTGGTATAAGTTAGGTTTTTGAGAAAAAGTTAGTTTTGGTATAAGTTAGGTTTTTATGAAAAAGTTAGGTTTTTTCGAAAAAGTTAGTTTTGGTATAAGTTAGGTTTTTTCGAAAAAGTTAGTTTTGGTATAAGTTAGGTTTTTTCGAAAAAGTTAGTTTTGGTATAAGTTAGGTTTTTTTAGAAAAAGTTAGTTTTGGTATAAGTTAGGTTTTTTAGAAAAAGTTAGGTTTTTAAGAAAAAGTTAATTTTGGTATAAGTAAGGTTGTTAAGAAAAAGTTAGGTTTTTAAGAAAAAGTTAGTTTTGGTATAAGTTAGGTTTTTTAGAATAAGTTAGTTTTGGTAAAAGTTAGGGTTTTTTCGAAAAAGTTAGTTTTGGTATAAGTTAGGTTTTTTCGAAAAAGTTAGTTTTGGTATAAGTTAGGTTTTTTCGAAAAAGTTAGTTTTGTTATAAGTTAGGTTTTTTTAGAAAAAGTTAGTTTTGGTATAAGTTAGGTTTTTAAGAAAAAGTTAGTTTTGGTAAAAGTTAGGTTTTTTCGAAAAAGTTATTTTTTTTCGAAAAAGTTAGGTTTTTTAGAAAAAGTTAGTTTTGGTATAAGTTAGGTTTTTTAGAAAAAGTTAGTTTTGGTATAAGTTAGGTTTTTTAGAAAAAGTTAGTTTTGGTAAAAGTTAGGTTTTTTCGAAAAAGTTATTTTTTTTCGAAAAAGTTAGGTTTTTTTCGAAAAAGTTAGTTTTGGTATAAGTTAGGTTTTTTCGAAAAAGTTAGTTTTGGTATAAGTTAGGTTTTTTCGAAAAAGTTAGTTTTGGTATAAGTTAGGTTTGTTAGAAAAAGTTAGTTTTGGTATAAGTTAGGTTTTTTTAGAAAAAGTTAGTTTTGGTATAAGTTAGGTTTTTAAGAAAAAGTTAGTTTTGGTAAAAGTTAGGTTTTTTCGAAAAAGTTATTTTTTTTTCGAAAAAGTTAGGTTTTTTAGAAAAAGTTAGTTTTGGTATAAGTTAGGTTTTTTAGAAAAAGTTAGTTTTGGTATATGTTAGGTTTTTTAGAAAAAGTTAGTTTTGGTAAAAGTTAGGTTTTTTCGAAAAAGTTATTTTTTTTCGAAAAAGTTAGGTTTTTTAGAAAAAGTTAGTTTTGGTATAAGTTAGGTTTTTTAGAAAAAGTTAGTTTTGGTATAAGTTAGGTTTTTAAGAAAAAGTTAGTTTTGGTAAAAGTTAGGTTTTTTCGAAAAAGTTATTTTTTTTTCGAAAAAGTTAGGTTTTTTAGAAAAAGTTAGTTTTGGTATAAGTTAGGTTTTTTAGAAAAAGTTAGTTTTGGTATAAGTTAGGTTTTTTAGAAAAAGTTAGTTTTGGTATAAGTTAGGTTTTTTCGAAAAAGTTAGTTTTGGTATAAGTTAGGTTTTTTTAGAAAAAGTTAGTTTTGGTATAAGTTAGGTTTTTTAGAAAAAGTTAGGTTTTTAAGAAAAAGTTAATTTTGGTATAAGTAAGGTTGTTAAGAAAAAGTTAGGTTTTTAAGAAAAAGTTAATTTTGGTATAAGTTAGGTTTTTGAGAAAAAGTTAGGTTTTTTAGAATAAGTTAGTTTTGGTATAAGTTAGGGTTTTTCGAAAAAGTTAGTTTTGGTATAAGTTAGGTTTTTTCGAAAAAGTTAGTTTTGGTATAAGTTAGGTTTTTTAGAAAAAGTTAGGTTTTTAAGAAAAAGTTAATTTTGGTATAAGTTAGGTTTTTGAGAAAAAGCTAGGTTTTTTCGAAAAAGTTAGTTTTGGTATAAGTTAGGTTTTTTAGAAAAAGTTAGTTTTGGTATATGTTAGGTTTTTAAGAAAAAGTTAGTTTTGGTATAAGTTAGGTTTTTTCGAAAAAGTTAGTTTTGGTATAAGTTAGGTTTTTATGAAAAAGTTAGGTTTTTTCGAAAAAGTTAGTTTTGGTAAAAGTTAGGTTTTTAAGAAAAAGTTAGTTTTGGTATAAGTTAGGTTTTTATGAAAAAGTTAGTTTTGGTATAAGTTAGGTTTTTTAGAAAAAGTTAGGTTTTTAAGAAAAAGTTAATTTTGGTATAAGTTAGGTTTTTGAGAAAAAGCTAGGTTTTTTAGAATAAGTTAGTTTTGGTATAAGTTAAGTTTTTTCGAAAAAGTTAGTTTTGGTATAAGTTAGGTTTTTAAGAAAAAGTTAGTTTTGGTATAAGTTAGGTTTTTTCGAAAAAGTTAGTTTTGGTATAAGTTAGGTTTTTTAGAAAAAGTTAGGTTTTTTCGAAAAAGTTAGTTTTGGTATAAGTTAGGTTTTTTCGAAAAAGTTAGGTTTTTTCGAAAAAGTTAGTTTTGGTATAAGTTAGGTTTTTAAGAGAAAGTTAGTTTTGGTATAAGTTAGGTTTTTGAGAAAAAGCTAGGTTTTTTAGAAAAAGTTAGTTTTGGTAAAAGTTAGGTTTTTTCGAAAAAGTTAGTTTTGGTATAAGTTAGGTTTTTAAGAAAAAGTTAGTTTTGGTATAAGTTAGGTTTTTTCGAAAAAGTTAGTTTTGGTATAAGTTAGGTTTTTTAGAATAAGTTAGTTTTGGTAAAAGTTAGGTTTTTCGAAAAAGTTAGTTTTGGTATAAGTTAGGTTTTTTCGAAAAAGTTAGTTTTGGTATAAGTTAGGTTTTTTAGAAAAAGTGAGTTTTAGTATAAGTTAGGTTTTTTCGAAAAAGTTAGTTTTGGTATAAGTTAGGTTTTTTAGAAAAAGTTAGTTTTGGTATAAATTAGGTTTTTTCGAAAAAGTTAGTTTTGGTAAAAGTTAGGTTTTTTCGAAAAAGTAAGGTTTTTTAGAAAAAGTTAGTTTTGGTATAAGTTAGGTTTTTTCGAAAAAGTTAGTTTTGGTATAAGTTAGGTTTTTTAGAAAAAGTTAGTTTTGGTATAAGTTAGGTTTTTTAGAAAAAGTGAGTTTTGGTATAAGTTAGGTTTTTTCGAAAAAGTTAGTTTTTTTATAAGTTAGGTTTTTTCGAAAAAGTTAGTTTTGGTATAAGTAAGGTTTTTTAGAAAAAGTGAGTTATGGTATAAGTTAGGTTTTTAAGAAAAAGTTAGTTTTGGTATAAGTTAGGTTTTTTCGAAAAAGTTAGTTTTGGTATAAGTTAGGTTTTTTAGAAAAAGTTAGGTTTTTTCGAAAAAGTTAGTTTTGGTATAAGTTAGGTTTTTTCGAAAAAGTTAGGTTTTTTCGAAAAAGTTAGTTTTGGTATAAGTTAGGTTTTTAAGAAAAAGTTAGTTTTGGTATAAGTTAGGTTTTTGAGAAAAAGCTAGGTTTTTTAGAAAAAGTTAGTTTTGGTAAAAGTTAGGTTTTTTCGAAAAAGTTAGTTTTGGTATAAGTTAGGTTTTTAAGAAAAAGTTAGTTTTGGTATAAGTTAGGTTTTTTCGAAAAAGTTAGTTTTGGTATAAGTTAGGTTTTTTAGAATAAGTTAGTTTTGGTAAAAGTTAGGTTTTTCGAAAAAGTTAGTTTTGGTATAAGTTAGGTTTTTTCGAAAAAGTTAGTTTTGGTATAAGTTAGGTTTTTTAGAAAAAGTGAGTTTTAGTATAAGTTAGGTTTTTTCGAAAAAGTTAGTTTTGGTATAAGTTAGGTTTTTTAGAAAAAGTTAGTTTTGGTATAAATTAGGTTTTTTCGAAAAAGTTAGTTTTGGTAAAAGTTAGGTTTTTTCGAAAAAGTAAGGTTTTTTAGAAAAAGTTAGTTTTGGTATAAGTTAGGTTTTTTCGAAAAAGTTAGTTTTGGTATAAGTAAGGTTTTTTAGTAAAAGTTAGTTTTGGTATAAGTTAGGTTTTTTAGAAAAAGTGAGTTTTGGTATAAGTTAGGTTTTTTCGAAAAAGTTAGTTTTTTTATAAGTTAGGTTTTTTCGAAAAAGTTAGTTTTGGTACAAGTTAGTTTTTTTCGAAAAAGTTAGTTTTGGTATAAGTAAGGTTTTTAAGAAAAAAAAAGAAAGTTAGGTTTTTAAGAAAAAGTTAATTTTGGTATAAGTTAGGTTTTTGAGAAAAAGTTAGGTTTTTTAGAAAAAGTTAGTTTTGGTATAAGTTAGGTTTTTTAGAAAAAGTTAGTTTTGGTATAAGTTAGGTTTTTTAGAAAAAGTTAGTTTTGGTATAAGTTAGGTTTTTATGAAAAAGTTAGGTTTTTTCGAAAAAGTTAGTTTTGGTAAAAGTTAGGTTTTTTCGAAAAAGTAAGGTTTTTTAGAAAAAGTTAGTTTTGGTATAAGTTAGGTTTTTAAGAAAAAGTTAGTTTTGGTATAAGTTAGGTTTTTATGAAAAAGTTAGGTTTTTTCGAAAAAGTTAGTTTTGGTAAAAGTTAGGTTTTTTCGAAAAAGTAAGGTTTTTTAGAAAAAGTTAGTTTTGGTATAAGTTAGGTTTTTTCGAAAAAGTTAGTTTTGGTATAAGTTAGGTTTTTAAGAAAAAGTTAGTTTTGGTATAAGTTAGGTTTTTTCGAAAAAGTTAGTTTTGGTATAAGTTAGGTTTTTTAGAAAAAGTTAGGTTTTTAAGAAAAAGTCAATTTTGGTATAAGTTAGGTTTTTGAGAAAAAGCTAGGTTTTTTAGAATAAGTTAGTTTTGGTAAAAGTTAGGTTTTTTCGAAAAAGTTAGTTTTGGTATAAGTTAGGTTTTTTCGAAAAAGTTAGTATTGGTATAAGTTAGGTTTTTTAGAAAAAGTTAGTTTTGGTATAAGTTAGGTTTTTTAGAAAAAGTTAGTTTTGGTATAAGTTAGGTTTTTTCGAAAAAGTTAGTTTTGGTATAAGTTAGGTTTTTTAGAAAAAGTTAGGTTTTTTCGAAAAAGTTAGTTTTGGTATAAGTTAGGTTTTTAAGAAAAAGTTAGTTTTGGTATAAGTTAGGTTTTTTCGAAAAAGTTAGTTTTGGTATAAGTTAGGTTTTTTCGAAAAAGTTAGGTTTTTTAGAAAAAGTTAGTTTTGGTATAAGTTAGGTTTTTAAGAAAAAGTTAGTTTTGGTATAAGTTAGGTTTTTTCGAAAAAGTTAGTTTTGGTATAAGTTAGGTTTTTTCGAAAAAGTTAGGTTTTTTAGAAAAAGTTAGTTTTGGTATAAGTTAGGTTTTTTCGAAAAAGTTAGTTTTGGTATAAGTTAGGTTTTTTCGAAAAAGTTAGTTTTGGTATAAGTTAGGTTTTTTCGAAAAAGTTAGTTTTGGTATAAGTTAGGTTTTTAAGAAAAAAAAAGAAAGTTAGGTTTTAAAGAAAAAGTTAATTTTGGTATAAGTTAGGTTTTTGAGAAAAAGTTAGGTTTTTTAGAAAAAGTTAGTTTTGGTATAAGTTAGGTTTTTTAGAAAAAGTTAGTTTTGGTAAAAGTTAGGTTTTTATGAAAAAGTTAGGTTTTTTCGAAAAAGTTAGTTTTGGTAAAAGTTAGGTTTTTTCGAAAAAGTAAGGTTTTTTAGAAAAAGTTAGTTTTGGTATAAGTTAGGTTTTTTCGAAAAAGTAAGTTTTGGTAAAAGTTAGGTTTTTTCGAAAAAGTTAGGTTTTTTAGAAAAAGTTAGTTTTTTTATAAGTTAGGTTTTTTCGAAAAAGTTAGTTTTGGTATAAGTTAGGTTTTTTCGAAAAAGTTAGTATTGGTATAAGTTAGGTTTTTTAGAAAAAGTTAGTTTTGGTATAAGTTAGGTTTTTGAGAAAAAGTTAGTTTTGGTATAAGTTAGGTTTTTTCGAAAAAGTAAGTTTTGGTAAAAGTTAGGTTTTTTCGAAAAAGTTAGGTTTTTTAGAAAAAGTTAGTTTTTTTATAAGTTAGGTTTTTTCGAAAAAGTTTGTTTTGGTATAAGTTAGGTTTTTTCGAAAAAGTTAGTTTTGGTATAAGTTAGGTTTTTTAGAAAAAGTTAGTTTTGGTATAAGTTAGGTTTTTTCGAAAAAGTTAGGTTTTTTCGAAAAAGTTAGTTTTGTTATAAGTTAGGTTTTTTCGAAAAAGTTAGTTTTGGTATAAGTTATGTTTTTTCGAAAAAGTTAGGTTTTTTCGAAAAAGTAAGTTTTGGTAAAAGTTAGGTTTTTTCGAAAAAGTTAGGTTTTTTCGAAAAAGTTAGTTTTTTTATAAGTTAGGTTTTTTCGAAAAAGTTAGTTTTGGTATAAGTTAGGTTTTTTCGAAAAAGTTAGTTTTGGTATAAGTTAGGTTTTTAAGAAAAAAAAAGAAAGTTAGGTTTTTAAGAAAAAGTTAATTTTGGTATAAGTTAGGTTTTTGAGAAAAAGTTAGGTTTTTTAGAAAAAGTTAGTTTTGGTATAAGTTAGGTTTTTTAGAAAAAGTTAGTTTTGGTATAAGTTAGGTTTTTATGAAAAAGTTAGGTTTTTTCGAAAAAGTTAGTTTTGGTAAAAGTTAGGTTTTTTCGAAAAAGTAAGGTTTTTTAGAAAAAGTTAGTTTTGGTATAAGTTAGGTTTTTTCGAAAAAGTTAGTTTTGGTATAAGTTAGGTTTTTTAGAAAAAGTTAGGTTTTTAAGAAAAAGTTAATTTTGGTATAAGTTAGGTTTTTTAAAAAAGTTAGGTTTTTTAGAATAAGTTAGTTTTGGTATAAGTTAGGTTTTTTAGAAAAAGTTAGTTTTGGTATAAGTTAGGTTTTTATGAAAAAGTTAGGTTTTTTCGAAAAAGTTAGTTTTGGTAAAAGTTAGGTTTTTTCGAAAAAGTAAGGTTTTTTAGAAAAAGTTAGTTTTGGTATAAGTTAGGTTTTTTCGAAAAAGTTAGTTTTGGTATAAGTTAGGTTTTTAAGAAAAAGTTAGTTTTGGTATAAGTTAGGTTTTTTCGAAAAAGTTAGTTTTGGTATAAGTTAGGTTTTTTCGAAAAAGTTAGGTTTTTTATAATAAGTTAGTTTTGGTAAAAGTTAGGTTTTTTAGAAAAAGTTAGGTTTTTTCGAAAAAGTTAGTTTTGGTATAAGTTAGGTTTTTTCAAAAAAGTTAGTTTTGGTATAAGTTAGGTTTTTTTAGAAAAAGTTAGTTTTGGTATAAGTTAGGTTTTTTCGAAAAAGTTAGTTTTGGTATAAGTTAGGTTTTTAAGAAAAAGTTAGTTTTGGTATAAGTTAGGTTTTTTCGAAAAAGTTAGTTTTGGTATAAGTTAGGTTTTTGAGAAAAAGTTAGGTTTTTTAGAAAAAGTTAGTTTTGGTATAAGTTAGGTTTTTTCAAAAAAGTTAGTTTTGGTATAAGTTAGGTTTTTAAGAAAAAGTTAGTTTTGGTATAAGTTAGGTTTTTTCGAAAAAGTTAGTTTTGTTATAAGTTAGGTTTTTTAGAAAAAGTTAGGTTTTTAAGAAAAAGTTAATTTTGGTATAAGTTAGGTTTTTGAGAAAAAGTTAGGTTTTTTAGAATAAGTTAGTTTTGGTAAAAGTTAGGTTTTTTCGAAAAAGTTAGTTTTGGTATAAGTTAGGTTTTTTCGAAAAAGTTAGTTTTGGTATAAGTTAGGTTTTTTAGAAAAAGTTAGTTTTGGTATAAGTTAGGTTTTTTAGAAAAAGTGAGTTTTGGTATAAGTTAGGTTTTTTTCGAAAAAGTTAGTTTTTTTATAAGTTAGGTTTTTTCGAAAAAGTTAGTTTTGGTATAAGTTAGGTTTTTTCGAAAAAGTTAGTTTTGGTATAAGTTAGGTTTTTAAGAAAAAAAAAGAAAGTTAGGTTTTTAAGAAAAAGTAAATTTTGGTATAAGTTAGGTTTTTGAGAAAAAGTTTGGTTTTTTAGAAAAAGTTAGTTTTGGTATAAGTTAGGTTTTTTAGAAAAAGTTAGTTTTGGTATAAGTTAGGTTTTTTAGAAAAAGTTAGTTTTGGTATAAGTTAGGTTTTTATGAAAAAGTTAGGTTTTTTCGAAAAAGTTAGTTTTGGTAAAAGTTAGGTTTTTTCGAAAAAGTAAGGTTTTTTAGAAAAAGTTAGTTTTGGTATAAGTTAGGTTTTTAAGAAAAAGTTAGGTTTTTTCGAAAAAGTTAGTTTTGGTAAAAGTTAGGTTTTTTCGAAAAAGTAAGGTTTTTTAGAAAAAGTTAGTTTTGGTATAAGTTAGGTTTTTTCGAAAAAGTAAGTTTTGGTAAAAGTTAGGTTTTTTCGAAAAAGTTAGGTTTTTAAGAAAAAGTTAGTTTTTTTATAAGTTAGTTTTTTTCGAAAAAGTTAGTTTTGGTATAAGTTAGGTTTTTTCGAAAAAGTTAGTTTTGGTATAAGTTAGGTTTTTTAGAAAAAGTTAGTTTTGGTATAAGTTAGGTTTTTTCAAAAAAGTTGGTTTTGGTATAAGTTAGGTTTTTTAGAAAAAGTTAGTTTTGGTATAAGTTAGGTTTTTTAGAAAAAGTTAGGTTTTTTGTTAAAAGTTAGGTTTTTTCGAAAAAGTTAGTTTTGGTATAAGTTAGGGTTTTTCGAAAAAGTTAGTTTTGGTAAAAGTTAGGTTTTTTCGAAAAAGTTAGGTTTTTTCGAAAAAGTTAGTTTTGGTATAAGTTAGGTTTTTAAGAAAAAGTTAGTTTTGGTATAAGTTAGGTTTTTTCGAAAAAGTTAGTTTTGGTATAAGTTAGGTTTTTTAGAAAAAGTTAGGTTTTTTCGAAAAAGTTAGTTTTGGTATAAGTTAGGTTTTTAAGAAAAAGTTAGTTTTGGTATAAGTTAGGTTTTTTCGAAAAAGTTAGTTTTGGTATAAGTTAGGTTTTTTCGAAAAAGTTAGTTTTGGTAAAAGTTAGGTTTTTTCGAAAAAGTTAGGTTTTTTCGAAAAAGTTAGTTTTGGTATAAGTTAGGTTTTTAAGAAAAAGTTAGTTTTGGTATAAGTTAGGTTTTTTCGAAAAAGTTAGTTTTGGTATAAGTTAGGTTTTTTCGAAAAAGTTAGTTTTGGTATAAGTTAGGTTTTTTAGAAAAAGTTAGTTTTGGTATAAGTTAGGTTTTTTCGAAAAAGTTAGGTTTTTTCGAAAAAGTTAGTTTTGTTATAAGTTAGGTTTTTTCGAAAAAGTTAGTTTTGGTATAAGTTATGTTTTTTCGAAAAAGTTAGATTTTTTCGAAAAAGTAAGTTTTGGTAAAAGTTAGGTTTTTTCGAAAAAGTTAGGTTTTTTCGAAAAAGTTAGTTTTTTTATAAGTTAGGTTTTTTCGAAAAAGTTAGTTTTGGTATAAGTTAGGTTTTTTCGAAAAAGTTAGTTTTGGTATAAGTTAGGTTTTTAAGAAAAAAAAAGAAAGTTAGGTTTTTAAGAAAAAGTTAATTTTGGTATAAGTTAGGTTTTTGAGAAAAAGTAAGGTTTTTAAAAAAAAATTAGTTTTGGTATAAGTTAGGTTTTTTAGAAAAAGTTAGTTTTGGTATAAGTTAGGTTTTTATAAAAAAGTTAGGTTTTTTCGAAAAAGTTAGTTTTGGTAAAAGTTAGGTTTTTTCGAAAAAGTAAGGTTTTTTAGAAAAAGTTAGTTTTGGTATAAGTTAGGTTTTTTCGAAAAAGTTAGTTTTGGTATAAGTTAGGTTTTTTAGAAAAAGTTAGGTTTTTAAGAAAAAGTTAATTTTGGTATAAGTTAGGTTTTTTAAAAAAGTTAGGTTTTTTAGAATAAGTTAGTTTTGGTATAAGTTAGGTTTTTTAGAAAAAGTTAGTTTTGGTATAAGTTAGGTTTTTATGAAAAAGTTAGGTTTTTTCGAAAAAGTTAGTTTTGGTAAAAGTTAGGTTTTTTCGAAAAAGTAAGGTTTTTTAGAAAAAGTTAGTTTTGGTATAAGTTAGGTTTTTTCGAAAAAGTTAGTTTTGGTATAAGTTAGGTTTTTAAGAAAAAGTTAGTTTTGGTATAAGTTAGGTTTTTTCGAAAAAGTTAGTTTTGGTATAAGTTAGGTTTTTTCGAAAAAGTTAGGTTTTTTATAATAAGTTAGTTTTGGTAAAAGTTAGGTTTTTTAGAAAAAGTTAGGTTTTTTCGAAAAAGTTAGTTTTGGTATAAGTTAGGTTTTTTCAAAAAAGTTAGTTTTGGTATAAGTTAGGTTTTTTTAGAAAAAGTTAGTTTTGGTATAAGTTAGGTTTTTTCGAAAAAGTTAGTTTTGGTATAAGTTAGGTTTTTAAGAAAAAGTTAGTTTTGGTATAAGTTAGGTTTTTTCGAAAAAGTTAGTTTTGGTATAAGTTAGGTTTTTGAGAAAAAGTTAGGTTTTTTAGAAAAAGTTAGTTTTGGTATAAGTTAGGTTTTTTCAAAAAAGTTAGTTTTGGTATAAGTTAGGTTTTTAAGAAAAAGTTAGTTTTGGTATAAGTTAGGTTTTTTCGAAAAAGTTAGTTTTGTTATAAGTTAGGTTTTTTAGAAAAAGTTAGGTTTTTAAGAAAAAGTTAATTTTGGTATAAGTTAGGTTTTTGAGAAAAAGTTAGGTTTTTTAGAATAAGTTAGTTTTGGTAAAAGTTAGGTTTTTTCGAAAAAGTTAGTTTTGGTATAAGTTAGGTTTTTTCGAAAAAGTTAGTTTTGGTATAAGTTAGGTTTTTTAGAAAAAGTTAGTTTTGGTATAAGTTAGGTTTTTTAGAAAAAGTGAGTTTTGGTATAAGTTAGGTTTTTTTCGAAAAAGTTAGTTTTTTTATAAGTTAGGTTTTTTCGAAAAAGTTAGTTTTGGTATAAGTTAGGTTTTTTCGAAAAAGTTAGTTTTGGTATAAGTTAGGTTTTTAAGAAAAAAAAAGAAAGTTAGGTTTTTAAGAAAAAGTAAATTTTGGTATAAGTTAGGTTTTTGAGAAAAAGTTTGGTTTTTTAGAAAAAGTTAGTTTTGGTATAAGTTAGGTTTTTTAGAAAAAGTTAGTTTTGGTATAAGTTAGGTTTTTTAGAAAAAGTTAGTTTTGGTATAAGTTAGGTTTTTATGAAAAAGTTAGGTTTTTTCGAAAAAGTTAGTTTTGGTAAAAGTTAGGTTTTTTCGAAAAAGTAAGGTTTTTTAGAAAAAGTTAGTTTTGGTATAAGTTAGGTTTTTAAGAAAAAGTTAGGTTTTTTCGAAAAAGTTAGTTTTGGTAAAAGTTAGGTTTTTTCGAAAAAGTAAGGTTTTTTAGAAAAAGTTAGTTTTGGTATAAGTTAGGTTTTTTCGAAAAAGTAAGTTTTGGTAAAAGTTAGGTTTTTTCGAAAAAGTTAGGTTTTTAAGAAAAAGTTAGTTTTTTTATAAGTTAGTTTTTTTCGAAAAAGTTAGTTTTGGTATAAGTTAGGTTTTTTCGAAAAAGTTAGTTTTGGTATAAGTTAGGTTTTTTAGAAAAAGTTAGTTTTGGTATAAGTTAGGTTTTTTCAAAAAAGTTAGTTTTGGTATAAGTTAGGTTTTTTAGAAAAAGTTAGTTTTGGTATAAGTTAGGTTTTTTAGAAAAAGTTAGGTTTTTTGTTAAAAGTTAGGTTTTTTCGAAAAAGTTAGTTTTGGTATAAGTTAGGGTTTTTCGAAAAAGTTAGTTTTGGTAAAAGTTAGGTTTTTTCGAAAAAGTTAGGTTTTTTCGAAAAAGTTAGTTTTGGTATAAGTTAGGTTTTTAAGAAAAAGTTAGTTTTGGTATAAGTTAGGTTTTTTCGAAAAAGTTAGTTTTGGTATAAGTTAGGTTTTTTAGAAAAAGTTAGGTTTTTTCGAAAAAGTTAGTTTTGGTATAAGTTAGGTTTTTAAGAAAAAGTTAGTTTTGGTATAAGTTAGGTTTTTTCGAAAAAGTTAGTTTTGGTATAAGTTAGGTTTTTTCGAAAAAGTTAGTTTTGGTAAAAGTTAGGTTTTTTCGAAAAAGTTAGGTTTTTTCGAAAAAGTTAGTTTTGGTATAAGTTAGGTTTTTAAGAAAAAGTTAGTTTTGGTATAAGTTAGGTTTTTTCGAAAAAGTTAGTTTTGGTATTAGTTAGGTTTTTTAGAAAAAGTTAGGTTTTTTCAAAAAAGTTAGTTTTGGTATAAGTTAGGTTTTTTCGAAAAAGTTAGTTTTGGTACAAGTTAGGTTTTTGAGAAAAAGTTAGTTTTGGTATAAGTTAGGTTTTTAAGAAAAAGTTAGTTTTGGTATAAGTTAGGTTTTTTCGAAAAAGTTAGTTTTGGTATAAGTTAGGTTTTTATGAAAAAGTTAGGTTTTTTCGAAAAAGTTAGTTTTGGTTAAAGTTAGGTTTTTTCGAAAAAGTAAGGTTTTTTAGAAAAAGTTAGTTTTGGTATAAGTTAGGTTTTTTCGAAAAAGTTAGTTTTGGTATAAGTTAGGTTTTTAAGAAAAAGTTAGTTTTGGTATAAGTTAGGTTTTTTCGAAAAAGTTAGTTTTGGTATAAGTTAGGTTTTTTCGAAAAAGTTAGGTTTTTTATAATAAGTTAGTTTTGGTAAAAGTTAGGTTTTTTAGAAAAAGTTAGGTTTTTTCGAAAAAGTTAGTTTTGGTATAAGTTAGGTTTTTTCAAAAAAGTTAGTTTTGGTATAAGTTAGGTTTTTTTAGAAAAAGTTAGTTTTGGTATAAGTTAGGTTTTTTCGAAAAAGTTAGTTTTGGTATAAGTTAGGTTTTTAAGAAAAAGTTAGTTTTGGTATAAGTTAGGTTTTTTCGAAAAAGTTAGTTTTGGTTTAAGTTAGGTTTTTGAGAAAAAGTTAGGTTTTTAAGAAAAAGTTAGTTTTGGTATAAGTTAGGTTTTTTCGAAAAAGTTAGTTTTGGTATAAGTTAGGTTTTTAAGAAAAAGTTAGTTTTGGTATAAGTTAGGTTTTTTCGAAAAAGTTAGTTTTGGTATAAGTTAGGTTTTTTAGAAAAAGTTAGGTTTTTAAGAAAAAGTTAATTTTGGTATAAGTTAGGTTTTTGAGAAAAAGTTAGGTTTTTTAGAATAAGTTAGTTTTGGTAAAAGTTAGGTTTTTTCGAAAAAGTTAGTTTTGGTATAAGTTAGGTTTTTTCGAAAAAGTTAGTTTTGGTATAAGTAAGGTTTTTTAGAAAAAGTTAGTTTTGGTATAAGTTAGGTTTTTTAGAAAAAGTGAGTTTTGGTATAAGTTAGGTTTTTTTCGAAAAAGTTAGTTTTTTTATAAGTTAGGTTTTTTCGAAAAAGTTAGTTTTGGTATAAGTTAGGTTTTTTCGAAAAAGTTAGTTTTGGTATAAGTTAGGTTTTTAAGAAAAAAAAAGAAAGTTAGGTTTTTAAGAAAAAGTTAATTTTGGTATAAGTTAGGTTTTGGAGAAAAAGTTAGGTTTTTTAGAAAAAGTTAGTTTTGGTATAAGTTAGGTTTTTTAGAAAAAGTTAGTTTTGGTATAAGTTAGGTTTTTTAGAAAAAGTTAGTTTTGGTATAAGTTAGGTTTTTATGAAAAAGTTAGGTTTTTGCGAAAAAGTTAGTTTTGGTAAAAGTTAGGTTTTTTCGAAAAAGTAAGGTTTTTTAGAAAAAGTTAGTTTTGGTATAAGTTAGGTTTTTAAGAAAAAGTTAGTTTTGGTATAAGTTAGGTTTTTATGAAAAAGTTAGGTTTTTTCGAAAAAGTTAGTTTTGGTAAAAGTTAGGTATTTTCGAAAAAGTAAGGTTTTTTAGAAAAAGTTAGTTTTGGTATAAGTTAGGTTTTTTCGAAAAAGTTAGTTTTGGTATAAGTTAGGTTTTTAAGAAAAAGTTAGTTTTGGTATAAGTTAGGTTTTTTCGAAAAAGTTAGTTTTGGTATAAGTTAGGTTTTTTAGAAAAAGTTAGGTTTTTAAGAAAAAGTCAATTTTGGTATAAGTTAGGTTTTTGAGAAAAAGCTAGGTTTTTTAGAA
The DNA here is from genome assembly GCF_943734845.2 of Anopheles funestus. Lineage (NCBI taxonomy): Eukaryota > Metazoa > Arthropoda > Insecta > Diptera > Culicidae > Anopheles > Anopheles funestus. Next base: position 184,153 of record NW_026045265.1, on the reverse strand, counting down.
TAAGTTAGTTTTGGTAAAAGTTAGGTTTTTTCGAAAAAGTTAGTTTTGGTATAAGTTAGGTTTTTTCGAAAAAGTTAGTATTGGTATAAGTTAGGTTTTTTAGAAAAAGTTAGTTTTGGTATAAGTTAGGTTTTTTAGAAAAAGTTAGTTTTGGTATAAGTTAGGTTTTTTCGAAAAAGTTAGTTTTGGTATAAGTTAGGTTTTTTAGAAAAAGTTAGGTTTTTTCGAAAAAGTTAGTTTTGGTATAAGTAAGGTTTTTTCGAAAAAGTTAGTTTTGGTAAAAGTTAGGTTTTTTCGAAAAAGTAAGGTTTTTTAGAAAAAGTTAGTTTTGGTATAAGTTAGGTTTTTTCGAAAAAGTTAGTTTTGGTATAAGTTAGGTTTTTAAGAAAAAGTTAGTTTTGGTATAAGTTAGGTTTTTTCGAAAAAGTTAGTTTTGGTATAAGTTAGGTTTTTTAGAAAAAGTTAGGTTTTTAAGAAAAAGTCAATTTTGGTATAAGTTAGGTTTTTGAGAAAAAGCTAGGTTTTTTAGAATAAGTTAGTTTTGGTAAAAGTTAGGTTTTTTCGAAAAAGTTAGTTTTGGTATAAGTTAGGTTTTTTCGAAAAAGTTAGTATTGGTATAAGTTAGGTTTTTTAGAAAAAGTTAGTTTTGGTATAAGTTAGGTTTTTATGAAAAAGTTAGGTTTTTTTGAAAAAGTTAGTTTTGGTATAAGTTAGGTTTTTTAGAAAAAATGAGTTTTGGTATAAGTTAGGTTTTTAAGAAAAAGTTAGTTTTGGTATAAGTTAGGTTTTTTCGAAAAAGTTAGTTTTGGTATAAGTTAGGTTTTTTCGAAAAAGTTAGGTTTTTTAGAAAAAGTTAGTTTTGGTATAAGTTAGGTTTTTAAGAAAAAGTTAGTTTTGGTATAAGTTAGGTTTTTTCGAAAAAGTTAGTTTTGGTATAAGTTAGGTTTTTTAGAAAAAGTTAGGTTTTTTCGAAAAAGTTAGTTTTGGTATAAGTTAGGTTTTTAAGAAAAAGTTAGTTTTGGTATAAGTTAGGTTTTTTCGAAAAAGTTAGGTTTTTTAGAAAAAGTTAGTTTTGGTATAAGTTAGGTTTTTTCGAAAAAGTTAGTTTTTTTATAAGTTAGGTTTTTTCGAAAAAGTTAGTTTTGGTATAAGTTAGGTTTTTTCGAAAAAGTTAGTTTTGGTATAAGTTAGGTTTTTAAGAAAAAGTTAGTTTTGGTATAAGTTAGGTTTTTTCGAAAAAGTTAGGTTTTTTCGAAAAAGTTAGTTTTGGTATAAGTTAGGTTTTTAAGAAAAAGTTAGTTTTGGTATAAGTTAGGTTTTTTCGAAAAAGTTAGTTTTGGTATAAGTTAGGTTTTTATGAAAAAGTTAGGTTTTTTCGAAAAAGTTAGTTTTGGTATAAGTTAGGTTTTTTCGAAAAAGTTAGTTTTGGTATAAGTTAGGTTTTTAAGAAAAAAAAAGAAAGTTAGGTTTTTAAGAAAAAGTTAATTTTGGTATAAGTTAGGTTTTTGAGAAAAAGTTAGGTTTTTAAGAAAAAGTTAGTTTTGGTATAAGTTAGGTTTTTTAGAAAAAGTTAGTTTTGGTAAAAGTTAGGTTTTTATGAAAAAGTTAGGTTTTTTCGAAAAAGTTAGTTTTGGTAAAAGTTAGGTTTTTTCGAAAAAGTAAGGTTTTTTAGAAAAAGTTAGTTTTGGTATAAGTTAGGTTTTTTCGAAAAAGTAAGTTTTGGTAAAAGTTAGGTTTTTTCGAAAAAGTTAGGTTTTTTAGAAAAAGTTAGTTTTTTTATAAGTTAGGTTTTTTCGAAAAAGTTAGTTTTGGTATAAGTTAGGTTTTTTCGAAAAAGTTAGTTTTGGTATAAGTTAGGTTTTTTAGAAAAAGTTAGTTTTGGTATAAGTTAGGTTTTTTAGAAAAAGTTAGTTTTGGTATAAGTTAGGTTTTTAAGAAAAAGTTAGGTTTTTTCGAAAAAGTTAGTTTTGGTATAAGTTAGGTTTTTTCGAAAAAGTTAGTTTTGGTAAAAGTTAGGTTTTTTCGAAAAAGTTAGGTTTTTTAGAAAAAGTTAGTTTTTTTATAAGTTAGGTTTTTTCGAAAAAGTTAGTTTTGGTATAAGTTAGGTTTTTAAGAAAAAGTTAGTTTTGGTATAAGTTAGGTTTTTTCGAAAAAGTTAGTTTTGGTATAAGTTAGGTTTTTTAGAAAAAGTTAGGTTTTTTCGAAAAAGTTAGTTTTGGTATAAGTTAGGTTTTTAAGAAAAAGTTAGTTTTGGTATAAGTTAGGTTTTTTCGAAAAAGTTAGTTTTGGTATAAGTTAGGTGTTTTGGTATAAGTTAGGTTTTTTAGAAAAAGTTAGTTTTGGTATAAGTTAGGTTTTTTCGAAAAAGTTAGTTTTTTTATAAGTTAGGTTTTTTCGAAAAAGTTAGTTTTGGTATAAGTTAGGTTTTTTCGAAAAAGTTAGTTTTGGTATAAGTTAGGTTTTTAAGAAAAAAAAAGAAAGTTAGGTTTTTAAGAAAAAGTTAATTTTGGTATAAGTTAGGTTTTTGAGAAAAAGTTAGGTTTTTTAGAAAAAGTTAGTTTTGGTATAAGTTAGGTTTTTTAGAAAAAGTTAGTTTTGGTAAAAGTTAGGTTTTTATGAAAAAGTTAGGTTTTTTCGAAAAAGTAAGTTTTGGTAAAAGTTAGGTTTTTTCGAAAAAGTTAGGTTTTTTAGAAAAAGTTAGTTTTTTTATAAGTTAGGTTTTTTCGAAAAAGTTAGTTTTGGTATAAGTTAGGTTTTTTCGAAAAAGTTAGTTTTGGTATAAGTTAGGTTTTTTAGAAAAAGTTAGTTTTGGTATAAGTTAGGTTTTTTCGAAAAAGTTAGGTTTTTTCGAAAAAGTTAGTTTTGTTATAAGTTAGGTTTTTTCGAAAAAGTTAGTTTTGGTATAAGTTATGTTTTTTCGAAAAAGTTAGGTTTTTTTCGAAAAAGTAAGTTTTGGTAAAAGTTAGGTTTTTTCGAAAAAGTTAGGTTTTTTCGAAAAAGTTAGTTTTTTTATAAGTTAGGTTTTTTCGAAAAAGTTAGTTTTAGTATAAGTTAGGTTTTTTCGAAAAAGTTAGTTTTGGTATAAGTTAGGTTTTTAAGAAAAAAAAAAAGAAAGTTAGGTTTTTAAGAAAAAGTTAATTTTGGTATAAGTTAGGTTTTTGAGAAAAAGTTAGGTTTTTTAGAAAAAGTTAGTTTTGGTATAAGTTAGGTTTTTTAGAAAAAGTTAGGTTTTTATGAAAAAGTTAGGTTTTTTCGAAAAAGTTAGTTTTGGTAAAAGTTAGGTTTTTTCGAAAAAGTAAGGTTTTTTAGAAAAAGTTAGTTTTGGTATAAGTTAGGTTTTTTCGAAAAAGTAAGTTTTGGTAAAAGTTAGGTTTTTTCGAAAAAGTTAGGTTTTTTAGAAAAAGTTAGTTTTTTTATAAGTTAGGTTTTTTCAAAAAAGTTAGTTTTGGTATAAGTTAGGTTTTTTCGAAAAAGTTAGTATTGGTATAAGTTAGGTTTTTTAGAAAAAGTTAGTTTTGGTATAAGTTAGGTTTTTTAGAAAAAGTTAGTTTTGGTATAAGTTAGGTTTTTTAGAAAAAGTTAGTTTAAGTATAAGTTAGGTTTTTTAGAAAAAGTTAGGTTTTTTGGTAAAAGTTAGGTTTTTTCGAAAAAGTTAGTTTTGGTATAAGTTAGGTTTTTTAGAAAAAGTTAGGTTTTTTCGAAAAAGTTAGTTTTGGTATAAGTTAGGTTTTTAAGAAAAAGTTAGTTTTGGTATAAGTTAGGTTTTTTCGAAAAAGTTAGTTTTGGTATAAGTTAGGTTTTTTCGAAAAAGTTAGTTTTGGTAAAAGTTAGGTTTTTTCGAAAAAGTTAGGTTTTTTCGAAAAAGTTAGTTTTGGTATAAGTTAGGTTTTTTCGAAAAAGTTAGTTTTGGTATAAGTTAGGTTTTTTAGAAAAAGTTAGGTTTTTTCGAAAAAGTTAGTTTTTTTATAAGTTAGGTTTTTTCGAAAAAGTTAGTTTTGGTATAAGTTAGGTTTTTTCGAAAAAGTTAGTATTGGTATAAGTTAGGTTTTTTAGAAAAAGTTAGTTTTGGTATAAGTTAGGTTTTTTAGAAAAAGTTAGTTTTGGTATAAGTTAGGTTTTTTAGAAAAAGTTAGTTTTGGTATAAGTTAGGTTTTTTAGAAAAAGTTAGTTTTGGTATAAGTTAGGTTTTTTAGAAAAAGTTAGGTTTTTTGGTAAAAGTTAGGTTTTTTCGAAAAAGTTAGTTTTGGTATAAGTTAGGTTTTTTAGAAAAAGTTAGGTTTTTTCGAAAAAGTTAGTTTTGGTATAAGTTAGGTTTTTAAGAAAAAGTTAGTTTTGGTATAAGTTAGGTTTTTTCGAAAAAGTTAGTTTTGGTATAAGTTAGGTTTTTTCGAAAAAGTTAGTTTTGGTAAAAGTTAGGTTTTTTCGAAAAAGTTAGGTTTTTTCGAAAAAGTTAGTTTTGGTATAAGTTAGGTTTTTAAGAAAAAGTTAGTTTTGGTATAAGTTAGGTTTTTTCGAAAAAGTTAGTTTTGGTATAAGTTAGGTTTTTTAGAAAAAGTTAGTTTTGGTATAAGTTAGGTTTTTATGAAAAAGTTAGTTTTGGTAAAAGTTAGGTTTTTGCGAAAAAGTTAGGTTTTTTAGAAAAAGTTAGTTTTTTTAAAAGTTAGGTTTTTTCGAAAAAGTTAGGTTTTTAAAGAAAAGTTAGGTTTTTTAGAAAAAGTTAGTTTTGGTATAAGTTAGGTTTTTAAGAAAAAGTTAGTTTTGGTATAAGTTAGGTTTTTTCGAAAAAGTTAGTTTTGGTATAAGTAAGGTTTTTATGAAAAAGTTAGGTTTTTTAGAAAAAGTTAGTTTTGGTATAAGTTAGGTTTTTTCGAAAAAGTTAGTTTTGGTATAAGTTAGGTTTTTAAGAAAAAGTTAGATTTTTAAGAAAAAGTTATTTTTTTAAGAAAAAGTTAGTTTTGGTATAAGTTAGGTTTTTTAGAAAAAGTTAGGTTTTTAAGAAAAAGTTAGTTTTGGTATAAGTTAGGTTTTTGCGGAAAAGTTAGGTTTTTTTGAAAAAGTTAGTTTTGGTATAAGTTAGGTTTTTTAGAAAAAGTTAGTTTTGGTATAAGTTAGGTTTTTGAGAAAAGGTTAGTTTTGGTATAAGTTAGGTTTTTTCGAAAAAGTTAGGTTTTTTTAGAAAAAGTTAGTTTTGGTATAAGTTAGGTTTTTTAGAAAAAGTTAGTTTTGGTATAAGTTAGGTTTTTGCGAAAAAGTTAGGTTTTTTAGAAAAGGTTAGTTTTGGTATAAGTTAGGTTTTTTTCGAAAAAGTTAGGTTTTTTAGAAAAAGTTAGTTTTTGTATAAGTTAGGTTTTTTAGAAAAAGTTAGTTTTGGTATAAGTTAGGTTTTTGCGAAAAAGTTAGGTTTTTTAGAAAAAGTTAGTTTTGGTAAAAGTTAGGTTTTTTCGAAAAAGTTAATTTTGGTATAAGTTAGGTTTTTTCGAAAAAGTTAGTTTTGGTATAAGTTAGGTTTTTTAGAAAAAGTTAGTTTTGGTAAAAGTTAGGTTTTTGCGAAAAAGTTAGGTTTTTTAGAAAAAGTTAGTTTTTTAAAAGTTAGGTTTTTTCGAAAAAGTTAGGTTTTTAAAGAAAAGTTAGGTTTTTAAGAAAAAGTTAGTTTTGATATAAGTTAGGTTTTTTAGAAAAAGTTAGTTTTGGTATAAGTTAGGTTTTTTAGAAAAAGTTAGGTTTTTAAGAAAAAGTTAGTTTTGGTATAAGTTAGGTTTTTGCGAAAAAGTTAGGTTTTTTAGAAAAAGTTAGTTTTTTAAAAGTTAGGTTTTTTCGAAAAAGTTAGGTTTTTAAAGAAAAGTTAGGTTTTTAAGAAAAAGTTAGTTTTGATATAAGTTAGGTTTTTTAGAAAAAGTTAGTTTTGGTATAAGTTAGGTTTTTTAGAAAAAGTTAGGTTTTTAAGAAAAAGTTAGTTTTGGTATAAGTTAGGTTTTTGCGGAAAAGTTAGGTTTTTTTGAAAAAGTTAGTTTTGGTATAAGTTAGGTTTTTTAGAAAAAGTTAGTTTTGGTATAAGTTAGGTTTTTGAGAAAAGGTTAGTTTTGGTATAAGTTAGGTTTTTTCGAAAAAGTTAGGTTTTTTTAGAAAAAGTTAGTTTTGGTATAAGTTAGGTTTTTTAGAAAAAGTTAGTTTTGGTATAAGTTAGGTTTTTTCGAAAAAGTTAGGTTTTTTTAGAAAAAGTTAGTTTTGGTATAAGTTAGGTTTTTTAGAAAAAGTTAGTTTTGGTAAAAGTTAGGTTTTTTCGAAAAAGTTAGTTTTGGTATAAGTTAGGTTTTTGAGAAAAGGTTAGTTTTGGTAAAAGTTAGGTTTTTGCGAAAAAGTTAGGTTTTTAAGAAAAAGTTAGTTTTGTTATAAGTTAGGTTTTTAAGAAAAAGTTAGTTTTGGTATAAGTTAGGTTTTTGAGAAAAGGTTAGTTTTGGTATAAGTTAGGTTTTTTAGAAAAAGTTAGGTTCTTAAGAAAAAGTTGGTTTTGATTTAAGTTTGGTTTTTTAGAAAAAGTTAGTTTTGGTATAAGTTAGGTTTTTGAGAAAAGGTTAGTTTTGGTATAAGTTAGGTTTTTTCGAAAAAGTTAGGTTTTTTTAGAAAAAGTTAGTTTTGGTATAAGTTAGGTTTTTTCGAAAAATTAGTTTTGGTATAAGTTAGGTTTTTGAGAAAAAGTTAATTTTGGTATAAGTTAGGTTTTTTCGAAAAAGTTAGGTTTTTTAGAAAAAGTTAGTTTTGGTATAAGTTAGGTTTTTGAGAAAAGGTTAGTTTTGGTATAAGTTAGGTTTTTTCGAAAAAGTTAGGTTTTTTTAGAAAAAGTTAGTTTTGGTATAAGTTCGGTTTTTTAGAAAAAGTTAGTTTTGGTAAAAGTTAGGTTTTTGCGAAAAAGTTAGGTTTTTTAGAAAAAGTTAGTTTTTTTAAAAGTTAGGTTTTTTCGAAAAAGTTAGGTTTTTTAAGAAAAGTTAGGTTTTTAAGAAAAAGTTAGTTTTGATATAAGTTAGGTTTTTTAGAAAAAGTTAGTTTTGGTATAAGTTAGGTTTTTTAGAAAAAGTTAGTTTTGGTATAAGTTAGGTTTTTTAGAAAAAGTTAGTTTTGGTATAAGTCAGGGGTTTTCGAAAAAGTTAGGTTTTTTAGAAAAAAGTTAGTTTTGATATAAGTTAGGTTTTTTAGAAAAAGTTAGTTTTGGTAAAAGTTAGGTTTTTTTGAAAAAGTTAGTTTTGGTAAAAGTTAGGTTTTTTAGAAAAAGTTAGTTTTGGTAAAAGTTAGGTTTTTTCGAAAAAGTTAGGTTTTTTAGAAAAAGTTAGTTTTGGTATAAGTTAGGTTTTTGAGAAAAAGTTAGTTTTGGTATAAGTTAGGTTTTTTAGAAAAAGTTAGTTTTGGTATAAGTTAGGTTTTATAGAAAAAGTTAGTTTTGGTATAAGTTAGGGGTTTTCGAAAAAGTTAGGTTTTTTAGAAAAAAGTTAGTTTTGATATAAGTTAGGTTTTTTAGAAAAAGTTAGTTTTGGTAAAAGTTAGGTTTTTTCGAAAAAGTTAGGTTTTTTAGAAAAAGTTAGTTTTGGTATAAGTTAGGTTTTTTAGAAAAAGTTAGTTTTGGTAAAAGTTAGGTTTTTGCGAAAAAGTTAGGTTTTTTAGAAAAAGTTAGTTTTTTTAAAAGTTAGGTTTTTGAGAAAAAGTTAGGTTTTTTAAGAAAAGTTAGGTTTTTAAGAAAAAGTTAGTTTTGATATAAGTTAGGTTTTTTAGAAAAAGTTAGTTTTGGTATAAGTTAGGTTTTATAGAAAAAGTTAGTTTTGGTATAAGTTAGGGGTTTTCGAAAAAGTTAGGTTTTTTAGAAAAAAGTTAGTTTTGATATAAGTTAGGTTTTTTAGAAAAAGTTAGTTTTGGTATAAGTTAGGTTTTTTAGAAAAAGTTAGTTTTGGTAAAAGTTAGGTTTTTTCGAAAAAGTTAGGTTTTTTAGAAAAAGTTAGTTTTGGTATAAGTTAGGTTTTTTAGAAAAAGTTAGTTTTGGTAAAAGTTAGGTTTTTGCGAAAAAGTTAGGTTTTTTAGAAAAAGTTAGTTTTTTTAAAAGTTAGGTTTTTTCGAAAAAGTTAGGTTTTTTAAGAAAAGTTAGGTTTTTAAGAAAAAGTTAGTTTTGATATAAGTTAGGTTTTTTAGAAAAAGTTAGTTTTGGTATAAGTTAGGTTTTTTAGAAAATGTTAGTTTTGGTAAAAGTTAATTTTTTTCGAAAAAGTTAGTTTTGGTATAAGTTAGGTTTTATAGAAAAAGTTAGTTTTGGTATAAGTTAGGTTTTTTCGAAAAAGTTAGTTTTGGTAAAAGTTAGGTTTTTTCGAAAAAGTTAATTTTGGTATAAGTTAGGTTTTTTCGAAAAAGTTAGTTTTGGTATAAGTTAGGTTTTTTAGAAAAAGTTAGTTTTGGTAAAAGTTAGGTTTTTGCGAAAAAGTTAGGTTTTTTAGAAAAAGTTAGTTTTTTTAAAAGTTAGGTTTTTTCGAAAAAGTTAGGTTTTTAAAGAAAAGTTAGGTTTTTAAGAAAAAGTTAGTTTTGATATAAGTTAGGTTTTTTAGAAAAAGTTAGGTTTTTAAGAGAAAGTTAGTTTTGGTATAAGTTAGGTTTTTGCGGAAAAGTTAGGTTTTTTTGAAAAAGTTAGTTTTGGTATAAGTTAGGTTTTTGAGAAAAGGTTAGTTTTGGTATAAGTTAGGTTTTTTCGAAAAAGTTAGTTTTGGTATAAGTTAGGTTTTTGAGAAAAGGTTAGTTTTGGTATAAGTTAGGTTTTTTCGAAAAAGTTAGTTTTGGTATAAGTTAGGTTTTTATGAAAAAGTTAGTTTTGGTAAAAGTTAGGTTTTTGCGAAAAAGTTAGGTTTTTTAGAAAAAGTTAGTTTTTTTAAAAGTTAGGTTTTTTCGAAAAAGTTAGGTTTTTAAAGAAAAGTTAGGTTTTTTAGAAAAAGTTAGTTTTGGTATAAGTTAGGTTTTTTAGAAAAAGTTAGGTTTTTAAGAAAAAGTTAGTTTTGGTATAAGTTAGGTTTTTGCGGAAAAGTTAGGTTTTTTTGAAAAAGTTAGTTTTGGTATAAGTTAGGTTTTTTAGAAAAAGTTAGTTTTGGTACAAGTTAATTTTTTTCGAAAAAGTTAGTTTTGGTATAAGTTAGGTTTTTTCGAAAAAGTTAGGTTTTTAAGAGAAAGTTAGTTTTGGTATAAGTTAGGTTTTTTAGAAAAAGTTAGGTTTTTAAAGAAAAGTTAGTTTTGGTATAAGTTAGGTTTTTGCGGAAAAGTTAGGTTTTTAAGAAAAAGTTAGTTTTGATATAAGTTAGGTTTTTTAGAAAAAGTTAGTTTTGGTATAAGTTAGGTTTTTTAGAAAATGTTAGTTTTGGTAAAAGTTAATTTTTTTCGAAAAAGTTAGTTTTGGTATAAGTTAGGTTTTATAGAAAAAGTTAGTTTTGGTATAAGTTAGGTTTTTTCGAAAAAGTTAGTTTTGGTAAAAGTTAGGTTTTTTCGAAAAAGTTAATTTTGGTATAAGTTAGGTTTTTTCGAAAAAGTTAGTTTTGGTATAAGTTAGGTTTTTTAGAAAAAGTTAGTTTTGGTAAAAGTTAGGTTTTTGCGAAAAAGTTAGGTTTTTTAGAAAAAGTTAGTTTTTTTAAAAGTTAGGTTTTTGAGAAAAAGTTAGGTTTTTTAAGAAAAGTTAGGTTTTTAAGAAAAAGTTAGTTTTGATATAAGTTAGGTTTTTTAGAAAAAGTTAGTTTTGGTATAAGTTAGGTTTTATAGAAAAAGTTAGTTTTGGTATAAGTTAGGGGTTTTCGAAAAAGTTAGGTTTTTTAGAAAAAAGTTAGTTTTGATATAAGTTAGGTTTTTTAGAAAAAGTTAGTTTTGGTATAAGTTAGGTTTTTTAGAAAAAGTTAGTTTTGGTAAAAGTTAGGTTTTTTCGAAAAAGTTAGGTTTTTTAGAAAAAGTTAGTTTTGGTATAAGTTAGGTTTTTTAGAAAAAGTTAGTTTTGGTAAAAGTTAGGTTTTTGCTAAAAAGTTAGGTTTTTTAGAAAAAGTTAGTTTTTTTAAAAGTTAGGATTTTTCGAAAAAGTTAGGTTTTTTAAGAAAAGTTAGGTTTTTAAGAAAAAGTTAGTTTTGATATAAGTTAGGTTTTTTAGAAAAAGTTAGTTTTGGTATAAGTTAGGTTTTTTAGAAAATGTTAGTTTTGGTAAAAGTTAATTTTTTTCGAAAAAGTTAGTTTTGGTATAAGTTAGGTTTTATAGAAAAAGTTAGTTTTGGTATAAGTTAGGTTTTTTCGAAAAAGTTAGTTTTGGTAAAAGTTAGGTTTTTTCGAAAAAGTTAATTTTGGTATAAGTTAGGTTTTTTCGAAAAAGTTAGTTTTGGTATAAGTTAGGTTTTTTAGAAAAAGTTAGTTTTGGTAAAAGTTAGGTTTTTGCGAAAAAGTTAGGTTTTTTAGAAAAAGTTAGTTTTTTTAAAAGTTAGGTTTTTTCGAAAAAGTTAGGTTTTTAAAGAAAAGTTAGGTTTTTAAGAAAAAGTTAGTTTTGATATAAGTTAGGTTTTTTAGAAAAAGTTAGGTTTTTAAGAGAAAGTTAGTTTTGGTATAAGTTAGGTTTTTGCGGAAAAGTTAGGTTTTTTTGAAAAAGTTAGTTTTGGTATAAGTTAGGTTTTTTAGAAAAAGTTAGTTTTGGTATAAGTTAGGTTTTTGAGAAAAGGTTAGTTTTGGTATAAGTTAGGTTTTTTCGAAAAAGTTAGTTTTGGTATAAGTTAGGTTTTTATGAAAAAGTTAGTTTTGGTAAAAGTTAGGTTTTTGCGAAAAAGTTAGGTTTTTTAGAAAAAGTTAGTTTTTTTAAAAGTTAGGTTTTTTCGAAAAAGTTAGGTTTTTAAAGAAAAGTTAGGTTTTTTAGAAAAAGTTAGTTTTGGTATAAGTTAGGTTTTTTAGAAAAAGTTAGGTTTTTAAGAAAAAGTTAGTTTTGGTATAAGTTAGGTTTTTTAGAAAAAGTTAGTTTTGGTACAAGTTAGGTTTTTGAGAAAAGGTTAGTTTTGGTATAAGTTAGGTTTTTTCGAAAAAGTTAGGTTTTTTTAGAAAAAGTTAGTTTTGGTATAAGTTAGGTTTTTTCGAAAAAGTTAGTTTTGGTATAAGTTAGGTTTTTGCGAAAAAGTTAGGTTTTTTAGAAAAGGTTAGTTTTGATATAAGTTAGGTTTTTTCGAAAAAGTTAGGTTTTTTAGAAAAAGTTAGTTTTGGTATAAGTTAGGTTTTTTAGAAAAAGTTAGTTTTGGTATAAGTTAGGTTTTTGCGAAAAAGTTAGGTTTTTTAGAAAAAGTTAGTTTTGGTATAAGTTAGGTTTTTGCGAAAAAGTTAGGTTTTTTAGAAAAAGTTAGTTTTTTTAAAAGTTAGGTTTTTTCGAAAAAGTTAGGTTTTTTAAGAAAAGTTAGGTTTTTAAGAAAAAGTTAGTTTTGATATAAGTTAGGTTTTTTATAAAAAGTTAGTTTTGGTATAAGTTAGGTTTTTTAGAAAATGTTAGTTTTGGTAAAAGTTAACTTTTTTCGAAAAAGTTAGTTTTGGTATAAGTTAGGTTTTATAGAAAAAGTTAGTTTTGGTATAAGTTAGGTTTTTGAGAAAAGGTTAGTTTTGGTAAAAGTTAGGTTTTTTCGAAAAAGTTAATTTTGGTATAAGTTAGGTTTTTTCGAAAAAGTTAGTTTTGGTATAAGTTAGGTTTTTTAGAAAAAGTTAGTTTTGGTAAAAGTTAGGTTTTTGCGAAAAAGTTAGGTTTTTTAGAAAAAGTTAGTTTTTTAAAAGTTAGGTTTTTTCGAAAAAGTTAGGTTTTTAAAGAAAAGTTAGGTTTTTAAGAAAAAGTTAGTTTTGATATAAGTTAGGTTTTTTAGAAAAAGTTAGTTTTGGTATAAGTTAGGTTTTTTAGAAAAAGTTAGGTTTTTAAGAAAAAGTTAGTTTTGGTATAAGTTAGGTTTTTGCGGAAAAGTTAGGTTTTTTTGAAAAAGTTAGTTTTGGTATAAGTTAGGTTTTTTAGAAAAAGTTAGTTTTGGTATAAGTTAGGTTTTTGAGAAAAGGTTAGTTTTGGTATAAGTTAGGTTTTTTCGAAAAAGTTAGGTTTTTTTAGAAAAAGTTAGTTTTGGTATAAGTTAGGTTTTTTAGAAAAAGTTAGTTTTGGTATAAGTTAGGTTTTTTCGAAAAAGTTAGGTTTTTTTAGAAAAAGTTAGTTTTGGTATAAGTTAGGTTTTTAAGAAAAAGTTAGTTTTGGTATAAGTTAGGTTTTTGAGAAAAGGTTAGTTTTGGTAAAAGTTAGGTTTTTTCGAAAAAGTTAGTTTTGGTATAAGTTAGGTTTTTGAGAAAAGGTTAGTTTTGGTAAAAGTTAGGTTTTTGCGAAAAAGTTAGGTTTTTAAGAAAAAGTTAGTTTTGTTATAAGTTAGGTTTTTAAGAAAAAGTTAGTTTTGGTATAAGTTAGGTTTTTGAGAAAAGGTTAGTTTTGGTATAAGTTAGGTTTTTTAGAAAAAGTTAGGTTCTTAAGAAAAAGTTGGTTTTGATTTAAGTTTGGTTTTTTAGAAAAAGTTAGTTTTGGTATAAGTTAGGTTTTTGAGAAAAGGTTAGTTTTGGTATAAGTTAGGTTTTTTCGAAAAAGTTAGGTTTTTTTAGAAAAAGTTAGTTTTGGTATAAGTTAGGTTTTTTCGAAAAATTAGTTTTGGTATAAGTTAGGTTTTTGAGAAAAAGTTAATTTTGGTATAAGTTAGGTTTTTTCGAAAAAGTTAGGTTTTTTAGAAAAAGTTAGTTTTGGTATAAGTTAGGTTTTTTCAAAAAAGTTAGTTTTGGTATAAGTTGGGTTTTTAAGAAAAAGTTAGGTTTTTAAGAAAAAGTTAGTTTTGGTATAAGTTAGGTTTTTAAGAAAAAGTTAGTTTTGGTAAAAGTTAGGTTTTTTCGAAAAAGTTAGTTTTGGTATAAGTTAGGTTTTTAAGAAAAAGTTAGTATTGGTATAAGTTAGGTTTTTTCGAAAAAGTTAGTTTTGGTATAAGTTAGGTTTTTAAGAAAAAGTTAGTTTTGGTATAAGTTAGGTTTTTTCGATAAAGTTAGTTTTGGTAAAAGTTAGGTTTTTTCGAAAAAGTTAGTTTTGGTAAAAGTTAGGTTTTTTCGAAAAAGTTAGTTTTGATATAAGTTAGATTTTTTTAAAAAAGTTAGGTTTTTAAGAAAAAGTTAGTTTTGATATAAGTTAGGTTTTTTAGAAAAAGTTAGGTTTTGTAGAAAAAGCTAGTTTTTGGTAAAAGTTAGGTTTTTTAGAAAAAGTTAGTTTTGGTAAAAGTTAGGTTTTTTAGAAAAAGTTAGTTTTGGTATAAGTTAGGTTTTTTAAAAAAGTTAGGTTTTTAAGAAAAAGTTAGGTTTTTTCGAAAAAGTTAGGTTTTGTAGAAAAAGTTAGTTTTTGGTAAAAGTTAGGTTTTTTAGAAAAAGTTAGTTTTGGTAAAAGTTAGGTTTTTTAGAAAAAGTTAGTTTTGGTATAAGTTAGGTTTTTGAGAAAAGGTTAGTTTTGGTATAAAATAGGTTTTTTAGAAAAAGTTAGGTTTTTAAGAAAAAGTTGGTTTTGGTATAAGTTAGGTTTTTTAGAAAAAGTTAGTTTTGGTAAAAGTTAGGATTTGTAGAAAAAGTTAGTTTTTGGTAAAAGTTAGGTTTTTTCGAAAAAGTTAGGTTTTTTAGAAAAGGTTAGTTTTGGTAAAAGTTAGGTTTTTTAGAAAAAGTTAGTTTTGGTATATGTTAGGTTTTTTCGAAAAAGTTAGTTTTGGTATAAGTTAGTTTTTTTCGAAAAAGTTAGTTTTGGTATAAGTTAGGTTTTTGAGAAAAAGTTAGTTTTGGTAAAAGTTAGGTTTTTTAGAAAAAGTTAGGTTTTTTTAGAAAAAGTTAGTTTTGGTATAAGTTAGGTTTTTTAGAAAAAGTTAGTTTTGGTATAAGTTAGGTTTTATAGAAAAAGTTAGTTTTGGTATAAGTTAGGTTTTTGAGAAAAAGTTAGTTTTGGTATAAGTTAGGTTTTTTAGAAAAAGTTAGTTTTGGTATAAGTTAGGTTTTATAGAAAAAGTTAGTTTTGGTATAAGTTAGGGGTTTTCGAAAAAGTTAGGTTTTTTAGAAAAAAGTTAGTTTTGATATAAGTTAGGTTTTTTAGAAAAAGTTAGTTTTGGTAAAAGTTAGGTTTTTTAGAAAAAGTTAGTTTTGGTAAAAGTTAGGTTTTTTAGAAAAAGTTAGGTTTTTTCGAAAAAGTTAGGTTTTTTCGAAAGAGTTAGGTTTTGTAGAAAAAGTTAGTTTTTGGTAAAAGTTAGGTTTTTTAGAAAAAGTTAGTTTTGGTAAAAGTTAGGTTTTTTAGAAAAAGTTAGTTTTGGTAAAAGTTAGGTTTTTGAGAAAAGGTTAGTTTTGGTAAAAGTTAGGTTTTTTCGAAAAAGTTAGGTTTTTTAGAAAAAAGTTAGTTTTGATATAAGTTAGGTTTTTTAGAAAAAGTTAGTTTTTGTAAAAGTTAGGTTTTTTAGAAAAAGTTAGTTTTGGTATAAGTTAGGGGTTTTCGAAAAAGTTAGGTTTTTTAGAAAAAAGTTAGTTTTGATATAAGTTAGGTTTTTTAGAAAAAGTTAGTTTTGGTATAAGTTAGGTTTTTTAGAAAAAGTTAGGTTTTAAAGAAAAAGTTAGTTTTGGTATAAGTTAGGTTTTTGCGAAAAAGTTAGGTTTTTTTGAAAAAGTTAGTTTTGGTATAAGTTAGGTTTTTTAGAAAAAGTTAGGTTTTTAAGAAAAAGTTAGTTTTGGTATAAGTTAGGTTTTTTAGAAAAAGTTAGTTTTGGTAAAAGTTAGGTTTTTGCGAAAAAGTTAGGTTTTTTAGAAAAAGTTAGTTTTTTTAAAAGTTAGGTTTTTTCGAAAAAGTTACGTTTTTTAAGAAAAGTTAGGTTTTTAAGAAAAAGTTAGTTTTGATATAAGTTAGGTTTTTTAGAAAAAGTTAGTTTTGGTATAAGTTAGGTTTTTTAGAAAATGTTAGTTTTGGTAAAAGTTAATTTTTTTCGAAAAAGTTAGTTTTGGTATAAGTTAGGTTTTATAGAAAAAGATAGTTTTGGTATAAGTTAGGTTTTTTAGAAAAAGTTAGTTTTGGTAAAAGTTAGGTTTTTGCGAAAAAGTTAGGTTTTTTAGAAAAAGTTAGTTTTTTTAAAAGTTAGGTTTTTTCGAAAAAGTTAGGTTTTTAAAGAAAAGTTAGGTTTTTAAGAAAAAGTTAGTTTTGATATAAGTTAGGTTTTTTAGAAAAAGTTAGTTTTGGTATAAGTTAGGTTTTTTAGAAAAAGTTAGGTTTTTAAGAAAAAGTTAGTTTTGGTATAAGTTAGGTTTTTGCGAAAAAGTTAGGTTTTTTTGAAAAAGTTAGTTTTGGTATAAGTTAGGTTTTTTAGAAAAAGTTAGTTTTGGTATAAGTTAGGTTTTTGAGAAAAGGTTAGTTTTGGTATAAGTTAGGTTTTTTCGAAAAAGTTAGGTTTTTTTAGAAAAAGTTAGTTTTGGTATAAGTTAGGTTTTTTAGAAAAAGTTAGTTTTGGTATAAGTTAGGTTTTTGAGAAAAGGTTAGTTTTGGTATAAGTTAGGTTTTTTCGAAAAAGTTAGGTTTTTTTAGAAAAAGTTAGTTTTGGTATAAGTTAAGTTTTTTAGAAAAAGTTAGTTTTGGTAAAAGTTAGGTTTTTTCGAAAAAGTTAGTTTTGGTATAAGTTAGGTTTTTGAGAAAAGGTTAGTTTTGGTAAAAGTTAGGTTTTTGCGAAAAAGTTAGGTTTTTAAGAAAAAGTTAGTTTTGTTATAAGTTAGGTTTTTAAGAAAAAGTTAGTTTTGGTATAAGTTAGGTTTTTGAGAAAAGGTTAGTTTTGGTATAAGTTAGGTTTTTAAGAAAAAGTTAGTTTTGGTATAAGTTAGGTTTTTTCGAAAAAGTTAGTTTTGGTATAAGTTAGGTTTTTTCGAAAAAGTTAGGTTTTTTAAAAAAGTTAGTTTTGGTATAAGTTAGGTTTTTGAGAAAAGGTTAGTTTTGGTATAAGTTAGGTTTTTTAGAAAAAGTTAGGTTTTTAAGAAAAAGTTGGTTTTGATATAAGTTTGGTTTTTTAGAAAAAGTTAGTTTTGGTAAAAGTTAGGTTTTGTAGATAAAGTTAGTTTTGGTAAAAGTTAGGTTTTTTAGAAAAAGTTAGTTTTGGTATAAGTTAGGTTTTTTAGAAAAAGTTAGTTTTGGTATAAGTTAGGTTTTTGAGAAAAGGTTAGTTTTGGTATAAGTTAGGTTTTTTCGAAAAAGTTAGGTTTTTTTAGAAAAAGTTAGTTTTGGTATAAGTTAGGTTTTTTAGAAAAAGTTAGTTTTGGTAAAAGTTAGGTTTTTTCGAAAAAGTTAGTTTTGGTATAAGTTAGGTTTTTGAGAAAAGGTTAGTTTTGGTAAAAGTTAGGTTTTTTAGAAAAAGTTAGTTTTGGTATAAGTTAGGTTTTTTAGAAAAAGTTAGTTTTGGAATAAGTTAGGTTTTTTCGAAAAAGTTAGGTTTTTTAAAAAAGTTAGTTTTGGTTAAAGTTAGGTTTTTTCGAAAAAGTTAGGTTTTTTAGAAAAAGTTAGTTTTGGTATAAGTTAGGTTTTTTTGAAAAAGTTAGTTTTGGTATAAGTTAGGTTTTTTAGAAAAAGTTAGTTTTGGTAAAAGTTAGGTTTTTTAGAAAAAGTTAGGTTTTTTCGAAAAAGTTAGTTTTGGTATAAGTTAGGTTTTTATGAAAAAGTAAGTTTTGGTAAAAGTTAGGTTTTTTAGAAAAATTAGTTTTGGTATAAGTTAGGTTTTTGAGAAAAAGTTAATTTTGGTATAAGTTAGGTTTTTTCGAAAAAGTTAGGTTTTTTAGAAAAAGTTAGTTTTGGTATAAGTTAGGTTTTTTCAAAAAAGTTAGTTTTGGTATAAGTTGGGTTTTTAAGAAAAAGTTAGGTTTTGAAGAAAAAGTTAGTTTTGGTAAAAGTTAGGTTTTTTCGAAAAAGTTAGTTTTGGTATAAGTTGGGTTTTTAAGAAAAAGTTAGGTTTTTTCGAAAAAGTTAGTTTTGGTATAAGTTAGGTTTTTAAGAAAAAGTTAGTTTTGGTATAAGTTAGGTTTTTTCGATAAAGTTAGTTTTGGTAAAAGTTAGGTTTTTTCGAAAAAGTTAGTTTTGGCAAAAAGTTAGGTTTTTTCGAAAAAGTTAGTTTTGATATAAGTTAGATTTTTTAAAAAAGTTAGGTTTTTAAGAAAAAGTTAGTTTTGGTATAAGTTAGGTTTTTTTAAAAAAGTTAGGTTTTTAAGAAAAAGTTAGTTGTGGTAAAAGTTAGGTTTTTTCGAAAAAGTTAGTTTTGGTAAAAGTTAGGTTTTTTCGAAAAAGTTAAGTTTTTTAGAAAAAGTTAGTTTTGGTATAAGTTGGGTTTTTAAGAAAAAGTTAGTTTTGGTATAAGTTAGGTTTTTTCGAAAAAGTTAGTTTTGGTAAAAGTTAGGTTTTTTCGAAAAAGTTAGTTTTGGTATAAGTTGGGTTTTTAAGAAAAAGTTAGGTTTTTAAGAAAAAGTTAGTTTTGGTATAAGTTAGATTTTTAAGAAAAAGTTAGTTTTGGTAAAAGTTAGGTTTTTTCGAAAAAGTTAGTTTTGGTATAAGTTGGGTTTTTTAGAAAAAGTTAGTTTTGGTATAAGTTAGGTTTTATAGAAAAAGTTAGTTTTGGTATAAGTTAGGGGTTTTCGAAAAAGTTAGGTTTTTTAGAAAAAAGTTAGTTTTGATATAAGTTAGGTTTTTTAGAAAAAGTTAGTTTTGGTAAAAGTTAGGTTTTTTAGAAAAAGTTAGTTTTGGTAAAAGTTAGGTTTTTTAGAAAAAGTTAGTTTTGGTATAAGTTAGATTTTTAAGAAAAAGTTAGTTTTGGTATAAGTTAGGTTTTTTAGAAAAAGTTAGTTTTGGTAAAAGTTAGGTTTTTTAGAAAAAGTTAGTTTTGGTATAAGTTAGGGGTTTTCGAAAAAGTTAGGTTTTTTAGAAAAAAGTAAGTTTTGATATAAGTTAGGTTTTTTAGAAAAAGTTAGTTTTGGTAAAAGTTAGGTTTTTTAGAAAAAGTTAGTTTTGGTAAAAGTTAGGTTTTTTAGAAAAAGTTAGGTTTTTTCGAAATAGTTAGGTTTTTTCGAAAAAGTTAGGTTTTGTAGAAAAAGTTAGTTTTTGGTAAAAGTAAGGATTTTTCGAAAAAGTTAGTTTTGGTATAAGTTAGGTTTTTTTGAAAAAGTTAGTTTTGGTATAAGTTAGGTTTTTGAGAAAAAGTTAGTTTTGGTAAAAGTTATGTTTTTTCGAAAAAGTTAGGTTTTTTAGAAAAAGTTAGTTTTTTTAAAAGTTAGGTTTTTTCGAAAAAGTTAGGTTTTTTAAGAAAAGTTAGGTTTTTTCGAAAAAGTTAGTTTTGGTATAAGTTAGGTTTTTTCGAAAAAGTTAGTTTTGATATAAGTTAGGTTTTTTAGAAAAAGTTAGTTTTGGTATAAGTTAGGTTTTTTAGAAAAAGTTAGGTTTTAAAGAAAAAGTTAGTTTTGGTATAAGTTAGGTTTTTGCGAAAAAGTTAGGTTTTTTTTAAAAAGTTAGTTTTGGTATAAGTTAGGTTTTTTAGAAAAAGTTAGGTTTTTAAGAAAAAGTTAGTTTTGGTATAAGTTAGGTTTTTTAGAAAAAGTTAGGTTTTTCAGAAAAAGTTAGTTTTGGTAAAAGTTAGGTTTTTTAGAAAATGTTAGTTTTGGTAAAAGTTAATTTTTTTCGAAAAAGTTTATTTTGGTATAAGTTAGGTTTTATAGAAAAAGTTAGTTTTGGTATAAGTTAGGTTTTTGAGAAAAGGTTAGTTTTGGTAAAAGTTAGGTTTTTTTGAAAAAGTTAATTTTGGTATAAGTTAGGTTTTTTCGAAAAAGTTAGTTTTGGTATAAGTTAGGTTTTTTAGAAAAAGTTAGTTTTGGTAAAAGTTAGGTTTTTGCGAAAAAGTTAGGTTTTTTAGAAAAGTTAGTTTTTTTAAAAGCTAGGTTTTTTCGAAAAAGTTAGGTTTTTTAAGAAAAGTTAGGTTTTTAAGAAAAAGTTAGTTTTGGTATAAGTTAGGTTTTTGCGAAAAAGTTAGGTTTTTTAGAAAAAGTTAGTTTTGGTATAAGTTAGGTTTTTTAGAAAAAGTTAGGTTTTAAAGAAAAAGTTAGTTTTGGTATAAGTTAGGTTTTTGCGAAAAAGTTAGGTTTTTTTGAAAAAGTTAGTTTTGGTATAAGTTAGGTTTTTTAGAAAAAGTTAGGTTTTTAAGAAAAAGTTAGTTTTAGTATAAGTTAGGCTTTTTAGAAAAAGTTAGGTTTTTCAGGAAAAGTTAGTTTTGGTAAAAGTTAGGTTTTTTTGAAAAGGTTAGTTTTGGTATAAGTTAGGTTTTTGCGAAAAAGTTAGGTTTTTAAGAAAAAGTTAGTTTTGTTATAAGTTAGGTTTTTTCGAAAAAGTTAGTATTGGTATATGTTAGGTTTTTTAGAAAAAGTTAGTTTTGGTATAAGTTAGGTTTTTTCGAAAAAGTTAGTTTTGGTAAAAGTTAGGTTTTTTCGAAAAAGTTAGTTTTGGTATAAGTTAGGTTTTTGAGAAAAAGTTAGTTTTGGTAAAAGTTAGGTTTTTTAGAAAAAGTTAGTTTTGGTATAAGTTAGGTTTTTTAGAAAAAGTTAGTTTTGGAATAAGTTAGGTTTTTTCGAAAAAGTTAGGTTTTTTAAAAAAGTTAGTTTTGGTTAAAGTTAGGTTTTTTCGAAAAAGTTAGGTTTTTTAGAAAAAGTTAGTTTTGTTATAAGTTAGGTTTTTTTGAAAAAGTTAGTTTTGGTATAAGTTAGGTTTTTTAGAAAAAGTTAGTTTTGGTAAAAGTTAGGTTTTTTAGAAAAAGTTAGGTTTTTTCGAAAAAGTTAGTTTTGGTATAAGTTAGGTTTTTTCGAAAAAGTAAGTTTTGGTAAAAGTTAGGTTTTTTAGAAAAATTAGTTTTGGTATAAGTTAGGTTTTTGAGAAAAAGTTAATTTTGGTATAAGTTAGGTTTTTTCGAAAAAGTTAGGTTTTTTAGAAAAAGTTAGTTTTGGTATAAGTTAGGTTTTTTCAAAAAAGTTAGTTTTGGTATAAGTTGGGTTTTTAAGAAAAAGTTAGGTTTTGAAGAAAAAGTTAGTTTTGGTAAAAGTTAGGTTTTTTCGAAAAAGTTAGTTTTGGTATAAGTTGGGTTTTTAAGAAAAAGTTAGGTTTTTTCGAAAAAGTTAGTTTTGGTATAAGTTAGGTTTTTAAGAAAAAGTTAGTTTTGGTATAAGTTAGGTTTTTTCGATAAAGTTAGTTTTGGTAAAAGTTAGGTTTTTTCGAAAAAGTTAGTTTTGGCAAAAAGTTAGGTTTTTTCGAAAAAGTTAGTTTTGATATAAGTTAGATTTTTTAAAAAAGTTAGGTTTTTAAGAAAAAGTTAGTTTTGGTATAAGTTAGGTTTTTTTAAAAAAGTTAGGTTTTTAAGAAAAAGTTAGTTGTGGTAAAAGTTAGGTTTTTTAGAAAAAGTTAGTTTTGGTAAAAGTTAGGTTTTTTCGAAAAAGTTAAGTTTTTTAGAAAAAGTTAGTTTTGGTATAAGTTGGGTTTTTAAGAAAAAGTTAGTTTTGGTATAAGTTAGGTTTTTTCGAAAAAGTTAGTTTTGGTAAAAGTTAGGTTTTTTCGAAAAAGTTAGTTTTGGTATAAGTTGGGTTTTTAAGAAAAAGTTAGGTTTTTAAGAAAAAGTTAGTTTTGGTATAAGTTAGATTTTTAAGAAAAAGTTAGTTTTGGTAAAAGTTAGGTTTTTTCGAAAAAGTTAGTTTTGGTATAAGTTGGGTTTTTTAGAAAAAGTTAGTTTTGGTATAAGTTAGGTTTTATAGAAAAAGTTAGTTTTGGTATAAGTTAGGGGTTTTCGAAAAAGTTAGGTTTTTTAGAAAAAAGTTAGTTTTGATATAAGTTAGGTTTTTTAGAAAAAGTTAGTTTTGGTAAAAGTTAGGTTTTTTAGAAAAAGTTAGTTTTGGTAAAAGTTAGGTTTTTTAGAAAAAGTTAGTTTTGGTATAAGTTAGATTTTTAAGAAAAAGTTAGTTTTGGTATAAGTTAGGTTTTTTAGAAAAAGTTAGTTTTGGTAAAAGTTAGGTTTTTTAGAAAAAGTTAGTTTTGGTATAAGTTAGGGGTTTTCGAAAAAGTTAGGTTTTTTAGAAAAAAGTAAGTTTTGATATAAGTTAGGTTTTTTAGAAAAAGTTAGTTTTGGTAAAAGTTAGGTTTTTTAGAAAAAGTTAGTTTTGGTAAAAGTTAGGTTTTTTAGAAAAAGTTAGGTTTTTTCGAAATAGTTAGGTTTTTTCGAAAAAGTTAGGTTTTGTAGAAAAAGTTAGTTTTTGGTAAAAGTAAGGATTTTTCGAAAAAGTTAGTTTTGGTATAAGTTAGGTTTTTTCGAAAAAGTTAGTTTTGGTATAAGTTAGGTTTTTGAGAAAAAGTTAGTTTTGGTAAAAGTTATGTTTTTTCGAAAAAGTTAGGTTTTTTAGAAAAAGTTAGTTTTTTTAAAAGTTAGGTTTTTTCGAAAAAGTTAGGTTTTTTAAGAAAAGTTAGGTTTTTTCGAAAAAGTTAGTTTTGGTATAAGTTAGGTTTTTTCGAAAAAGTTAGTTTTGATATAAGTTAGGTTTTTTAGAAAAAGTTAGTTTTGGTATAAGTTAGGTTTTTTAGAAAAAGTTAGGTTTTAAAGAAAAAGTTAGTTTTGGTATAAGTTAGGTTTTTGCGAAAAAGTTAGGTTTTTTTTAAAAAGTTATTTTTGGTATAAGTTAGGTTTTTTAGAAAAAGTTAGGTTTTTAAGAAAAAGTTAGTTTTGGTATAAGTTAGGTTTTTTAGAAAAAGTTAGGTTTTTCAGAAAAAGTTAGTTTTGGTAAAAGTTAGGTTTTTTAGAAAATGTTAGTTTTGGTAAAAGTTAATTTTTTTCGAAAAAGTTTATTTTGGTATAAGTTAGGTTTTATAGAAAAAGTTAGTTTTGGTATAAGTTAGGTTTTTGAGAAAAGGTTAGTTTTGGTAAAAGTTAGGTTTTTTTGAAAAAGTTAATTTTGGTATAAGTTAGGTTTTTTCGAAAAAGTTAGTTTTGGTATAAGTTAGGTTTTTTAGAAAAAGTTAGTTTTGGTAAAAGTTAGGTTTTTGCGAAAAATTTAGGTTTTTTAGAAAAGTTAGTTTTTTTAAAAGCTAGGTTTTTTCGAAAAAGTTAGGTTTTTTAAGAAAAGTTAGGTTTTTAAGAAAAAGTTAGTTTTGGTATAAGTTAGGTTTTTGCGAAAAAGTTAGGTTTTTAAGAAAAAGTTAGTTTTGGTATAAGTTAGGTTTTTTAGAAAAAGTTAGGTTTTAAAGAAAAAGTTAGTTTTGGTATAAGTTAGGTTTTTGCGAAAAAGTTAGGTTTTTTTGAAAAAGTTAGTTTTGGTATAAGTTAGGTTTTTTAGAAAAAGTTAGGTTTTTAAGAAAAAGTTAGTTTTAGTATAAGTTAGGTTTTTTAGAAAAAGTTAGGTTTTTCAGGAAAAGTTAGTTTTGGTAAAAGTTAGGTTTTTTTGAAAAGGTTAGTTTTGGTATAAGTTAGGTTTTTGCGAAAAAGTTAGGTTTTTAAGAAAAAGTTAGTTTTGTTATAAGTTAGGTTTTTTCGAAAAAGTTAGTTTTGGTATAAGTTAGGTTTTTTAGAAAAAGTTAGTTTTGGTATAAGTTAGGTTTTTTCGAAAAAGTTAGTTTTGGTAAAAGTTAGGTTTTTTCGAAAAAGTTAGTTTTGGTATAAGTTAGGTTTTTGAGAAAAGGTTAGTTTTGGTAAAAGTTAGGTTTTTTAGAAAAAGTTAGTTTTGGTATAAGTTAGGTTTTTTAGAAAAAGTTAGTTTTGGAATAAGTTAGGTTTTTTCGAAAAAGTTAGGTTTTTTAAAAAAGTTAGTTTTGGTTAAAGTTAGGTTTTTTCGAAAAAGTTAGGTTTTTTAGAAAAAGTTAGTTTTGGTAAAAGTTAGGTTTTTTAGAAAAAGTTAGGTTTTTTCGAAAAAGTTAGTTTTGGTATAAGTTAGGTTTTTTCGAAAAAGTAAGTTTTGGTAAAAGTTAGGTTTTCTAGAAAAATTAGTTTTGGTATAAGTTAGGTTTTTGAGAAAAAGTTAATTTTGGTATAAGTTAGGTTTTTTCGAAAAAGTTAGGTTTTTTAGAAAAAGTTAGTTTTGGTATAAGTTAGGTTTTTAAGAAAAAGTTAGTTTTGGTAAAAGTTAGGTTTTTTCGAAAAAGTTAATTTTGGTATAAGTTAGGTTTTTTCGAAAAAGTTAGTTTTGGTATAAGTTAGGTTTTTTAGAAAAAGTTAGTTTTGGTAAAAGTTAGGTTTTTGCGAAAAAGTTAGGTTTTTTAGAAAAAGTTAGTTTTTTTAAAAGTTAGGTTTTTTCGAAAAAGTTAGGTTTTTAAAGAAAAGTTAGGTTTTTAAGAAAAAGTTAGTTTTGGTATAAGTTAGGTTTTTTAGAAAAAGTTAGTTTTGGTAAAAGTTAGGTTTTTTCGAAAAAGTTAGTTTTGGTATAATTTAGGTTTTTGAGAAAAGGTTAGTTTTGGTAAAAGTTAGGTTTTTGCGAAAAAGTTAGGTTTTTAAGAAAAAGTTAGTTTTGGTATAAGTTAGGTTTTTTCGAAAAAGTTAGTTTTGGTATAAGTTAGGTTTTTGAGAAAAAGTTAGGTTTTTAAGAAAAAGTTAATTTTGGTATAAGTTAGGTTTTTATGAAAAAGTTAGGTTTTTTCGAAAAAGTTAGTTTTGGTAAAAGTTAGGTTTTTTCGAAAAAGTAAGGTTTTTTAGAAAAAGTTAGTTTTGGTATAAGTTAGGTTTTTTCGAAAAAGTTAGTTTTGGTATAAGTTAGGTTTTTAAGAAAAAGTTAGTTTTGGTATAAGTTAGGTTTTTTAGAAAAAGTTAGTATTGGTATAAGTTAGGTTTTTTAGAAAAAGTTAGTTTTTTTAAAAGTTAGGTTTTTTCGAAAAAGTTAGGTTTTTAAAGAAAAGTTAGGTTTTTTTAGAAAAAGTTAGTTTTGGTATAAGTTAGGTTTTTTAGAAAAAGTTAGTTTTGGTAAAAGTTAGGTTTTTTCGAAAAAGTTAGTTTTGGTATAAGTTAGGTTTTTGAGAAAAGGTTAGTTTTGGTAAAAGTTAGGTTTTTGCGAAAAAGTTAGGTTTTTAAGAAAAAGTTAGTTTTGTTATAAGTTAGGTTTTTAAGAAAAAGTTAGTTTTGGTATAAGTTAGGTTTTTTAGAAAAAGATAGGTTTTTAAGAAAAAGTTGGTTTTGATATAAGTTTGGTTTTTTAGAAAAAGTTAGTTTTGGTAAAAGTTAGGTTTTGTAGAAAAAGTTAGTTTTGGTAAAAGTTATTTTTTTTCGAAAAAGTTAGTTTTGGTATAAGTTAGGTTTTTTAGAAAAAGTTAGTTTTGGTATAAGTTAGGTTTTTTCGAAAAAGTTAGGTTTTTTTAGAAACAGTTAGTTTTGGTATAAGTTAGGTTTTTTAGAAAAAGTTAGTTTTGGTAAAAGTTAGGTTTTTTCGAAAAAGTTAGTTTTGGTATAAGTTAGGTTTTTGAGAAAAGGTTAGTTTTGGTAAAAGTTAGGTTTTTTAGAAAAAGTTAGTTTTGGTATAAGTTAGGTTTTTTAGAAAAAGTTAGTTTTGGAATAAGTTAGGTTTTTAAGAAAAAGTTAGTTTTGGTATAAGTTAGGATTTTGAGAAAAGGTTAGTTTTGGTATAAGTTAGGTTTTTTAGAAAAAGTTTGGTTTTTAAGAAAAAGTTGGTTTTGATATAAGTTTGGTTTTTTAGAAAAAGTTAGTTTTGGTATAAGTTAGGTTTTTTAGAAAAAGTTAGTTTTGGTAAAAGTTAGGTTTTTTCGAAAAAGTTAGTTTTGGTATAAGTTAGGTTTTTGAGAAAAGGTTAGTTTTGGTAAAAGTTAGGTTTTTTAGAAAAAGTTAGTTTTGGTATAAGTTAGGTTTTTTAGAAAAAGTTAGTTTTGGAATAAGTTAGGTTTTTTCGAAAAAGTTAGGTTTTTTAAAAAAGTTAGTTTTGGTTAAAGTTAGGTTTTTTCGAAAAAGTTAGGTTTTTTAGAAAAAGTTAGTTTTGGTATAAGTTAGGTTTTTTTGAAAAAGTTAGTTTTGGTATAAGTTAGGTTTTTTAGAAAAAGTTAGTTTTGGTAAAAGTTAGGTTTTTTAGAAAAAGTTAGGTTTTTTCGAAAAAGTAAGTTTTGGTAAAAGTTAGGTTTTCTAGAAAAATTAGTTTTGGTATAAGTTAGGTTTTTGAGAAAAAGTTAATTTTGGTAAAAGTTAGGTTTTTTCGAAAAAGTAAGGTTTTTTAGAAAAAGTTAGTTTTGGTATAAGTTAGGTTTTTTCGAAAAAGTTAGTTTTGGTATAAGTTAGGTTTTTTCGAAAAAGTTAGTTTTGGTATAAGTTAGGTTTTTATGAAAAAGTTAGGTTTTTTTGAAAAAGTTAGTTTTGGTATAAGTTAGGTTTTTAAGAAAAAGTGAGTTTTGGTATAAGTTAGGTTTTTTCGAAAAAGTTAGTTTTGGTATAAGTTAGGTTTTTTCGAAAAAGTTAGTTTTGGTATAAGTTAGGTTTTTAAGAAAAAGTTAGTTTTGGTATAAGTTAGGTTTTTTCGAAAAAGTTAGTTTTGGTATAAGTTAGGTTTTTATGAAAAAGTTAGGTTTTTTCGAAAAAGTTAGTTTTGGTATAAGTTAGGTTTTTAAGAAAAAGTTAGTTTTGGTATAAGTTAGGTTTTTTCGAAAAGTTAGTTTTGGTATAAGTTAGGTTTTTTAGAAAAAGTTAGTTTTGGTATGAGTTAGGTTTTTAAGAAAAAGTTAGTTTTGGTATAAGTTAGGTTTTTTTCGAAAAAGTTAGTTTTGGTATAAGTTAGGTTTTTATGAAAAAGTTAGGTTTTTTCGAAAAAGTTAGTTTTGGTATAAGTTAGGTTTTTAAGAAAAAGTTAGTTTTGGTATAAGTTAGGTTTTTTCGAAAAAGTTAGTTTTGGTATAAGTTAGGTTTTTTAGAAAAAGTTAGTTTTGGTATAAGTTAGGTTTTTTAGAAAAAGTTAGTTTTGGTATAAGTTAGGTTTTTATGAAAAAGTTAGGTTTTTTCGAAAAAGTTAGTTTTGGTAAAAGTTAGGTTTTTAAGAAAAAGTTAGTTTTGGTATAAGTTAGGTTTTTTCGAAAAAGTTAGTTTTGGTATAAGTTAGGTTATTATGAAAAAGTTAGGTTTTTTCGAAAAAGTTAGTTTTGGTAAAAGTTAGGTTTTTTCGAAAAAGTAAGGTTTTTTAGAAAAAGTTAGTTTTGGTATAAGTTAGGTTTTTTCGAAAAAGTTAGTTTTGGTATAAGTTAGGTTTTTAAGAAAAAGTTAGTTTTGATATAAGTTAGGTTTTTTCGAAAAAGTTAGTTTTGGTATAAGTTAGGTTTTTAAGAAAAAGTTAGTTTTGGTATAAGTTAGGTTTTTATGAAAAAGTTAGGTTTTTTCGAAAAAGTTAGTTTTGGTAAAAGTTAGGTTTTTAAGAAAAAGTTAGTTTTGGTATAAGTTAGGTTTTTTAGAAAAAGTTAGTTTTGGTATAAGTTAGGTTTTTTAGAAAAAGTTAGTTTTGGTATAAGTTAGGTTTTTTCGAAAAAGTTAGTTTTGGTATAAGTTAGGTTTTTTCGAAAAAGTTAGTTTTGGTATAAATTAGGTTTTTTCGAAAAAGTTAGTTTTGGTATAAGTTAGGTTTTTTAGAAAAAGTTAGTTTTGGTAAAAGTTAGGTTTTTTAGAAAAAGTTAGGTTTTTTCGAAAAAGTAAGTTTTGGTAAAAGTTAGGTTTTCTAGAAAAATTAGTTTTGGTATAAGTTAGGTTTTTGAGAAAAAGTTAATTTTGGTAAAAGTTAGGTTTTTTCGAAAAAGTAAGGTTTTTTAGAAAAAGTTAGTTTTGGTATAAGTTAGGTTTTTTCGAAAAAGTTAGTTTTGGTATAAGTTAGGTTTTTTCGAAAAAGTTAGTTTTGGTATAAGTTAGGTTTTTATGAAAAAGTTAGGTTTTTTTGAAAAAGTTAGTTTTGGTATAAGTTAGGTTTTTAAGAAAAAGTGAGTTTTGGTATAAGTTAGGTTTTTTCGAAAAAGTTAGTTTTGGTATAAGTTAGGTTTTTTCGAAAAAGTTAGTTTTGGTATAAGTTAGGTTTTTAAGAAAAAGTTAGTTTTGGTATAAGTTAGGTTTTTTCGAAAAAGTTAGTTTTGGTATAAGTTAGGTTTTTATGAAAAAGTTAGGTTTTTTCGAAAAAGTTAGTTTTGGTATAAGTTAGGTTTTTAAGAAAAAGTTAGTTTTGGTATAAGTTAGGTTTTTTCGAAAAGTTAGTTTTGGTATAAGTTAGGTTTTTTAGAAAAAGTTAGTTTTGGTATGAGTTAGGTTTTTAAGAAAAAGTTAGTTTTGGTATAAGTTAGGTTTTTTTCGAAAAAGTTAGTTTTGGTATAAGTTAGGTTTTTATGAAAAAGTTAGGTTTTTTCGAAAAAGTTAGTTTTGGTATAAGTTAGGTTTTTTAGAAAAAGTTAGTTTTGGTATAAGTTAGGTTTTTTCGAAAAAGTTAGTTTTGGTATAAGTTAGGTTTTTTAGAAAAAGTTAGTTTTGGTATAAGTTAGGTTTTTTAGAAAAAGTTAGTTTTGGTATAAGTTAGGTTTTTATGAAAAAGTTAGGTTTTTTCGAAAAAGTTAGTTTTGGTAAAAGTTAGGTTTTTAAGAAAAAGTTAGTTTTGGTATAAGTTAGGTTTTTTCGAAAAAGTTAGTTTTGGTATAAGTTAGGTTATTATGAAAAAGTTAGGTTTTTTCGAAAAAGTTAGTTTTGGTAAACGTTAGGTTTTTTCGAAAAAGTAAGGTTTTTTAGAAAAAGTTAGTTTTGGTATAAGTTAGGTTTTTTCGAAAAAGTTAGTTTTGGTATAAGTTAGGTTTTTAAGAAAAAGTTAGTTTTGATATAAGTTAGGTTTTTTCGAAAAAGTTAGTTTTGGTATAAGTTAGGTTTTTAAGAAAAAGTTAGTTTTGGTATAAGTTAGGTTTTTATGAAAAAGTTAGGTTTTTTCGAAAAAGTTAGTTTTGGTAAAAGTTAGGTTTTTAAGAAAAAGTTAGTTTTGGTATAAGTTAGGTTTTTTAGAAAAAGTTAGTTTTGGTATAAGTTAGGTTTTTTAGAAAAAGTTAGTTTTGGTATAAGTTAGGTTTTTTCGAAAAAGTTAGTTTTGGTATAAGTTAGGTTTTTTCGAAAAAGTTAGTTTTGGTATAAATTAGGTTTTTTCGAAAAAGTTAGTTTTGGTATAAGTTAGGTTTTTTTAGAAAAAGTTAGTTTTGGTATAAATTAGGTTTTTAAGAAAAAGTTAGTTTTGGTATAAGTTAGGTTTTTTCGAAAAAGTTAGTTTTGGTATAAGTTAGGTTTTTATGAAAAAGTTAGGTTTTTTCGAAAAAGTTAGTTTTGGTATAAGTTAGGTTTTTATGAAAAAGTTAGTTTTGGTATAAGTTAGGTTTTTTCGAAAAAGTTAGTTTTGGTATAAGTTAGGTTTTTGAGAAAAAGTTAGTTTTGGTATAAGTTAGGTTTTTTCGAAAAAGTTAGTTTTGGTATAAGTTAGGTTTTTAAGAAAAAGTTAGTTTTGGTATAAGTTAGGTTTTTTCGAAAAAGTTAGGTTTTTTAGAAAAAGTTAGTTTTGGTATAATATAGGTTTTCTAGAAAAAGTTAGTTTTGGTATAAGTTAGGTTTTTTCGAAAAAGTTAGTTTTGGTATAAGTTGGGGTTTTAAGAAAAAGTTAGGTTTTTTAGAAAAAGTTAGTTTTGGTATAAGTTAGGTTTTTTCGAAAAAGTTAGTTTTGGTATAAGTTAGGTTTTTTCGAAAAAGTTAGGTTTTTTAGAAAAAGTTAGTTTTGGTATAAGTTAGGTTTTTTAGAAAAAGTTAGTTTTGGTAAAAGTTAGGTTTTTTCGAAAAAGTTAGTTTTGGTATAAGTTAGGTTTTTTCGAAAAAGTTAGTTTTGGTATAAGTTAGGGTTTTAAGAAAAAGTTAGGTTTTTTCGAAAAAGTTAGTTTTGGTATAAGTTAGGTTTTTTCGAAAAAATTAGTTTTGGTATAAGTTAGGTTTTTTCGAAAAAGTTAGTTTTGGTATAAGTTAGGTTTTTTCGAAAAAGTTAGGTTTTTTAGAAAAAGTTAGTTTTGGTATAAGTTAGGTTTTTTAGAAAAAGTTAGTTTTGGTAAAAGTTAGGTTTTTTAGAAAAAGTTAGTTTTGGTATAAGTTAGGTTTTTTCGAAAAAGTTAGTTTTGGTATAAGTTAGGTTTTTTCGAAAAAGTTAGTTTTGGTATAAGTTAGGTTTTTTCGAAAAAGTTAGTTTTGGTATAAGTTAGGTTTTTAAGAAAAAGTTAGTTTTGGTATAAGTTAGGTTTTTTAGAAAAAGTTAGTTTTGGTATAAGTTAGGTTTTTAAGAAAAAGTTAGTTTTGGTATAAGTTAGGTTTTTTCGAAAAAGTTAGTTTTGGTATAAGTTAGGTTTTTTCGAAAAAGTTAGTTTTGGTATAAGTTAGGTTTTTTCGAAAAAGTTAGTTTTGGTATAAGTTAGGTTTTTTAGAAAAAGTTAGTTTTGGTATAAGTTAGGTTTTTTCGAAAAAGTTAGTTTTGGTATGAGTTAGGTTTTTTCGAAAAAGTTAGTTTTGGTATAAATTAGGTTTTTTCGAAAAAGTTAGTTTTGGTATAAGTTAGGTTTTTTAGAAAAAGTTAGTTTTGGTATAAGTTAGGTTTTTTAGAAAAAGTTAGTTTTGGTATAAATTAGGTTTTTTCGAAAAAGTTAGTTTTGGTATAAGTTAGGTTTTTTCGAAAAAGTTAGTTTTGGTATAAGTTAGGTTTTTAAGAAAAAGTTAGTTTTGGTATAAGTTAGGTTTTTTAGAAAAAGTTAGTTTTGGTATAAGTTAGGTTTTTCAGAAAAAGTTAGTTTTGGTATAAGTTAGGTTTTTTCGAAAAAGTTAGTTTTGGTATAAGTTAGGTTTTTTCGAAAAAGTTAGTTTTGGTATAAGTTAGGTTTTTTCGAAAAAGTTAGTTTTGGTATAAGTTAGGTTTTTTCGAAAAAGTTAGTTTTGGTATAAGTTAGGTTTTTTCGAAAAAGTTAGTTTTGGTATGAGTTAGGTTTTTTCGAAAAAGTTAGTTTTGGTATAAATTAGGTTTTTTCGAAAAAGTTAGTTTTGGTATAAGTTAGGTTTTTTAGAAAAAGTTAGTTTTGGTATAAGTTAGGTTTTTTAGAAAAAGTTAGTTTTGGTATAAATTAGGTTTTTTCGAAAAAGTTAGTTTTGGTATAAGTTAGGTTTTTTCGAAAAAGTTAGTTTTGGTATAAGTTAGGTTTTTTAGAAAAAGTTAGTTTTGGTATAAGTTAGGTTTTTTAGAAAAAGTTAGTTTTGGTATAAGTTAGGTTTTTTCGAAAAAATTAGTTTTGGTATGAGTTAGGTTTTTTCGAAAAAGTTAGTTTTGGTATGAGTTAGGTTTTTTCGAAAAAGTCAGTATTGGTATAAGTAAGGTTTTTTCGAAAAAGTTAGTTTTGGTATAAGTTAGGTTTTTAAGAAAAAGTTAGTTTTGGTATAAGTTAGGTTTTTAAGAAAAAGTTAGTTTTGGTATAAGTTAGGTTTTTTCGAAAAAGTTAGTTTTGGTATAAGTTAGGTTTTTATGAAAAAGTTAGGTTTTTTCGAAAAAGTTAGTTTTGGTATAAGTTAGGTTTTTAAGAAAAAGTTAGTTTTGGTATAAGTTAGGTTTTTTCGAAAAAGTTAGTTTTGGTATAAGTTAGGTTTTTGAGAAAAAGTTAGTTTTGGTATAAGTTAGGTTTTTTCGAAAAAGTTAGTTTTGGTATAAATTAGGTTTTTTCGAAAAAGTTAGTTTTGGTATAAGTTAGGTTTTTTCGAAAAAGTTAGTTTTGGTATAAGTTAGGTTTTTTCGAAAAAGTTAGTTTTGGTATAAGTTAGGTTTTTTCGAAAAAGTTAGTATTGGTATAAGTAAGGTTTTTTCGAAAAAGTTAGTTTTGGTATAAGTTAGGTTTTTAAGAAAAAGTTAGTTTTGGTATAAGTTAGGTTTTTAAGAAAAAGTTAGTTTTGGTATAAGTTAGGTTTTTTCGAAAAAGTTAGTTTTGGTATAAGTTAGGTTTTTATGAAAAAGTTAGGTTTTTTCGAAAAAGTTAGTTTTGGTATAAGTTAGGTTTTTAAGAAAAAGTTAGTTTTGGTATAAGTTAGGTTTTTATGAAAAAGTTAGGTTTTTTCGAAAAAGTTAGTTTTGGTAAAAGTTAGGTTTTTTCGAAAAAGTAAGGTTTTTTAGAAAAAGTTAGTTTTGGTATAAGTTAGGTTTTTTCGAAAAAGTTAGTTTTGGTATAAGTTAGGTTTTTAAGGAAAAGTTAGTTTTGGTATAAGTTAGGTTTTTTCGAAAAAGTTAGTTTTGGTATAAGTTAGGTTTTTGAGAAAAAGTTAGTTTTGGTATAAGTTAGGTTTTTTAGAAAAAGTTAGTTTTGGTATAATTTAGGTTTTTTCGAAAAAGAAAGGTTTTTTAGAAAAAGTTAGTTTTGGTATAAGTTAGGTTTTTTAGAAAAAGTTAGTTTTGGTATAAGTTAGGTTTTTTCGAAAAAGTTAGTTCTGGTATAAGTTAGGTTTTTTCGAAAAAGTTAGTTTTGGTATAAGTTAGGTTTTTATGAAAAAGTTAGGTTTTTTCGAAAAAGTTAGTTTTGGTATAAGTTAGGTTTTTTCGAAAAAGTTAGTTTTGGTATAAGTTAGGTTTTTGAGAAAAAGTTAGTTTTGGTATAAGTTAGGTTTTTTCGAAAAAGTTAGTTTTGGTATAATTTAGGTTTTTTCGAAAAAGTTAGTTTTGATATAAATTAGGTTTTTTCGAAAAAGTTAGTTTTGGTATAAGTTAGGTTTTTTCGAAAAAGTTAGTTTTGGTATAAGTTAGGTTTTTATGAAAAAGTTAGGTTTTTTCGAAAAAGTTAGTTTTGGTATAAGTTAGGTTTTTATGAAAAAGTTAGTTTTGGTATAAGTTAGGTTTTTTCGAAAAAGTTAGTTTTGGTATAAATTAGGTTTTTTCGAAAAAGTTAGTTTTGGTATAAGTTAGGTTTTTGAGAAAAAGTTAGTTTTGGTATAAGTTAGGTTTTTTAGAAAAAGTTAGTTTTGGTATAAGTTAGGTTTTTTCGAAAAAGTTAGTTTTGGTATAAGTTAGGTTTTTTCGAAAAAGTTAGTTTTGGTATAAATTAGGTTTTTTCGAAAAAGTTAGTTTTGGTATAAGTTAGGTTTTTTCGAAAAAGTTAGTTTTGGTATAAGTTAGGTTTTTTAGAAAAAGTTAGTTTTGTTATAAGTTAGGTTTTTTCGAAAAAGTTAGTTTTGGTATAAGTTAGGTTTTTGAGAAAAAGTTAGTTTTGGTATAAGTTAGGTTTTTTAGAAAAAGTTAGTTTTGGTATAAGTTAGGTTTTTGAGAAAAAGTTAGTTTTGGTATAAGTTAGGTTTTTTAGAAAAAGTTAGTTTTGGTATAAGTTAGGTTTTTTCGAAAAAGTTAGTTTTGGTATAAGTTAGGTTTTTTCGAAAAAGTTAGTTTTGGTATAAGTTAGGTTTTTATGAAAAAGTTAGGTTTTTTCGAAAAAGTTAGTTTTGGTATAAGTTAGGTTTTTATGAAAAAGTTAGTTTTGGTATAAGTTAGGTTTTTTCGAAAAAGTTAGTTTTGGAATAAGTTAGGTTTTTTAGAAAAAGTTAGTTTTGGTATAAGTTAGGTTTTTGAGAAAAAGTTAGTTTTGGTATAAGTTAGGTTTTTTAGAAAAAGTTAGTTTTGGTATAAGTTAGGTTTTTTCGAAAAAGTTAGTTTTGGTATAAGTTAGGTTTTTTCGAAAAAGTTAGTTTTGGTATAAATTAGGTTTTTTCGAAAAAGTTAGTTTTGGTATAAGTTAGGTTTTTTCGAAAAAGTTAGTTTTGGTATAAGTTAGGTTTTTTAGAAAAAGTTAGTTTTGGTATAAGTTAGGTTTTTATGAAAAAGTTTGTTTTGGTATAAGTTAGGTTTTTTCGAAAAAGTTAGTTTTGGAATAAGTTAGGTTTTTTAGAAAAAGTTAGTTTTGGTATAAGTTAGGTTTTTGAGAAAAAGTTAGTTTTGGTATAAGTTAGGTTTTTTAGAAAAAGTTAGTTTTGGTATAAGTTAGGTTTTTTCGAAAAAGTTAGTTTTGGTATAAGTTAGGTTTTTTCGAAAAAGTTAGTTTTGGTATAAGTTAGGTTTTTATGAAAAAGTTAGGTTTTTTCGAAAAAGTTAGTTTTGGTATAAGTTAGGTTTTTAAGAAAAAGTTAGTTTTGGTATAAGTTAGGTTTTTTCGAAAAGTTAGTTTTGGTATAAGTTAGGTTTTTTAGAAAAAGTTAGTTTTGGTATAAGTTAGGTTTTTAAGAAAAAGTTAGTTTTGGTATAAGTTAGGTTTTTTTCGAAAAAGTTAGTTTTGGTATAAGTTAGGTTTTTATGAAAAAGTTAGGTTTTTTCGAAAAAGTTAGTTTTGGTATAAGTTAGGTTTTTAAGAAAAAGTTAGTTTTGGTATAAGTTAGGTTTTTTAGAAAAAGTTAGTTTTGGTATAAGTTAGGTTTTTTCGAAAAAGTTAGTTTTGGTATAAGTTAGGTTTTTAAGAAAAAGTTAGTTTTGGTATAAGTTAGGTTTTTAAGAAAAAGTTAGTTTTGGTATAAGTTAGGTTTTTTTCGAAAAAGTTAGTTTTGGTATAAGTTAGGTTTTTATGAAAAAGTTAGGTTTTTTCGAAAAAGTTAGTTTTGGTATAAGTTAGGTTTTTTCGAAAAAGTTAGTTTTGGTATAAGTTAGGTTTTTTCGAAAAAGTTAGTTTTGGTATAAGTTAGGTTTTTATGAAAAAGTTAGGTTTTTTAGAAAAAGTTAGTTATTTTATAAGTTAGGTTTTTTCGAAAAAGTTAGTTTTGGTATAAGTTAGGTTTTTTAGAAAAAGTTAGTTTTGGTATAAGTTAGGTTTTTAAGAAAAAGTTAGTTTTGGTATAAGTTAGGTTTTTTTAGAAAAAGTTAGTTTTGGTATAAGTTAGGTTTTTAAGAAAAAGTTAGTTTTGGTATAAGTTAGGTTTTTTCGAAAAAGTTAGTTTTGGTATAAGTTAGGTTTTTATGAAAAAGTTAGGTTTTTTCGAAAAAGTTAGTTTTGGTATAAGTTAGGTTTTTATGAAAAAGTTAGTTTTGGTATAAGTTAGGTTTTTTCGAAAAAGTTAGTTTTGGTATAAGTTAGGTTTTTGAGAAAAAGTTAGTTTTGGTATAAGTTAGGTTTTTTCGAAAAAGTTAGTTTTGGTATAAATTAGGTTTTTTCGAAAAAGTTAGTTTTGGTATAAGTTAGGTTTTTTCGAAAAAGTTAGTTTTGGTATAAGTTAGGTTTTTTAGAAAAAGTTAGTTTTGGTATAAGTTAGGTTTTTATGAAAAAGTTAGGTTTTTTCGAAAAAGTTAGTTTTGGTAAAAGTTGAGTTTTTAAGAAAAAGTTAGTTTTGGTATAAGTTAGGTTTTTTCGAAAAAGTTAGTTTTGGTATAAGTTAGGTTTTTGAGAAAAAGTTAGTTTTGGTATAAGTTAGGTTTTTAAGAAAAAGTTAGGTTTTTTCGAAAAAGTTAGTTTTGGTATAAGTTAGGTTTTTTAGAAAAAGTTAGTTTTGGTATAAGTTAGGTTTTTATGAAAAAGTTAGTTTTGGTATAAGTTAGGTTTTTTCGAAAAAGTTAGTTTTGGTATAAGTTAGGTTTTTATGAAAAAGTTAGTTTTGGTATAAGTTAGGTTTTTTCGAAAAAGTTAGTTTTGGTATAAGTTAGGTTTTTAAGAAAAAGTTAGGTTTTTTCGAAAAAGTTAGTTTTGGTATAAGTTAGGTTTTTTAGAAAAAGTTAGTTTTGGTATAAGTTAGGTTTTTATGAAAAAGTTAGGTTTTTTCGAAAAAGTTAGTTTTGGTAAAAGTTGAGTTTTTAAGAAAAAGTTAGTTTTGGTATAAGTTAAGTTTTTTCGAAAAAGTTAGTTTTGGTATAAGTTAGGTTATTATGAAAAAGTTAGGTTTTTTCGAAAAAGTTAGTTTTGGTAAAAGTTAGGTTTTTTCGAAAAAATAAGGTTTTTTAGAAAAAGTAAGTTTTGGTATAAGTTAGGTTTTTTCGAAAAAGTTAGTTTTGGTATAAGTTAGGTTTTTAAGAAAAAGTTAGTTTTGGTATAAGTTAGGTTTTTTCGAAAAAGTTAGTTTTGGTATAAGTTAGGTTTTTAAGAAAAAGTTAGTTTAGGTATAAGTAAGGTTTTTAAGAAAAAGTTAGTTTTGGTATAAGTTAGGTTTTTTCGAAAAAGTTAGTTTTGGTATAAGTTAGGTTTTTGAGAAAAAGTTAGTTTTGGTATAAGTTAGGTTTTTTCGAAAAAGTTAGTTTTGGTATAAATTAGGTTTTTTCGAAAAAGTTAGTTTTGGTATAAGTTAGGTTTTTTCGAAAAAGTTAGTTTTGGTATAAGTTAGGTTTTTAAGAAAAAGTTAGTTTTGGTATAAGTTAGGTTTTTTAGAAAAAGTTAGTTTTGGTATAAGTTAGGTTTTTAAGAAAAAGTTAGTTTTGGTATAAGTTAGGTTTTTTCGAAAAAGTTAGTTTTGGTATAAGTTAGGTTTTTATGAAAAAGTTAGGTTTTTTCGAAAAAGTTAGTTTTGGTATAAGTTAGGTTTTTATGAAAAAGTTAGTTTTGGTATAAGTTAGGTTTTTTAGAAAAAGTTAGTTTTGGTATAAGTTAGGTTTTTGAGAAAAAGTTAGTTTTGGTATAAGTTAGGTTTTTTCGAAAAAGTTAGTTTTGGTATAAATTAGGTTTTTTCGAAAAAGTTAGTTTTGGTATAAGTTAGGTTTTTTCGAAAAAGTTAGTTTTGGTATAAGTTAGGTTTTTAAGAAAAAGTTAGTTTTGGTATAAGTTAGGTTTTTTAGAAAAAGTTAGTTTTGGTATAAGTTAGGTTTTTTAGAAAAAGTTAGTTTTGGTATAAGTTAGGTTTTTCAGAAAAAGTTAGTTTTGGTACAAGTTAGGTTTTTTCGAAAAAGTTAGTTTTGGTATAAATTAGGTTTTTTCGAAAAAGTTAGTTTTGGTATAAGTTAGGTTTTTTCGAAAAAGTTAGTTTTGGTATAAGTTAGGTTTTTAAGAAAAAGTTAGTTTTGGTATAAGTTAGGTTTTTTTAGAAAAAGTTAGTTTTGGTATAAGTTAGGTTTTTAAGAAAAAGTTAGTTTTGGTATAAGTTAGGTTTTTTCGAAAAAGTTAGTTTTGGTATAAGTTAGGTTTTTATGAAAAAGTTAGGTTTTTTCGAAAAAGTTAGTTTTGGTAAAAGTTAGGTTTTTAAGAAAAAGTTAGTTTTGGTATAAGTTAGGTTTTTTAGAAAAAGTTAGTTTTGGTATAAGTTAGGTTTTTTAGAAAAAGTTAGTTTTGGTATAAGTTAGGTTTTTTCGAAAAAGTTAGTTTTGGTATAAGTTAGGTTTTTTCGAAAAAGTTAGTTTTGGTATAAGTTAGGTTTTTTCGAAAAAGTTAGTTTTGGTATAAGTTAGGTTTTTTTAGAAAAAGTTAGTTTTGGTATAAGTTAGGTTTTTAAGAAAAAGTTAGTTTTGGTATAAGTTAGGTTTTTTCGAAAAAGTTAGTTTTGGTATAAGTTAGGTTTTTTAGAAAAAGTTAGTTTTGGTATAAATTAGGTTTTTTCGAAAAAGTTAGTTTTGGTATAAGTTAGGTTTTTTCGAAAAAGTTAGTTTTGGTATAAGTTAGGTTTTTTAGAAAAAGTTAGTTTTGGTATAAGTTAGGTTTTTTAGAAAAAGTTAGTTTTGGTATAAGTTAGGTTTTTTCGAAAAAGTTAGTTTTGGTATGAGTTAGGTTTTTTCGAAAAAGTTAGTTTTGGTATGAGTTAGGTTTTTTCGAAAAAGTCAGTATTGGTATAAGTAAGGTTTTTTCGAAAAAGTTAGTTTTGGTATAAGTTAGGTTTTTAAGAAAAAGTTAGTTTTGGTATAAGTTAGGTTTTTAAGAAAAAGTTAGTTTTGGTATAAGTTAGGTTTTTTCGAAAAAGTTAGTTTTGGTATAAGTTAGGTTTTTATGAAAAAGTTAGGTTTTTTCGAAAAAGTTAGTTTTGGTATAAGTTAGGTTTTTAAGAAAAAGTTAGTTTTGATATAAGTTAGGTTTTTTCGAAAAAGTTAGTTTTGGTAAAAGTTAGGTTTTTAAGAAAAAGTTAGTTTTGGTATAAGTTAGGTTTTTTCGAAAAAGTTAGTTTTGGTATAAGTTAGGTTATTATGAAAAAGTTAGGTTTTTTCGAAAAAGTTAGTTTTGGTAAAAGTTAGGTTTTTTCGAAAAAGTAAGGTTTTTTAGAAAAAGTTAGTTTTGGTATAAGTTAGGTTTTTTCGAAAAAGTTAGTTTTGGTATAAGTTAGGTTTTTAAGAAAAAGTTAGTTTTGGTATAAGTTAGGTTTTTTCGAAAAAGTTAGTTTTGGTATAAGTTAGGTTTTTAAGAAAAAGTTAGTTTAGGTATAAGTTAGGTTTTTAAGAAAAAGTTAGTTTTGGTATAAGTTAGGTTTTTTTAGAAAAAGTTAGTTTTGGTATAAGTTAGGTTTTTAAGAAAAAGTTAGTTTTGGTATAAGTTAGGTTTTTTCGAAAAAGTTAGTTTTGGTATAAGTTAGGTTTTTATGAAAAAGTTAGGGTTTTTCGAAAAAGTTAGTTTTGGTATAAGTTAGGTTTTTCTGAAAAAGTTAGTTTTGGTATAAGTTAGGTTTTTTCGAAAAAGTTAGTTTTGGTATAAGTTAGGTTTTTGAGAAAAAGTTAGTTTTGGTATAAGTTAGGTTTTTTCGAAAAAGTTAGTTTTGGTATAAATTAGGTTTTTTCGAAAAAGTTAGTTTTGGTATAAGTTAGGTTTTTTCGAAAAAGTTAGTTTTGGTATAAGTTAGGTTTTTAAGAAAAAGTTAGTTTTGGTATAAGTTAGGTTTTTTAGAAAAAGTTAGTTTTGGTATAAGTTAGGTTTTTTAGAAAAAGTTAGTTTTGGTATAAGTTAGGTTTTTCAGAAAAAGTTAGTTTTGGTATAAGTTAGGTTTTTTCGAAAAAGTTAGTTTTGGTATAAATTAGGTTTTTTCGAAAAAGTTAGTTTTGGTATAAGTTAGGTTTTTTTAGAAAAAGTTAGTTTTGGCATAAGTTAGGTTTTTAAGAAAAAGTTAGTTTTGGTATAAGTTAGGTTTTTTCGAAAAAGTTAGTTTTGGTATAAGTTAGGTTTTTAAGAAAAAGTTAGTTTAGGTATAAGTTAGGTTTTTAAGAAAAAGTTAGTTTTGGTATAAGTTAGGTTTTTTTAGAAAAAGTTAGTTTTGGTATAAGTTAGGTTTTTTCGAAAAAGTTAGTTTTGGTATAAATTAGGTTTTTTCGAAAAAGTTAGTTTTGGTATAAGTTAGGTTTTTTCGAAAAAGTTAGTTTTGGTATAAGTTAGGTTTTTAAGAAAAAGTTAGTTTTGGTATAAGTTAGGTTTTTCAGAAAAAGTTAGTTTTGGTATAAGTTAGGTTTTTTCGGAAAAGTTAGTTTTGGTATAAGTTAGGTTTTTTCGAAAAAGTTAGTTTTGGTATAAATTAGGTTTTTTCCAAAAAGTTAGTTTTGGTATAAGTTAGGTTTTTTAGAAAAAGTTAGTTTTGGTATAAGTTAGGTTTTTTAGAAAAAGTTAGTTTTGGTATAAGTTAGGTTTTTTAGAAAAAGTTAGTTTTGGTATAAGTTAGGTTTTTTAGAAAAAGTTAGTTTTGGTATAAGTTAGGTTTTTTTCGAAAAAGTTAGTTTTGGTATGAGTTAGGTTTTTTCGAAAAAGTTAGTTTTGGTATGAGTTAGGTTTTTTCGAAAAAGTCAGTATTGGTATAAGTAAGGTTTTTTCGAAAAAGTTAGTTTTGGTATAAGTTAGGTTTTTAAGAAAAAGTTAGTTTTGGTATAAGTTAGGTTTTTAAGAAAAAGTTAGTTTTGGTATAAGTTAGGTTTTTTCGAAAAAGTTAGTTTTGGTAAAAGTTAGGTTTTTAAGAAAAAGTTAGTTTTGGTATAAGTTAGGTTTTTTCGAAAAAGTTAGTTTTGGTATAAGTTAGGTTATTATGAAAAAGTTAGGTTTTTTCGAAAAAGTTAGTTTTGGTAAAAGTTAGGTTTTTTCGAAAAAGTAAGGTTTTTTAGAAAAAGTTAGTTTTGGTATAAGTTAGGTTTTTTCGAAAAAGTTAGTTTTGGTATAAGTTAGGTTTTTAAGAAAAAGTTAGTTTTGGTATAAGTTAGGTTTTTTCGAAAAAGTTAGTTTTGGTATAAGTTAGGTTTTTAAGAAAAAGTTAGTTTTGGTATAAGTTAGGTTTTTTCGAGAAAGTTAGTTTTGGTATAAGTTAGGTTATTATGAAAAAGTTAGGTTTTTTCGAAAAAGTTAGTTTTGGTAAAAGTTAGGTTTTTTCGAAAAAGTAAGGTTTTTTAGAAAAAGTTAGTTTTGGTATAAGTTAGGTTTTTTAGAAAAAGTTAGTTTTGGTATAAATTAGGTTTTTTCGAAAAAGTTAGTTTTGGTATAAGTTAGGTTTTTTCGAAAAAGTTAGTTTTGGTATAAGTTAGGTTTTTTAGAAAAAGTTAGTTTTGGTATAAGTTAGGTTTTTTAGAAAAAGTTAGTTTTGGTATAAGTTAGGTTTTTTCGAAAAAGTTAGTTTTGGTATGAGTTAGGTTTTTTCGAAAAAGTTAGTTTTGGTATGAGTTAGGTTTTTTCGAAAAAGTCAGTATTGGTATAAGTAAGGTTTTTTCGAAAAAGTTAGTTTTGGTATAAGTTAGGTTTTTAAGAAAAAGTTAGTTTTGGTATAAGTTAGGTTTTTAAGAAAAAGTTAGTTTTGGTATAAGTTAGGTTTTTTCGAAAAAGCTAGTTTTGGTAAAAGTTAGGTTTTTAAGAAAAAATTAGTTTTGGTATAAGTTAGGTTTTTTCGAAAAAGTTAGTTTTGGTATAAGTTAGGTTATTATGAAAAAGTTAGGTTTTTTCGAAAAAGTTAGTTTTGGTAAAAGTTAGGTTTTTTCGAAAAAGTAAGGTTTTTTAGAAAAAGTTAGTTTTGGTATAAGTTAGGTTTTTTCGAAAAAGTTAGTTTTGGTATAAGTTAGGTTTTTAAGAAAAAGTTAGTTTTGGTATAAGTTAGGTTTTTTCGAAAAAGTTAGTTTTGGTATAAGTTAGGTTTTTAAGAAAAAGTTAGTTTTGGTATAAGTTAGGTTTTTTCGAAAAAGTTAGTTTTGGTATAAGTTAGGTTTTTAAGAAAAAGTTAGTTTTGGTATAAGTTAGGTTTTTTCGAGAAAGTTAGTTTTGGTATAAGTTAGGTTATTATGAAAAAGTTAGGTTTTTTCGAAAAAGTTAGTTTTGGTAAAAGTTAGGTTTTTTCGAAAAAGTAAGGTTTTTTAGAAAAAGTTAGTTTTGGTATAAGTTAGGTTTTTTAGAAAAAGTTAGTTTTGGTATAAATTAGGTTTTTTCGAAAAAGTTAGTTTTGGTATAAGTTAGGTTTTTTCGAAAAAGTTAGTTTTGGTATAAGTTAGGTTTTTTAGAAAAAGTTAGTTTTGGTATAAGTTAGGTTTTTTAGAAAAAGTTAGTTTTGGTATAAGTTAGGTTTTTTCGAAAAAGTTAGTTTTGGTATGAGTTAGGTTTTTTCGAAAAAGTTAGTTTTGGTATGAGTTAGGTTTTTTCGAAAAAGTCAGTATTGGTATAAGTAAGGTTTTTTCGAAAAAGTTAGTTTTGGTATAAGTTAGGTTTTTAAGAAAAAGTTAGTTTTGGTATAAGTTAGGTTTTTAAGAAAAAGTTAGTTTTGGTATAAGTTAGGTTTTTTCGAAAAAGCTAGTTTTGGTAAAAGTTAGGTTTTTAAGAAAAAGTTAGTTTTGGTATAAGTTAGGTTTTTTCGAAAAAGTTAGTTTTGGTATAAGTTAGGTTATTATGAAAAAGTTAGGTTTTTTCGAAAAAGTTAGTTTTGGTAAAAGTTAGGTTTTTTCGAAAAAGTAAGGTTTTTTAGAAAAAGTTAGTTTTGGTATAAGTTAGGTTTTTTCGAAAAAGTTAGTTTTGGTATAAGTTAGGTTTTTAAGAAAAAGTTAGTTTTGGTATAAGTTAGGTTTTTTCGAAAAAGTTAGTTTTGGTATAAGTTAGGTTTTTAAGAAAAAGTTAGTTTTGGTATAAGTTAGGTTTTTTCGAAAAAGTTAGTTTTGGTATAAGTTAGGTTTTTATGAAAAAGTTAGGTTTTTTCGAAAAAGTTAGTTTTGGTATAAGTTAGGTTTTTAAGAAAAAGTTAGTTTTGGTATAAGTTAGGTTTTTTCGAAAAAGTTAGTTTTGGTAAAAGTTAGGTTTTTAAGAAAAAGTTAGTTTTGGTATAAGTTAGGTTTTTTCGAAAAAGTTAGTTTTGGTATAAGTTAGGTTATTATGAAAAAGTTAGGTTTTTTCGAAAAAGTTAGTTTTGGTAAAAGTTAGGTTTTTTCGAAAAAGTAAGGTTTTTTAGAAAAAGTTAGTTTTGGTATAAGTTAGGTTTTTTCGAAAAAGTTAGTTTTGGTATAAGTTAGGTTTTTAAGAAAAAGTTAGTTTTGGTATAAGTTAGGTTTTTTCGAAAAAGTTAGTTTTGGTATAAGTTAGGTTTTTAAGAAAAAGTTAGTTTAGGTATAAGTTAGGTTTTTAAGAAAAAGTTAGTTTTGGTATAAGTTAGGTTTTTTTAGAAAAAGTTAGTTTTGGTATAAGTTAGGTTTTTAAGAAAAAGTTAGTTTTGGTATAAGTTAGGTTTTTTCGAAAAAGTTAGTTTTGGTATAAGTTAGGTTTTTATGAAAAAGTTAGGGTTTTTCGAAAAAGTTAGTTTTGGTATAAGTTAGGTTTTTATGAAAAAGTTAGTTTTGGTATAAGTTAGGTTTTTTCGAAAAAGTTAGTTTTGGTATAAGTTAGGTTTTTGAGAAAAAGTTAGTTTTGGTATAAGTTAGGTTTTTTCGAAAAAGTTAGTTTTGGTATAAATTAGGTTTTTTCGAAAAAGTTAGTTTT
Organism: Anopheles funestus; assembly: GCF_943734845.2. NCBI lineage: Eukaryota > Metazoa > Arthropoda > Insecta > Diptera > Culicidae > Anopheles > Anopheles funestus. The sequence goes on along the minus strand of NW_026045265.1, from coordinate 142,257 downwards.
GGTATAAGTTAGGTTTTTTCGAAAAAGTTAGTTTTGGTATAAGTTAGGTTTTTAAGAAAAAGTTAGTTTTGGTATAAGTTAGGTTTTTTAGAAAAAGTTAGTTTTGGTATAAGTTAGGTTTTTTAGAAAAAGTTAGTTTTGGTATAAGTTAGGTTTTTCAGAAAAAGTTAGTTTTGGTATAAGTTAGGTTTTTTCGAAAAAGTTAGTTTTGGTATAAATTAGGTTTTTTCGAAAAAGTTAGTTTTGGTATAAGTTAGGTTTTTTTAGAAAAAGTTAGTTTTGGTATAAGTTAGGTTTTTAAGAAAAAGTTAGTTTTGGTATAAGTTAGGTTTTTTCGAAAAAGTTAGTTTTGGTATAAGTTAGGTTTTTAAGAAAAAGTTAGTTTAGGTATAAGTTAGGTTTTTAAGAAAAAGTTAGTTTTGGTATAAGTTAGGTTTTTTTAGAAAAAGTTAGTTTTGGTATAAGTTAGGTTTTTAAGAAAAAGTTAGTTTTGGTATAAGTTAGGTTTTTTCGAAAAAGTTAGTTTTGGTATAAGTTAGGTTTTTATGAAAAAGTTAGGTTTTTTCGAAAAAGTTAGTTTTGGTAAAAGTTAGGTTTTTAAGAAAAAGTTAGTTTTGGTATAAGTTAGGTTTTTTCGAAAAAGTTAGTTTTGGTATAAATTAGGTTTTTTCGAAAAAGTTAGTTTTGGTATAAGTTAGGTTTTTTTAGAAAAAGTTAGTTTTGGTATAAGTTAGGTTTTTAAGAAAAAGTTAGTTTTGGTATAAGTTAGGTTTTTTCGAAAAAGTTAGTTTTGGTATAAGTTAGGTTTTTAAGAAAAAGTTAGTTTAGGTATAAGTTAGGTTTTTAAGAAAAAGTTAGTTTTGGTATAAGTTAGGTTTTTTAAGAAAAAGTTAGTTTTGGTATAAGTTAGGTTTTTAAGAAAAAGTTAGTTTTGGTATAAGTTAGGTTTTTTCGAAAAAGTTAGTTTTGGTATAAGTTAGGTTTTTATGAAAAAGTTAGGTTTTTTCGAAAAAGTTAGTTTTGGTATAAGTTAGGTTTTTAAGAAAAAGTTAGTTTTGGTATAAGTTAGGTTTTTTCGAAAAAGTTAGTTTTGGTATAAGTTAGGTTTTTATGAAAAAGTTAGGTTTTTTCGAAAAATTTAGTTTTGGTAAAAGTTAGGTTTTTAAGAAAAAGTTAGTTTTGGTATAAGTTAGGTTTTTTCGAAAAAGTTAGTTTTGGTATAAATTAGGTTTTTTCGAAAAAGTTAGTTTTGGTATAAGTTAGGTTTTTTCGAAAAAGTTAGTTTTGGTATAAGTTAGGTTTTTAAGAAAAAGTTAGTTTTGGTATAAGTTAGGTTTTTTCGAAAAAGTTAGTTTTGGTATAAGTTAGGTTTTTATGAAAAAGTTAGGTTTTTTCGAAAAAGTTAGTTTTGGTATAAGTTAGGTTTTTAAGAAAAAGTTAGTTTTGGTATAAGTTAGGTTTTTTCGAAAAAGTTAGTTTTGGTAAAAGTTAGGTTTTTAAGAAAAAGTTAGTTTTGGTATAAGTTAGGTTTTTTCGAAAAAGTTAGTTTTGGTATAAGTTAGGTTATTATGAAAAAGTTAGGTTTTTTCGAAAAAGTTAGTTTTGGTAAAAGTTAGGTTTTTTCGAAAAAGTAAGGTTTTTTAGAAAAAGTTAGTTTTGGTATAAGTTAGGTTTTTTCGAAAAAGTTAGTTTTGGTATAAGTTAGGTTTTTAAGAAAAAGTTAGTTTTGGTATAAGTTAGGTTTTTTCGAAAAAGTTAGTTTTGGTATAAGTTAGGTTTTTAAGAAAAAGTTAGTTTAGGTATAAGTTAGGTTTTTAAGAAAAAGTTAGTTTTGGTATAAGTTAGGTTTTTTTAGAAAAAGTTAGTTTTGGTATAAGTTAGGTTTTTAAGAAAAAGTTAGTTTTGGTATAAGTTAGGTTTTTTCGAAAAAGTTAGTTTTGGTATAAGTTAGGTTTTTATGAAAAAGTTAGGGTTTTTCGAAAAAGTTAGTTTTGGTATAAGTTAGGTTTTTATGAAAAAGTTAGTTTTGGTATAAGTTAGGTTTTTTCGAAAAAGTTAGTTTTGGTATAAGTTAGGTTTTTGAGAAAAAGTTAGTTTTGGTATAAGTTAGGTTTTTTCGAAAAAGTTAGTTTTGGTATAAATTAGGTTTTTTCGAAAAAGTTAGTTTTGGTATAAGTTAGGTTTTTTCGAAAAAGTTAGTTTTGGTATAAGTTAGGTTTTTAAGAAAAAGTTAGTTTTGGTATAAGTTAGGTTTTTTAGAAAAAGTTAGTTTTGGTATAAGTTAGGTTTTTTAGAAAAAGTTAGTTTTGGTATAAGTTAGGTTTTTCAGAAAAAGTTAGTTTTGGTATAAGTTAGGTTTTTTCGAAAAAGTTAGTTTTGGTATAAATTAGGTTTTTTCGAAAAAGTTAGTTTTGGTATAAGTTAGGTTTTTTAAGAAAAAGTTAGTTTTGGTATAAGTTAGGTTTTTTCGAAAAAGTTAGTTTTGGTATAAATTAGGTTTTTTCGAAAAAGTTAGTTTTGGTATAAGTTAGGTTTTTTTAGAAAAAGTTAGTTTTGGTATAAGTTAGGTTTTTAAGAAAAAGTTAGTTTTGGTATAAGTTAGGTTTTTTCGAAAAAGTTAGTTTTGGAATAAGTTAGGTTTTTAAGAAAAAGTTAGTTTAGGTATAAGTTAGGTTTTTAAGAAAAAGTTAGTTTTGGTATAAGTTAGGTTTTTTAAGAAAAAGTTAGTTTTGGTATAAGTTAGGTTTTTAAGAAAAAGTTAGTTTTGGTATAAGTTAGGTTTTTTCGAAAAAGTTAGTTTTGGTATAAGTTAGGTTTTTATGAAAAAGTTAGGTTTTTTCGAAAAAGTTAGTTTTGGTAAAAGTTAGGTTTTTAAGAAAAAGTTAGTTTTGGTATAAGTTAGGTTTTTTAGAAAAAGTTAGTTTTGGTATAAGTTAGGTTTTTTAGAAAAAGTTAGTTTTGGTATAAGTTAGGTTTTTTAGAAAAAGTTAGTTTTGGTATAAGTTAGGTTTTTTCGAAAAAGTTAGTTTTGGTATAAGTTAGGTTTTTTTAGAAAAAGTTAGTTTTGGTATAAGTTAGGTTTTTAAGCAAAAGTTAGTTTTGGTATAAGTTAGGTTTTTTCGAAAAAGTTAGTTTTGGTATAAGTTAGGTTTTTATGAAAAAGTTAGGTTTTTTCGAAAAAGTTAGTTTTGGTATAAGTTAGGTTTTTATGAAAAAGTTAGTTTTGGTATAAGTTAGGTTTTTTCGAAAAAGTTAGTTTTGGTATAAGTTAGGTTTTTGAGAAAAAGTTAGTTTTGGTATAAGTTAGGTTTTTTCGAAAAAGTTAGTTTTGGTATAAATAAGGTTTTTTCGAAAAAGTTAGTTTTGGTATAAGTTAGGTTTTTTCGAAAAAGCTAGTTTTGGTATAAGTTAGGTTTTTAAGAAAAAGTTAGTTTTGGTATAAGTTAGGTTTTTTAGAAAAAGTTAGTTTTGGTATAAGTTAGGTTTTTAAGAAAAAGTTAGTTTTGGTATAAGTTAGGTTTTTTCGAAAAAGTTAGTTTTGGTATAAGTTAGGTTTTTTCGAAAAAGTTAGTTTTGGTATAAATTAGGTTTTTTCGAAAAAGTTAGTTTTGGTATAAGTTAGGTTTTTTAGAAAAAGTTAGTTTTGGTATAAGTTAGGTTTTTTAGAAAAAGTTAGTTTTGGTATAAATTAGGTTTTTTCGAAAAAGTTAGTTTTGGTATAAGTTAGGTTTTTTCGAAAAAGTTAGTTTTGGTATAAGTTAGGTTTTTTAGAAAAAGTTAGTTTTGGTATAAGTTAGGTTTTTTAGAAAAAGTTAGTTTTGGTATAAGTTAGGTTTTTTCGAAAAAGTTAGTTTTGGTATGAGTTAGGTTTTTTCGAAAAAGTTAGTTTTGGTATGAGTTAGGTTTTTTCGAAAAAGTCAGTATTGGTATAAGTAAGGTTTTTTCGAAAAAGTTAGTTTTGGTATAAGTTAGGTTTATAAGAAAAAGTTAGTTTTGGTATAAGTTAGGTTTTTAAGAAGAAGTTAGTTTTGGTATAAGTTAGGTTTTTTCGAAAAAGTTAGTTTTGGTATAAGTTAGGTTTTTATGAAAAAGTTAGGTTTTTTCGAAAAAGTTAGTTTTGGTATAAGTTAGGTTTTTAAGAAAAAGTTGGTTTTGGTATAAGTTAGGTTTTTTCGAAAAAGTTAGTTTTGGTATAAGTTAGGTTTTTGAGAAAAAGTTAGTTTTGGTATAAGTTAGGTTTTTTCGAAAAAGTTAGTTTTGGTATAAATTAGGTTTTTTCGAAAAAGTTAGTTTTGGTATAAGTTAGGTTTTTTCGAAAAAGTTAGTTTTGGTATAAGTTAGGTTTTTTCGAAAAAGTTAGTTTTGGTATAAGTTAGGTTTTTTCGAAAAAGTTAGTATTGGTATAAGTAAGGTTTTTTCGAAAAAGTTAGTTTTGGTATAAGTTAGGTTTTTAAGAAAAAGTTAGTTTTGGTATAAGTTAGGTTTTTAAGAAAAAGTTAGTTTTGGTATAAGTTAGGTTTTTTCGAAAAAGTTAGTTTTGGTATAAGTTAGGTTTTTATGAAAAAGTTAGGTTTTTTCGAAAAAGTTAGTTTTGGTATAAGTTAGGTTTTTAAGAAAAAGTTAGTTTTGGTATAAGTTAGGTTTTTATGAAAAAGTTAGGTTTTTTCGAAAAAGTTAGTTTTGGTAAAAGTTAGGTTTTTTCGAAAAAGTAAGGTTTTTTAGAAAAAGTTAGTTTTGGTATAAGTTAGGTTTTTTCGAAAAAGTTAGTTTTGGTATAAGTTAGGTTTTTAAGGAAAAGTTAGTTTTGGTATAAGTTAGGTTTTTTCGAAAAAGTTAGTTTTGGTATAAGTTAAGTTTTTTAGAAAAAGTTAGTTTTGGTATAATTTAGGTTTTTTCGAAAAAGTTAGGTTTTTTAGAAAAAGTTAGTTTTGGTATAAGTTAGGTTTTTTAGAAAAAGTTAGTTTTGGTATAAGTTAGGTTTTTTCGAAAAAGTTAGTTTTGGTATAAGTTAGGTTTTTTCGAAAAAGTTAGTTTTGGTATAAGTTAGGTTTTTATGAAAAAGTTAGGTTTTTTCGAAAAAGTTAGTTTTGGTAAAAGTTAGGGTTTTTCGAAAAAGTAAGGTTTTTTAGAAAAAGTTAGTTTTGGTATAAGTTAGGTTTTTTCGAAAAAGTTAGTTTTGGTATAAGTTAGGTTTTTAAGGAAAAGTTAGTTTTGGTATAAGTTAGGTTTTTGAGAAAAAGTTAGTTTTGGTATAAGTTAAGTTTTTTAGAAAAAGTTAGTTTTGGTATAATTTAGGTATTTTCGAAAAAGTAAGGTATTTTAGAAAAAGTTAGTTTTGGTATAAGTTAGGTTTTTTAGAAAAAGTTAGTTTTGGTATAAGTTAGGTTTTTTCGAAAAAGTTAGTTTTGGTATAAGTTAGGTTTTTATGAAAAAGTTTGGTTTTTTCGAAAAAGTTAGTTTTGGTAAAAGTTAGGTTTTTTCGAAAAAGTAAGGTTTTTTAGAAAAAGTTAGTTTTGGTATAAGTTAGGTTTTTTCGAAAAAGTTAGTTTTGGTATAAGTTAGGTTTTTAAGGAAAAGTTAGTTTTGGTATAAGTTAGGTTTTTGAGAAAAAGTTAGTTTTGGTATAAGTTAAGTTTTTTAGAAAAAGTTAGTTTTGGTATAATTTAGGTATTTTCGAAAAAGTAAGGTTTTTTAGAAAAAGTTAGTTTTGGTATAAGTTAGGTTTTTTAGAAAAAGTTAGTTTTGGTATAAGTTAGGTTTTTTCGAAAAAGTTAGTTTTGGTATAAGTTAGGTTTTTTCGAAAAAGTTAGTTTTGGTATAAGTTAGGTTTTTATGAAAAAGTTAGGTTTTTTCGAAAAAGTTAGTTTTGGTATAAGTTAGGTTTTTTCGAAAAAGTTAGTTTTGGTATAAGTTAGGTTTTTGAGAAAAAGTTAGTTTTGGTATAAGTTAGGTTTTTTCGAAAAAGTTAGTTTTGGTATAATTTAGGTTTTTTCGAAAAAGTTAGTTTTGGTATAAATTAGGTTTTTTCGAAAAAGTTAGTTTTGGTATAAGTTAGGTTTTTTCGAAAAAGTTAGTTTTGGTATAAGTTAGGTTTTTATGAAAAAGTTAGGTTTTTTCGAAAAAGTTAGTTTTGGTATAAGTTAGGTTTTTATGAAAAAGTTAGTTTTGGTATAAGTTAGGTTTTTTCGAAAAAGTTAGTTTTGGAATAAGTTAGGTTTTTTAGAAAAAGTTAGTTTTTGGTATAAGTTAGGTTTTTGAGAAAAAGTTAGTTTTGGTATAAGTTAGGTTTTTTAGAAAAAGTTAGTTTTGGTATAAATTAGGTTTTTCGAAAAAGTTAGTTTTGGTATAAGTTAGGTTTTTTCGAAAAAGTTAGTTTTGGTATAAGTTAGGTTTTTAAGAAAAAGTTAGTTTTGGTATAAGTTAGGTTTTTTCGAAAAAGTTAGTTTTGGTATAAGTTAGGTTTTTTAGAAAAAGTTAGTTTTGGTATAAGTTAGGTTTTTTAGAAAAAGTTAGTTTTGGTATAAGTTAGGTTTTTTAGAAAAAGTTAGTTTTGGTATAAGTTAGGTTTTTATGAAAAAGTTAGGTTTTTTCGAAAAAGTTAGTTTTGGTATAAGTTAGGTTTTTTCGAAAAAGTAAGGTTTTTTAGAAAAAGTTAGTTTGGTATAAGTTAGGTTTTTTCGAAAAAGTTAGTTTTGGTATAAGTTAGGTTTTTCGAAAAAGTTAGTTTTGGTATAAGTTAGGTTTTTTCGAAAAAAGTTAGTTTTGGTATAAGTTAGGTTTTTATGAAAAAGTTAGGTATTTATGAAAAAGTTAGTTTTGGTATAAGTTAGGTTTTTTCGAAAAAGTTAGTTTTGGTATAAGTTAGGTTTTTTAGAAAAAGTTAGTTTTGGTATAAGTTAGGTTTTTTCGAAAAAGTTAGTTTTGGTATAAGTTAGGTTTTTAAGAAAAAGTTAGTTTTGGTATAAGTTAGGTTTTTTCGAAAAAGTTAGTTTTGGTATAATTTAGGTTTTTATGAAAAAGTTAGTTTTGGTATAAGTTAGGTTTTTTCGAAAAAGTTAGTTTTGGTATAAGTTAGGTTTTTTAGAAAAAGTTAGTTTTGGTATAAGTTAGGTTTTTTAGAAAAAGTTAGTTTTGGTATAAGTCAGGTTTTTATGAAAAAGTTAGGTTTTTTCGAAAAAGTTAGTTTTGGTAAAAGTTAGGTTTTTTCGAAAAAGTAAGGTTTTTTAGAAAAAGTTAGTTTTGGTATAAGTTAGGTTTTTTCGAAAAAGTTAGTTTTGGTATAAGTTAGGTTTTTAAGAAAAAGTTAGTTTTGGTATAAATTAGGTTTTTTCGAAAAAGTTAGTTTTGGTATAAATTAGGTTTTTTCGAAAAAGTTAGTTTTGGTATAAGTTAGGTTTTTTCGAAAAAGTTAGTTTTGGTATAAGTTAGGTTTTTTCGAAAAAGTTAGTTTTGGTATAATTTAGGTTTTTTCGAAAAAGTTAGTTTTGGTATAAATTAGGTTTTTTCGAAAAAGTTAGTTTTTTTTAGAAAAAGTTAGTTTTGGCATAAGTTAGGTTTTTTCGAAAAAGTTAGTTTTGGTATAAGTTAGGTTTTTTCGAAAAAGTTAGTTTTGGTATAAGTTAGGTTTTTTCGAAAAAGTTAGTTTTGGTATAAGTTAGGTTTTTATGAAAAAGTTAGGTTTTTTCGAAGAAGTTAGTTTTGGTATAAGTTAGGTTTTTATGAAAAAGTTAGTTTTGGTATAAGTTAGGTTTTTTCGAAAAAGTTAGTTTTGGTATAAGTTAGGTTTTTTAGAAAAAGTTAGTTTTGGTATAAGTTAGGTTTTTTAGAAAAAGTTAGTTTTGGTATAAGTTAGGTTTTTTAGAAAAAGTTAGTTTTGGTATAAGTTAGGTTTTTATGAAAAAGTTAGGTTTTTTCGAAAAAGTTAGTTTTGGTAAAAGTTAGGTTTTTTCGAAAAAGTAAGGTTTTTTAGAAAAAGTTAGTTTTGGTATAAGTTAGGTTTTTTCGAAAAAGTTAGTTTTGGTATAAGTTAGGTTTTTAAGAAAAAGTTAGTTTTGGTATAAATTAGGTTTTTTCGAAAAAGTTAGTTTTGGTATAAATTAGGTTTTTTCGAAAAAGTTAGTTTTGGTATAAGTTAGGTTTTTTCGAAAAAGTTAGTTTTGGTATAAGTTAGGTTTTTTCGAAAAAGTTAGTTTTGGTATAATTTAGGTTTTTTCGAAAAAGTTAGTTTTGGTATAAATTAGGTTTTTTCGAAAAAGTTAGTTTTTTTTAGAAAAAGTTAGTTTTGGCATAAGTTAGGTTTTTTCGAAAAAGTTAGTTTTGGTATAAGTTGAGTTTTTTCGAAAAAGTTAGTTTTGGTATAAGTTAGGTTTTTATGAAAAAGTTAGGTTTTTTTGAAAAAGTTAGTTTTGGTATAAGTTAGGTTTTTAAGAAAAAGTTAGTTTTGGTATAAGTTAGGTTTTTTAGAAAAAGTTAGTTTTGGTATAAGTTAGGTTTTTTAGAAAAAGTTAGTTTTGGTAAAAGTTAGGTTTTTTCGAAAAAGTTAGTTTTGGTATAAATTAGGTTTTTTCGAAAAAGTTAGTTTTGGTATAAGCTAGGTTTTTTTAGAAAAAGTTAGTTTTGGTATAAGTTAGGTTTTTAAGAAAAAGTTAGTTTTGGTATAAGTTAGGTTTTTTCGAAAAAGTTAGTTTTGGTATAAGTTAGGTTTTTAAGAAAAAGCTAGTTTTGGTATAAGTTAGGTTTTTTCGAAAAAGTTAGTTTTGGTATAAGTTAGGTTTTTTCGAAAAAGTTAGTTTTGGTATAAGTTAGGATTTTAAGAAAAAGTTAGTTTTGGTATAAGTTAGGTTTTTTCGAAAAAGTTAGTTTTGGTATAAGTTAGGTTTTTTCGAAAAAGTTAGTTCTGGTATAAGTTAGGTTTTTTAGAAAAGTTAATTTTGGTATAAGTTAGGTTTTTGAGAAAAAGTTAGTTTTTATATAAGTTAGGTTTTTTCGAAAAAGTTAGTTTTGGTATAAGTTAGGTTTTTATGAAAAAGTTAGTTTTGGTATAAATTAGGTTTTTTCGAAAAAGTTAGGTTTTTTTGAAAAAGTTAGTTTTGGTATAAGTTAGGTTTTTAAGAAAAAGTTAGTTTTGGTATAAGTTAGGTTTTTTCGAAAAAGTTAGTTTTGGTATAAGTTAGGTTTTTTCGAAAAAGTTAGTTTTGGTATAAGTTAGGTTTTTAAGAAAAAGTTAGTTTTGGTATAAGTTAGGTTTTTTCGAAAAAGTTAGTTTTGGTATAAGTTGGGTTTTTTCTTAAAAGTTAGTTTTGGTATAAATTAGGTTTTTTCGAAAAAGTTAGGTTTTTTTGAAAAAGTTAGTTTTGGTATAAGTTAGGTTTTTAAGAAAAAGTTAGTTTTGGTATAAGTTAGGTTTTTTCGAAAAAGTTAGTTTTGGTATAAGTTAGGTTTTTTAGAAAAAGTTAGTTTTGGTAAAAGTTAGGTTTTTTCGAAAAAGTAAGGTTTTTTAGAAAAAGTTAGTTTTGGTATAAGTTAGGTTTTTTCGAAAAAGTTAGTTTTGGTATAAGTTAGGTTTTTTCGAAAAAGTTAGTTTTGGTATAAATTAGGTTTTTTCGAAAAAGTTAGGTTTTTTTGAAAAAGTTAGTTTTGGTATAAGTTAGGTTTTTAAGAAAAAGTTAGTTTTGGTATAAGTTAGGTTTTTTCGAAAAAGTTAGTTTTGGTATAAGTTAGGTTTTTTCGAAAAAGTTAGTTTTGGTATAAGTTAGGTTTTTAAGAAAAAGTTAGTTTTGGTATAAGTTAGGTTTTTTCGAAAAAGTTAGTTTTGGTATAAGTTGGGTTTTTTCTTAAAAGTTAGTTTTGGTATAAGTTAGGTTTTTAAGAAAAAGTTAGTTTTGGTATAAGTTAGGTTTTTTCGAAAAAGTTAGTTTTGGTATAAGTTAGGTTTTTTAGAAAAAGTTAGTTTTGGTATAAGTTAGGTTTTTTCGAAAAAGTTAGGTTTTTTCGAAAAAGTTAGTTTTGGTATAAGTTAGGTTTTTAAGAAAAAGTTAGTTTTGGTATAAGTTAGGTTTTTTCGAAAAAGTTAGTTTTGGTATAAGTTAGGTTTTTGAGAAAAAGTTAGTTTTGGTATAATTTAGGTTTTTAAGAAAAAGTTAGTTTTGGTATAAGTTAGGTTTTTGAGAAAAAGTTAGTTTTGGTATAAGTTAGGTTTTTTAAAAAAAGTTAGTTTTGGTATAAGTTAGGTTTTTTCGAAAAAGTTAGTTTTTTTATAAGTTAGGTTTTTTCGAAAAAGTTAGTTTTGGTATAAATTAGGTTTTTAAGAAAAAGTTAGTTTTGGTATAAGTTAGGTTTTTTCGAAAAAGTTAGTTTTGGTATAAGTTACGTTTTTTAGAAAAAGTTAGTTTTGGTATAAGTTAGGTTTTTTCGAAAAAGTTAGTTTTGGTATAAGTTGGGTTTTTTCTTAAAAGTTAGTTTTGGTATAAGTTAGGTTTTTTTGAAAAAGTTAGTTTTGGTATAAGTTAGGTTTTTAAGAAAAAGTTAGTTTTGGTATAAGTTAGGTTTTTTCGAAAAAGTTAGTTTTGGTATAAGTTAGGTTTTTTCGAAAAAGTTAGTTTTGGTATAAGTTAGGTTTTTTAGAAAAAGTTAGTTTTGGTATAAGTTAGGTTTTTTAGAAAAAGTTAGTTTTGGTATAAGTTAGGTTTTTTCGAAAAAGTTAGTTTTGGTATAAGTTAGGTTTTTTCGAAAAAGTTAGTTTTGGTATAAATTAGGTTTTTTCGAAAAAGTTAGTTTTGGTATAAGTTAGGTTTTTTAGAAAAAGTTAGTTTTGGTATAAGTTAGGTTTTTTAGAAAAAGTTAGTTTTGGTATAAATTAGGTTTTTTCGAAAAAGTTAGTTTTGGTATAAGTTAGGTTTTTTCGAAAAAGTTAGTTTTGGTATAAGTTAGGTTTTTTCGAAAAAGTAAGGTTTTTTAGAAAAAGTTAGTTTTGGTATAAGTTAGGTTTTTTCGAAAAAGTTAGTTTTGGTATAAGTTAGGTTTTTTCGAAAAAGTTAGTTTTGGTATAAGTTAGGTTTTTATGAAAAAGTTAGGTTTTTTCGAAAAAGTTAGTTTTGGTATAAGTTAGGTTTTTAAGAAAAAGTTAGTTTTGGTATAAGTTAGGTTTTTTCGAAAAAGTTAGTTTTGGTATAAGTTAGGTTTTTATGAAAAAGTTAGGTTTTTTCGAAAAAGTTAGTTTTGGTATAAGTTAGGTTTTTAAGAAAAAGTTAGTTTTGGTATAAGTTAGGTTTTTTCGAAAAAGTTAGTTTTGGTATAAGTTAGGTTTTTGAGAAAAAGTTAGTTTTGGTATAAGTTAGGTTTTTTAGAAAAAGTTAGTTTTGGTATAAGTTAGGTTTTTTCGAAAAAGTTAGTTTTGGTATAAGTTAGGTTTTTTCGAAAAAGTTAGTTTTGGTATAAATTAGGTTTTTTCGAAAAAGTTAGTTTTGGTATAAGTTAGGTTTTTTTAGAAAAAGTTAGTTTTGGTATAAGTTAGGTTTTTAAGAAAAAGTTAGTTTTGGTATAAGTTAGGTTTTTTCGAAAAAGTTAGTTTTGGTATAAGTTAGGTTTTTTTAGAAAAAGTTAGTTTTGGTATAAGTTAGGTTTTTTCGAAAAAGTTAGTTTTGGTATAAGTTAGGTTTTTTCGAAAAAGTTAGTTTTGGTATAAGTTAGGTTTTTTAGAAAAAGTTAGTTTTGGTATAAGTTAGGTTTTTTAGAAAAAGTTAGTTTTGGTATAAGTTAGGTTTTTTCGAAAAAGTTAGTTTTGGTATGAGTTAGGTTTTTTCGAAAAAGTAAGGTTTTTTAGAAAAAGTTAGTTTTGGTAAAAGTTAGGTTTTTTAGAAGAAGTTAGTTTTGGTATAAGTTAGGTTTTTTCGAAAAAGTTAGGTTTTTTCGAAAAAGTTAGTTTTGGTATAAGTTAGGTTTTTAAGAAAAAGTTAGTTTTGGTATAAGTTAGGTTTTTGAGAAAAAGTTAGGTTTTTTATAATAAGTTAGTTCTGGTATAAGTTAGGTTTTTATGAAAAAGTTAGTTTTGGTATAAGTTAGGTTTTTTCGAAAAAGTTAGTTTTGGTATAAGTTAGGTTTTTAAGAAAAAGTTAGTTTTGGTATAAGTTAGGTTTTTTAGAAAAAGTTAGGTTTTTTCGAAAAAGTTAGTTTTGGTATAAGTTAGGTTTTTAAGAAAAAGTTAGTTTTGGTATAAGTTAGGTTTTTTCGAAAAAGTTAGTTTTGGTATAAGTTAGGTTTTTTCGAAAAAGTTAGTTTTGGTATAAGTTAGGTTTTTATGAAAAAGTTAGGTTTTTTCGAAAAAGTTAGTTTTGGTATAAGTTAGGTTTTTAAGAAAAAGTTAGTTTTGGTATAAGTTAGGTTTTTTCGAAAAAGTTAGTTTTGGTATAAGTTAGGTTTTTTAGAAAAAGTTAGTTTTGGTATAAGTTAGGTTTTTAAGAAAAAGTTAGTTTTGGTATAAGTTAGGTTTTTTTCCAAAAAGTTAGTTTTGGTATAAGTTAGGTTTTTATGAAAAAGTTAGGTTTTTTCGAAAAAGTTAGTTTTGGTATAAGTTAGGTTTTTAAGAAAAAGTTAGTTTTGGTATAAGTTAGGTTTTTTCGAAAAAGTTAGTTTTGGTATAAGTTAGGTTTTTTCGAAAAAGTTAGTTTTGGTATAAGCTAGGTTTTTTAGAAAAAGTTAGTTTTGGTATAAGTTAGGTTTTTTAGAAAAAGTTAGTTTTGGTATAAGTTAGGTTTTTATGGAAAAGTAAGGTTTTTTCGAAAAAGTTAGTTTTGGTAAAAGTTAGGTTTTTAAGAAAAAGTTAGTTTTGGTATAAGTTAGGTTTTTTCGAAAAAGTTAGTTTTGGTATAAGTTAGGTTATTATGAAAAAGTTAGGTTTTTTCGAAAAAGTTAGTTTTGGTAAAAGTTAGGTTTTTTCGAAAATGTAAGGTTTTTTAGAAAAAGTTAGTTTTGGTATAAGTTAGGTTTTTTCGAAAAAGTTAGTTTTGGTATAAGTTAGGTTTTTAAGAAAAAGTTAGTTTTGGTATAAGTTAGGTTTTTTAGAAAAAGTTAGTTTTGGTATAAGTTAGGTTTTTTAGAAAAAGTTAGTTTTGGTATAAGTTAGGTTTTTTCGAAAAAGTTAGTTTTGGTATAAGTTAGGTTTTTAAGAAAAAGTTAGTTTTGGTATAAATTAGGTTTTTGAGAAAAAGTTACGTTTTTTAGAATAAGTTAGTTTTGGTAAAAGTTAGGTTTTTTAGAAAAAGTTAGGTTTTTTCGAAAAAGTTAGTTTTGGTATAAGTTAGGTTTTTAAGAAAAAGTTAGTTTTGGTATAAGTTAGGTTTTTATGAAAAAGTTAGGTTTTTTCGAAAAAGTTAGTTTTGGTAAAAGTTAGGTTTTTAAGAAAAAGTTAGTTTTGGTATAAGTTAGGTTTTTTAGAAAAAGTTAGTTTTGGTATAAGTTAGGTTTTTTAGAAAAAGTTAGTTTTGGTATAAGTTAGGTTTTTTCGAAAAAGTTAGTTTTGGTATAAGTTAGGTTTTTTCGAAAAAGTTAGTTTTGGTATAAATTAGGTTTTTTCGAAAAAGTTAGTTTTGGTATAAGTTAGGTTTTTTAGAAAAAGTTAGTTTTGGTATAAGTTAGGTTTTTAAGAAAAAGTTAGTTTTGGTATAAGTTAGGTTTTTTCGAAAAAGTTAGTTTTGGTATAAGTTAGGTTTTTATGAAAAAGTTAGGTTTTTTCGAAAAAGTTAGTTTTGGTATAAGTTAGGTTTTTATGAAAAACTTAGTTTTGGTATAAGTTAGGTTTTTTCGAAAAAGTTAGTTTTGGTATAAGTTAGGTTTTTGAGAAAAAGTTAGTTTTGGTATAAGTTAGGTTTTTAAGAAAAAGTTAGTTTTGGTATAAGTTAGGTTTTTTAGAAAAAGTTAGTTTTGGTATAAGTTAGGTTTTTTAGAAAAAGTTAGTTTTGGTATAAGTTAGGTTTTTTCGAAAAAGTTAGTTTTGGTATAAGTTAGGTTTTTTCGAAAAAGTTAGTTTTGGTATAAATTAGATTTTTTCGAAAAAGTTAGTTTTGGTATAAGTTAGGTTTTTTAGAAAAAGTTAGTTTTGGTATAAGTTAGGTTTTTTAGAAAAAGTTAGTTTTGGTATAAATTAGGTTTTTTCGAAAAAGTTAGTTTTGGTATAAGTTAGGTTTTTTCGAAAAAGTTAGTTTTGGTATAAGTTAGGTTTTTTAGAAAAAGTTAGTTTTGGTATAAGTTAGGTTTTTTCGAAAAAGTTAGTTTTGGCATAAGTTAGGTTTTTTCGAAAAAGTTAGTTTTGGTATAAGTTAGGTTTTTAAGAAAAAGTTAGTTTTGGTATAAGTTAGGTTTTTTCGAAAAAGTTAGTTTTGGTATAAGTTAGGTTTTTTCGAAAAAGTTAGTTTTGGTATAAATTAGGTTTTTTCGAAAAAGTTAGTTTTGGTATAAGTTAGGTTTTTTAGAAAAAGTTAGTTTTGGTATAAGTTAGGTTTTTTAGAAAAAGTTAGTTTTGGTATAAATTAGGTTTTTTCGAAAAAGTTAGTTTTGGTATAAGTTAGGTTTTTTCGAAAAAGTTAGTTTTGGTAAAAGTAAGGTTTTTTAGAAAAAGTTAGTTTTGGTATAAGTTAGGTTTTTTCGAAAAAGTTAGTTTTGGTATAAGTTAGGTTTTTTAGAAAAAGTTAGTTTTGGTATAAGTTAGGTTTTTTAGAAAAAGTTAGTTTTGGTATAAGTTAGGTTTTTAAGAAAAAGTTAGTTTTGGTATAAGTTAGGTTTTTTAGAAAAAGTTAGTTTTGGTATAAGTTAGGTTTTTTAGAAAAAGTTAGTTTTGGTATAAGTTAGGTTCTTTCGAAAAAGTTAGTTTTGGTATAAGTTAGGTTTTTTCGAAAAAGTTAGTTTTGGTATAAATTAGGTTTTTTCGAAAAAGTTAGTTTTGGTATAAATTAGGTTTTTTCGAAAAAGTTAGTTTTGGTATAAGTTAGGTTTTTTAGAAAAAGTTAGTTTTGGTATAAGTTAATTTTTTTCGAAAAAGTTAGTTTTGGTATAAATTAGGTTTTTTCGAAAAAGTTAGTTTTGGTATAAGTTAGGTTTTTTCGAAAAAGTTAGTTTTGGTAAAAGTAAGGTTTTTTAGAAAAAGTTAGTTTTGGTATAAGTTAGGTTTTTTCGAAAAAGTTAGTTTTGGTATAAGTTAGGTTTTTTCGAAAAAGTTAGTTTTGGTATAAGTTAGGTTTTTGAGAAAAAGTTAGTTTTGGTATAAGTTAGGTTTTTAAGAAAAAGTTAGTTTTGGTATAAGTTAGGTTTTTTAGAAAAAGTTAGTTTTGGTATAAGTTAGGTTTTTTAGAAAAAGTTAGTTTTGGTATAAGTTAGGTTTTTTCGAAAAAGTTAGTTTTGGTATAAGTTAGGTTTTTTCGAAAAAGTTAGTTTTGGTATAAATTAGGTTTTTTCGAAAAAGTTAGTTTTGGTATAAGTTAGGTTTTTTAGAAAAAGTTAGTTTTGGTATAAGTTAGGTTTTTTAGAAAAAGTTAGTTTTGGTATAAATTAGGTTTTTTCGAAAAAGTTAGTTTTGGTATAAGTTAGGTTTTTTCGAAAAAGTTAGTTTTGGTAAAAGTAAGGTTTTTTAGAAAAAGTTAGTTTTGGTATAAGTTAGGTTTTTTCGAAAAAGTTAGTTTTGGCATAAGTTAGGTTTTTTCGAAAAAGTTAGTTTTGGTATAAGTTAGGTTTTTAAGAAAAAGTTAGGTTTTTTCGAAAAAGTTAGTTTTGGTATAAGTTAGGTTTTTTAGAAAAAGTTAGTATTGGTATAAGTTAGGTTTTTTCGAAAAAGTTAGTTTTGGTATCAGTTAGGTTTTTTCGAAAAAGTTAGTTTTGGTATGAGTTAGGTTTTTTCGAAAAAGTTAGTATTGGTATAAGTAAGGTTTTTTCGAAAAAGTTAGTTTTGGTATAAGTTAGGTTTTTAAGAAAAAGTTAGTTTTGGTATAAGTTAGGTTTTTAAGAAAAAGTTAGTTTTGGTATAAGTTAGGTTTTTTCGAAAAAGTTAGTTTTGGTATAAGTTAGGTTTTTATGAAAAAGTTAGGTTTTTAAGAAAAAGTTAGTTTTGGTATAAGTTAGGTTTTTAAGAAAAAGTTAGTTTTGGTATAAGTTAGGTTTTTTCGAAAAAGTTAGTTTTGGTATAAGTTAGGTTTTTTCGAAAAAGTTAGGTTTTTTCGAAAAAGTTAGTTTTGGTATAAGTTAGGTTTTTAAGAAAAAGTTAGTTTTGGTATAATTTAGGTTTTTATGAAAAAGTTAGGTTTTTTCGAAAAAGTTAGTTTTGGTGAAAGTTAGGTTTTTTCGAAAAAGTAAGGTTTTTTAGAAAAATTTAGTTTTGGTATAAGTTAGGTTTTTTCGAAAAAGTTAGTTTTGGTATAAGTTAGGTTTTTAAGAAAAAGTTAGTTTTGGTATAAGTTAGGTTTTTTCGAAAAAGTTAGTTTTGGTATAAGTTAGGTTTTTGAGAAAAAGTTAGTTTTGGTATAAGTTAGGTTTTTTAGAAAAAGGTATTTTTGGTATAATTAAGGTTTTTTCGAAAAAGTAAGGTTTTTTAGAAAAAGTTAGTTTTGGTATAAGTTAGGTTTTTTAGAAAAAGTTAGTTTTGGTATAAGTTAGGTTTTTTCGAAAAAAATAGTTTTGGTATAAGTTAGGTTTTTTCGAAAAAGTTAGTTTTGGTATAAGTTAGGTTTTTATGAAAAAGTTAGGTTTTTTCGAAAAAGTTAGTTTTGGTATAAGTTAGGATTTTTCGAAAAAGTTAGTTTTGGTATAAGTTAGGTTTTTGAGAAAAAGTTAGTTTTGGTATAAGTTAGGTTTTTTCGAAAAAGTTAGTTTTGGTATAATTTAGGTTTTTTCGAAAAAGTTAGTTTTGGTATAAATTAGGTTTTTTCGAAAAAGTTAGTTTTGGTATAAGTTAGGTTTTTTCGAAAAAATTAGTTTTGGTATAAGTTAGGTTTTTATGAAAAAGTTAGGTTTTTTCGAAAAAGTTAGTTTTGGTATAAGTTAGGTTTTTATGAAAAAGTTAGTTTTGGTATAAGTTAGGTTTTTTCGAAAAAGTTAGTTTTGGAATAAGTTAGGTTTTTTAGAAAAAGTTAGTTTTGGTATAAGTTAGGTTTTTTCGAAAAAGTTAGTTTTGGTATAAGTTAGGTTTTTTCGAAAAAGTTAGTTTTGGTATAAATTAGGTTTTTTCGAAAAAGTTAGTTTTGGTATAAGTTAGGTTTTTTCGAAAAAGTTAGTTTTGGTATAAGTTAGGTTTTTTAGAAAAAGTTAGTTTTGGTATAAGTTAGGTTTTTTCGAAAAAGTTAGTTTTGGTATAAGTTAGGTTTTTTCGAAAAAGTTAGTTTTGGTATAAGTTAGGTTTTTTAGAAAAAGTTAGTTTTGGTATAAGTTAGGTTTTTTCGAAAAAGTTAGTTTTGGTATAAGTTAGGTTTTTTCGAAAAAGTTAGTTTTGGTATAAGTTAGGTTTTTTCGAAAAAGTTAGTTTTGGTATAAGTTAGGTTTTTTCGAAAAAGTTAGTTTTGGTATAAGTTGGGTTTTTTCTTAAAAGTTAGTTTTGGTATAAGTTAGGTTTTTAAGAAAAAGTTAGTTTTGGTATAAGTTAGGTTTTTATGAAAAAGTTAGGTTTTTTCGAAAAAGTTAGTTTTGGTATAAGTTAGGTTTTTTCGAAAAAGTTAGTTTTGGTATAATTTCAATTTCAATTTCAATTTATTATAATGTCTGCCGTAAGGCTACACATAGAATACTTAAAATAATTTGACTAAAACCATAATATATACCTAAAACTAAACTAAAACTAAAACTCAGACACAGGAAATTCATGAAAATAATAGTAGCTTAATGAGTAAGATGAGGAGGTCAAAAGGGAAATTTAAGACGAGTACGAAAGGAGGATAAAGGGACGTGGAAATCAAACAAGTGGGAAGAGGAGTTAAACGATCGCAGAGCAAGCAACAATGGGTCAGAACGACCTGCTGCAGTGCGACGTCTGGGGATAATTAAGGGAGGACGAATACGGAGGGAACGGTTCGGAACATAGAGGGGGATCGAGGAAAGCAACATTGGAGAATCAATGCAATCGAGCAAGAGGGAAGCAACAAATAAGGTTTGGGCCTGATAGCGGCGGTTCTCGAGGGAGTCGATGCCGAGCAGCCGACATCTGGACTCATAATTGGGCAGGGCAGCAGAGGAACTACCCAGAAATTTGCGAACTGCAAACCTGGTGAAGGATCTCTGCACCAGTTCAATGCGCTCAATATGAGTCCGAGCAGTCGGGGCCCATACTACAGAGCAGTACTCCAGCAACGACCTAACCAGCGAGCAGTACAGTGCCTTCAGACACAACGGATCAGAAAAATCACGAGCAATGCGCTTTATGATGCCGAGCGTTCTCCAAGGCCTGCACACCACGGAATCGATATGAGGTCTCATGGTGAGACTAGAGTCAAGCCAAACACCCAAGTCCTTGATTACACCGACACGGGAGACCTGGACCTGATCGAGGACATACGAGTATATTAAAGGAGAGCGAGAACGGGAGAAAGAGATAATTTTACACTTATCAGGACAAAGGGACAGAGAATTACGTGTACACCAAGAGGAGAAACGGTCCAGCATGGTTTGAAGGGAAGCACAATCTACTGCCGACGAGATCGGGAAAAAAATTTTCAAATCGTCGGCATAACATAGAAACGAATCATGGGGAAGAACGGAGATCACGTCGTTCATGAACAGGACAAACAGTAATGGGCTCAACACACTACCTTGGGGTACCCCAGCCCCAGAACAAAAAGACACAGAAAAGGTAGATTTTAATTTGACACGGTATACACGATCACAGAGAAAGGACTGTACCCATGAAACAATTGTATCATTGATTCCAAGACTGTACAGTTTCTTAATCAGTGACGCATGCGGAACACGGTCAAATGCGGATTTAAAATCCGTGTAAATAGTGTCCACTTGAGGAGCCAGTTCAAGGTGGGACGTGACAAACGACAGAAAGCACATGAGGTTGGAAGAGGTAGAACGATGAGGGACAAAACCATGCTGCTGAGGGATAATGGAATGGAAACAGGAAGGGATGGAGACCATTAACTCAAGAGCAGGGTGGTAGCTATCTAACTTACGGAGATGAAAGGGAGCGCAAGTGACGGGCGATACCGAAGAAAGAGCAGTGTTGTTACAGAAAACTAAATCTAGCTGCCTATCAAGGGAGTTCTTTACTCCTGACAATTGCTTAAGACTAAATTCATGCATTCCGTCAATAAAATAGGACGATGAGGAAGAGAAGGAGGGAACGTAGAATGCATCAGACGCAGACCAGGATATGGTTGGTTGATTGAAGTCACCAAAAAGCAGCAGGATATCGTTAGTTTTTAATCGGCGATGAACCGCATCGATGGAGCTGAACAGCGAGTCGAGTAATATTGTGTTATTGCTCATTCCCGGGGGGATGTATACAACACCGATGAAGAGGCGAAGGTCCTTTAGCTGGATACAAATCCAGACAAGTTCCAGCGAAGAGTTACGTACGGGTATGTGTGTTGTGATGAACTTCGACTTGCACGCAATTAGGAACTTAGTTTTGGTATAAGTTAGGTTTTTTCGAAAAAGTTAGTTCTGGTATAAGTTAGGTTTTTTCGAAAAAGTTAGGTTTTTTCGAAAAAGTTAGTTTTGGTATAAGTAAGGTTTTTTCGAAAAAGTTAGTTTTGGTATAAGTTAGGTTTTTTCGAAAAAGTTAGTTTTGGTATAAGTTAGGTTTTTTAGAAAAAGTTAGGTTTTTAAGAAAAAGTTAGTTTTGGTATAAGTTAGGTTTTTGAGAAAAAGTAAGGTTTTTTAGAATAAGTTAGTTTTGGTATAAGTTAGGTTTTTTAGAAAAAGTTAGTTTTGGTATAAGTTAGGTTTTTTAGAAAAAGTTAGTTTTGGTATAAGTTAGGTTTTTTAGAAAAAGTTAGTTTTGGTATAAGTTAGGTTTTTAAGAAAAAGTTAGTTTTGGTATAAGTTAGGTTTTTTCGAAAAAGTTAGTTTTGGTATAAGTTAGGTTTTTTCGAAAAAGTTAGTTTTGGTATAAGTTAGGTTTTTATGAAAAAGTTAGGTTTTTTCGAAAAAGTTAGTTTTGGTATAAGTTAGGTTTTTATGAAAAAGTTAGTTTTGGTATAAGTTAGGTTTTTTCGAAAAAGTTAGTTTTGGTATAAGTTAGGTTTTTTAGAAAAAGTTAGTTTTGGTATAAGTTAGGTTTTTTAGAAAAAGTTAGTTTTGGTATAAGTTAGGTTTTTTAGAAAAAGTTAGTTTTGGTATAAGTTAGGTTTTTATGAAAAAGTTAGGTTTTTTCGAAAAAGTTAGTTTTGGTAAAAGTTAGGTTTTTTCGAAAAAGTAAGGTTTTTTAGAAAAAGTTAGTTTTGGTATAAGTTAGGTTTTTTCGAAAAAGTTAGTTTTGGTGTAAGTTAGGTTTTTTAGAAAAAGTTAGTTTTGGTATAAGTTAGGTTTTTTAGAAAAAGTTAGTTTTGGTATAAGTTAGGTTTTTAAGAAAAAGTTAGTTTTGGTATAAGTTAGGTTTTTTCGAAAAAGTTAGTTTTGGTATAAGTTAGGTTTTTTCGAAAAAGTTAGTTTTGGTATAAATTAGGTTTTTTCGAAAAAGTTAGTTCTGGTATAAGTTAGGTTTTTTCGAAAAAGTTAGTTTTGGTATAAGTTAGGTTTTTTCGAAAAAGTTAGTTTTGGTATAATTTAGGTTTTTTCGAAAAAGTTAGTTTTGGTATAAATTAGGTTTTTTCGAAAAAGTTAGTTTTGGTATAAGTTAGGTTTTTTCGAAAAAGTTAGTTTTGGTATAAGTTAGGTTTTTAAGAAAAAGTTAGTTTTGGTATAAATTAGGTTATTTCGAAAAAGTTAGTTTTGGTATAAGTTAGGTTTTTTAGAAAAAGTTAGTTTTGGTATAAGTTAGGTTTTTTCGAAAAAGTTAGTTTTGGTATAAGTTAGGTTTTTTCGAAAAAGTTAGTTTTGGTATAATTTAGGTTTTTTCGAAAAAGTTAGTTTTGGTATAAATTAGGTTTTTTCGAAAAAGTTAGTTTTGGTATAAGTTAGGTTTTTTCGAAAAAGTTAGTTTTGGTATAAGTTAGGTTTTTGAGAAAAAGTTAGGTTTTTTCGAAAAAGTTAGTTTTGGTATAAGTTAGGTTTTTTAGAAAAAGTTAGTTTTGGTATAAGTTAGGTTTTTATGAAAAAGTTAGTTTTGGTATAAGTTAGGTTTTTATGAAAAAGTTAGGTTTTTTCGAAAAAGTTAGTTTTGGTAAAAGTTAGGTTTTTTCGAAAAAGTAAGGTTTTTTAGAAAAAGTTAGTTTTGGTATAAGTTAGGTTTTTTCGAAAAAGTTAGTTTCGGTATAAGTTAGGTTTTTTCGAAAAAGTTAGTTTTGGTATAAGTTAGGTTTTTGAGAAAAAGTTAGTTTTGGTATAAGTTAGGTTTCTGAGAAAAAGTTAGGTTTTTTCGAAAAAGTTAGTTTTGGTATAAGTTAGGTTTTTTAGAAAAAGTTAGTTTTGGTATAAGTTAGGTTTTTTCGAAAAAGTTAGTTTTGGTATAAGTTAGGTTTTTAAGAAAAAGTTAGTTTTGGTAAAAGTTAGGTTTTTGAGAAAAAGTTAGGTTTTTTCGAAAATGTTAGTTTTGGTATAAGTTAGGTTTTTATGAAAAAGTTAGTTTTGGTATAAGTTAGGTTTTTTCGAAAAAGTTAGTTTTGGTATAAGTTAGGTTTTTATGAAAAAGTTAGGTTTTTTCGAAAAAGTTAGTTTTGGTATAAATTAGGTTTTTTCGAAAAAGTTAGTTTTGGTATAAGTTAGGTTTTTATGAAAAAGTTAGGTTTTTTCGAAAAAGTTAGTTTTGGTATAAGTTATGTTTTTTCGAAAAAGTTAGTTTCGGTATAAGTTAGGTTTTTTCGAAAAAGTTAGTTTTGGTATAAGTTAGGTTTTTATGAAAAAGTTAGTTTTGGTATAAGTTAGGTTTTTTCGAAAAAGTTAGTTTTGGTATAAGTTAGGTTTTTATGAAAAAGTTAGGTTTTTGAGAAAAAGTTAGTTTTGGTATAAGTTAGGTTTTTTAGAAAAAGTTAGTTGTGGTATAAGTTAGGTTTTTTCGAAAAAGTTAGTGTTGGTATAAGTTAGGTTTTTTCGAAAAAGTTAGTTTTGGTATAAGTTAGGTTTTTTCGAAAAAGTTAGTTTTGGTATAAGTTAGGTTTTTAAGAAAAAGTTAGTTTTGGTATAAGTTAGGTTTTTTAGAAAAAGTTAGTTTTGGTAAAAGTTAGGTTTTTTAGAATAAGTTAGTTTTTTTATAAGTTAAGTTTTTTCGAAAAAGTTAGGTTTTTTCGAAAAAGTTAGTTTTGGTATAAGTTAGGTTTTTTCGAAAAAGTTAGTTTTGGTATACGTTAGGTTTTTTCGAAAAAGTTAGTTTTGGTATAAGTAAAGTTTTTTAGAATAAGTTAGTTTTGCTAAAAGTTAGGTTTTTTCGAAAAAGTTAGTTTTGGTATAAGTTAGGTTTTTTAGAAAAGTTAGTTTTATTATAAGTTAGGTTTTTTCGAAAAAGTTAGGTTTTTAAGAAAAAGTTAGTTTTGGTATAAGTTAGGTTTTTTCGAAAAAGTTGGTTTTGGTATAAGTTAGGTTTTTGAGAAAAAGTTAGTTTTGGTATAAGTTAGGTTTTTTAGAAAAAGTAAGTTTTGGTATAAGTTAGGTTTTTTAGAAAAAGTTAGGTTTTTAAGAAAAAGTTAGTTTTGGTATAAGTTAGGTTTTTGAGAAAAAGTAAGGTTTTTTAGAATAAGTTAGTTTTGGTAAAAGTTAGGTTTTTTCGAAAAAGTTAGTTGTGGTATAAGTTAGGTTTTTTCGAAAAAGTTAGTTTTGGTATAAGTTAGGTTTTTTCGAAAAAGTTAGTTTTGGTAAAAGTTAGGTTTTTTCGAAAAAGTTAGTTTTGGTATAAGTTAGGTTTTTTCGAAAAAGTTAGTTTTGGTATAAGTTAGGTTTTTAAGAAAAAGTTAGGTTTTTAAGAAAAAGTTAGTTGTGGTATAAGTTAGGTTTTTAAGAAAAAGTTAGTTTTGGTATAAGTTAGGTTTTTTCGAAAAAGTTAGTTTTGGTATAAGTTAGGTTTTTTCGAAAAAGTTAGTTTTGGTATAAGTTAGGTTTTTTCGAAAAAGTTAGTTTTGGTATAAGTTAGGTTTTTTCGAAAAAGTTAGTTTTGGTATAAGTTAGGTTTTTGAGAAAAAGTTAGTTTTGGTATAAGTTAGGTTTTTGAGAAAAAGTTAGTTTTGGTATAAGTTAGGTTTTTTCGAAAAAGTTAGTTTTGGTATAAGTTAGGTTTTTTCGAAAAAGTTAGTTTTGGTATAAGTTAGGTTTTTTCGAAAAAGTTAGTTTTGGTATAAGTTAGGTTTTTTAGAAAAAGTTAGTTTTGGTATAAGTTATGTTTTTTCGAAAAAGTTAGTTTTGGTATAAGTTAGGTTTTTGAGAAAAAGTTATTTTTTTGAGAAAAAGTTAGTTGTGGTATAAGTTAGGTTTTTAAGAAAAAGTTAGGTTTTTTCGAAAAAGTTAGTTTTGGTATAAGTTAGGTTTTTGAGAAAAAGTTAGTTTTGGTATAAGTTAGGTTTTTTCGAAAAAGTTAGTTTTGGTATAAGTTAGGTTTTTTCGAAAAAGTTAGTTTTGGTATAAGTTAGGTTTTTAAGAAAAAGTTAGGTTTTTAAGAAAAAGTTAGTTGTGGTATAAGTTAGGTTTTTAAGAAAAAGTTAGTTGTGGTATAAGTTAAGTTTTTAAGAAAAAGTTAGTTTTGGTATAAGTTAGGTTTTTTCGAAAAAGTTAGTTTTGGTATAAGTTAGGTTTTTTCTAAAAAGTTAGTTTTGGTATAAGTTAGGTTTTTTCGAAAAAGTTAGTTTTGGTATAAGTTAGGTTTTTTCGAAAAAGTTAGTTTTGGTATAAGTTAGGTTTTTTAGAAAAAGTTAGTTTTGGTATAAGTTATGTTTTTTCGAAAAAGTTAGTTTTGGTATAAGTTAGGTTTTTGAGAAAAAGTTATTTTTTTGAGAAAAAGTTAGTTGTGGTATAAGTTAGGTTTTTAAGAAAAAGTTAGGTTTTTTCGAAAAAGTTAGTTTTGGTATAAGTTAGGTTTTTGAGAAAAAGTTAGTTTTGGTATAAGTTAGGTTTTTTCGAAAAAGTTAGTTTTGGTATAAGTTAGGTTTTTTCGAAAAAGTTAGTTTTGGTATAAGTTAGGTTTTTTTGAAAAAGTTAGTTTTGGTATAAGTTAGGTTTTTGAGAAAAAGTTATTTTTTTGAGAAAAAGTTAGTTTTGGTATAAGTTAGGTTTTTGAGAAAAAGTTGAGTTTTTAAGAAAAAGTTAGTTTTGGTATAAGTTAGGTTTTTTAGAAAAAGTTAGTTTTGGTATAAGTTAGGTTTTTAAGAAAAAGTTAGGTTTTTAAGAAAAGTTAGTTTTGGTATAAGTTAGGTTTTTTCGAAAAAGTTAGTTTTGGTATAAGTTAGGTTTTTGAGAAAAAGTTAGTTTTGGTATAAGTTAGGTTTTTTCGAAAAAGTTAGTTTTGGTATAAGTTAGGTTTTTGAGAAAAAGTTAGTTTTGGTATAAGTTAGGTTTTTTCGAAAAAGTTAGTTTTGGTATAAGTTAGGTTTTTTCGAAAAAGTTAGTTTTGGTATAAGTTAGGTTTTTTCGAAAAAGTTAGTTTTGGTATAAGTTAGGTTTTTTCGAAAAAGTTAGTTTTGGTATAAGTTAGGTTTTTTCGAAAAAGTTAGGTTTTGGTAAAAGTTAGGTTTTTTCGAAAAAGTTAGTTTTGGTATAAGTTAGGTTTTTAAGAAAAAGTTAGGTTTTTTAAAAAAGTTAGTTTTGGTATAAGTTAGGTTTTTTCGAAAAAGCTAGTTTTGGTATAAGTTAGGTTTTTGAGAAAAAGTTAGTTTTGGTATAAGTTAGGTTTTTTCGAAAAAGTTAGTTTTGGTATAAGTTAGGTTTTTTCGAAAAAGTTAGTTTTGGTATAAGTTAGGTTTTTTCGAAAAAGTTAGGTTTTGGTAAAAGTTAGGTTTTTTCGAAAAAGTTAGTTTTGGTATAAGTTAGGTTTTTAAGAAAAAGTTAGGTTTTTTAAAAAAGTTAGTTTTGGTATAAGTTAGGTTTTTTCGAAAAAGCTAGTTTTGGTATAAGTTAGGTTTTTTCGAAAAAGTTAGTTTTGGTATAAGTTAGGTTTTTTCGAAAAAGTTAGTTTTGGTATAAGTTAGGTTTTTAAGAAAAAGTTAGGTTTTTTCGAAAAAGTTAGTTTTGGTATAAGTTAGGTTTTTTCGAAAAAGTTAGTTTTGGTATAAGTTAGGTTTTTGAGAAAAAGTTAGTTTTGGTATAAGTTAGGTTTTTTCGAAAAAGTTAGTTTTGGTATAAGTTAGGTTTTTGAGAAAAAGTTAGTTTTGGTATAAGTTAGGTTTTTTCGAAAAAGTTAGTTTTGGTATAAGTTAGGTTTTTTCGAAAAAGTTAGTTTTGGTATAAGTTAGGTTTTTTCGAAAAAGTTAGTTTTGGTATAAGTTAGGTTTTTTCGAAAAAGTTAGTTTTGGTATAAGTTAGGTTTTTTCGAAAAAGTTAGTTTTGGTATAAGTTAGGTTTTTTCGAAAAAGTTAGTTTTGGTATAAGTTAGGTTTTTTCGAAAAAGTTAGTTTTGGTATACGTTAGGTTTTTGAGAAAAAGTTAGTTTTGGTATAAGTTAGGTTTTTTCGAAAAAGTTAGTTTTGGTATAAGTTAGGTTTTTTCCAAAAAGTTAGTTTTGGTATAAGTTAGGTTTTTTCGAAAAAGTTAGTTTTGGTATAAGTTAGGTTTTTTCGAAAAAGTTAGTTTTGGTATAAGTTAGGTTTTTAAGAAAAAGTTAGGTTTTTTCGAAAAAGTTAGTTTTGGTATAAGTTAGGTTTTTTCGAAAAAGTTAGTTTTGGTATAAGTTAGGTTTTTGAGAAAAAGTTAGTTTTGGTATAAGTTAGGTTTTTTCGAAAAAGTAAGTTTTGGTATAAGTTAGGTTTTTTCGAAAAAGTTAGTTTTGGTATAAGTTAGGTTTTTTCGAAAAAGTTAGTTTTGGTATAAGTTAGGTTTTTTCGAAAAAGTTAGTTTTGGTATAAGTTAGGTTTTTTCGAAAAAGTAAGGTTTTTTTGAAAAAGTTAGTTTTGGTTTAAGTTAGGTTTTTTCGAAAAAGTTAGTTTTGGTATAAGTTAGGTTTTTGAGAAAAAGTTAGTTTTGGTATAAGTTAGGTTTTTTCGAAAAAGTTAGTTTTGGTATAAGTTAGGTTTTTTCGAAAAAGTTAGTTTTGGTATAAGTTAGGTTTTTTCGAAAAAGTTAGTTTTGGTATAAGTTAGGTTTTTTCGAAAAAGTTAGTTTTGGTATAAGTTAGGTTTTTTCGAAAAAGTTAGTTTTGGTATAAGTTAGGTTTTTGAGAAAAAGTTAGTTTTGGTATAAGTTAGGTTTTTTCGAAAAAGTAAGTTTTGGTATAAGTTAGGTTTTTTCGAAAAAGTTAGTTTTGGTATAAGTTAGGTTTTTTCGAAAAAGTTAGTTTTGGTATAAGTTAGGTTTTTTCGAAAAAGTTAGTTTTGGTATAAGTTAGGTTTTTTCGAAAAAGTTAGGTTTTTTCGAAAAAGTTAGTTTTGGTATAAGTTAGGTTTTTTCGAAAAAGTTAGTTTTGGTATAAGTTAGGTTTTTTCGAAAAAGTTAGTTTTGGTATAAGTTAGGTTTTTGAGAAAAAGTTAGTTTTGGTATAAGTTAGGTTTTTTCGAAAAAGTTAGTTTTGGTATAAGTTAGGTTTTTTCGAAAAAGTTAGTTTTGGTATAAGTTAGGTTTTTTCGAAAAAGTTAGTTTTGGTATAAGTTAGGTTTTTTCGAAAAAGTTAGTTTTGGTATAAGTTAGGTTTTTTCGAAAAAGTTAGGTTTTTTCGAAAAAGTTAGTTTTGGTATAAGTTAGGTTTTTGAGAAAAAGTTAGTTTTGGTATAAGTTAGGTTTTTTCGAAAAAGTTAGTTTTGGTATAAGTTAGGTTTTTTCGAAAAAGTTAGTTTTGGTATAAGTTAGGTTTTTTCGAAAAAGTTAGTTTTGGTATAAGTTAGGTTTTTTCGAAAAAGTTAGTTTTGGTATAAGTTAGGTTTTTAAGAAAAAGTTAGGTTTTTTAAAAAAGTTAGTTTTGGTATAAGTTAGGTTTTTTCGAAATAGTTAGTTTTGGTATAAGTTAGGTTTTTTCGAAAAATTAGTTTTTTTAGAAAAAGTTAGGTTTGGTATAAGTTAGGTTTTTGAGAAAAAGTTAGTTTTGGTATAAGTTAGGTTTTTAAGAAAAAGTTAGTTTTGGTATAAGTTAGGTTTTTTCGAAAAAGTTAGTTTTGGTATAAGTTAGGTTTTTGAGAAAAAGTTAGTTTTGGTATAAGTTAGGTTTTTAAGAAAAAGTTAGGTTTTTAAGAAAAGTTAGTTTTGGTATAAGTTAGGTTTTTTCGAAAAAGTTAGTTTTGGTATAAGTTAGGTTTTTGAGAAAAAGTTAGTTTTGGTATAAGTTAGGTTTTTTCGAAAAAGTTAGTTTTGGTATAAGTTAGGTTTTTGAGAAAAAGTTAGTTTTGGTATAAGTTAGGTTTTTTCGAAAAAGTTAGTTTTGGTATAAGTTAGGTTTTTTAGAAAAAGTTAGTTTTGGTATAAGTTAGGTTTTTTCGAAAAAGTAAGTTTTGGTAATAGATAGGTTTTTTCGAAAAAGTTAGTTTTGGTATAAGTTTGGTTTTTTAGAAAAAGTTAATTTTGGTATAAAATAGGTTTTTTAGAATAAGTTAGTTTTGGTATAAGTTAAGTTTTTTCGAAAAAGTTAGGTTTTTTCGAAAAAGTTAGTTTTGCTGAAAGTTAGGTTTTTTCGAAAAAGTTAGTTTTGGTATAAGTTAGGTTTTTTAGAAAAAGTTAGTTTTGGTATAAGTTAGGTTTTTTCGATAAAGTTAGGTTTTTTAGAAAAAGTTAGTTTTGGTATAAGTTAGGTTTTTGAGAAAAAGTTAGTTTTGGTATAAGTTAGGTTTTTGAGAAAAAGTTAGTTTTGGTATAAGTTAGGTTTTTTAGAAAAAGTTAGTTTTGGTATAAGTTAGGTATTTTCGAAAAAGTTAGTTTTGGTATAAGTTAGGTTTTTTCGAAAAAGTTAGTTTTGGTATAAGTTAGGTTTTTTCGAAAAAGTTAGTTTTGGTATAAGTTAGGTTTTTTCGAAAAAGTTAGTTTTGGTATAAGTTAGGTTTTTTCGAAAAAGTTAGTTTTGGTATAAGTTAGGTTTTTAAGAAAAAGTTAGGTTTTTGAGAAAAAGTTAGTTTTGGTATAAGTTAGGTTTTTTCGAAAAAGTTAGTTTGTGTAAAAGTTAGGTTTTTTCGAAAAATTAGTTTTTTTAGAAAAAGTTAGTTTTTGTAAAAGTTAGGTTTTTTCGAAAAAGTTGGGTTTTTTAGAAAAAGTTAGTTTTGGTATAAGTTAGGTTTTTTCGAAAAAGTTAGTTTTGGTATAAGTTAGGTTTTTTCGAAAAAGTTAGTTTTGGTATAAGTTAGGTTTTTTAGAATAAGTTAGTTTTGGTAAAAGTTAGATTGTTTAGAATAAGTTAGTTTTGATATAAGTTAGGTTTTTTCGAAAAAGTTAGTTTTGGTATAATTTAGGTTTTTTCGAAAAAGTTAGTTTTGGTATACGTTAGGTTTTTTCGAAAAAGTTAGTTTTGGTATAAGTTAGGTTTTTTCGAAAAAGTTAGTTTTGGTATAAGTTAGGTTTTTAAGAAAAAGTTAGGTTTTTTCGAAAAAGTAAGTTTTGGTATAAGTTAGGCTTTTTCGAAAAAGTTAGTTTTGGTATACGTTAGGTTTTTTCGAAAAAGTTAGTTTTTGTATAAGTTAGGTTTTTTAGAAAAAGTTAGTTTTGGTATAAGTTAGGTTTTTTCGAAAAAGTTAGTTTTGGTATAAGTTAGGTTTTTTCGAAAAAGTTAGTTTTGGTATAAGTTAGGTTTTTAAGAAAAAGTTAGGTTTTTAAGAAAAAGTTAGTTTTGGTATAAGTTAGGTTTTTTCGAAAAAGTTAGTTTTGGTATAAGTTAGGTTTTTTCGAAAAAGTTAGTTTTGGTATAAGTTAGGTTTTTTCGAAAAAGTTAGTTTTGGTATAAGTTAGGTTTTTGAGAAAAAGTTAGTTTTGGTATAAGTTAGGTTTTTTCGAAAAAGTTAGTTTTGGTATAAGTTAGGTTTTTTCGAAAAAGTTAGTTTTGGTATAAGTTAGGTTTTTTCGAAAAAGTTAGTTTTGGTATAAGTTAGGTTTTTTCGAAAAAGTTAGTTTTGGTATAAGTTAGGTTTTTTCGAAAAAGTTAGTTTTGGTATAAGTTAGGTTTTTTCGAAAAAGTTAGTTTTGGTATAAGTTAGGTTTTTTCGAAAAAGTTAGTTTTGGTATACGTTAGGTTTTTGAGAAAAAGTTAGTTTTGGTATAAGTTAGGTTTTTTCGAAAAAGTTAGTTTTGGTATAAGTTAGGTTTTTTCGAAAAAGTTAGTTTTGGTATAAGTTAGGTTTTTTCGAAAAAGTTAGTTTTGGTATAAGTTAGGTTTTTTCGAAAAAGTTAGTTTTGGTATAAGTTAGGTTTTTAAGAAAAAGTTAGGTTTTTTCGAAAAAGTTAGTTTTGGTATAAGTTAGGTTTTTTCGAAAAAGTTAGTTTTGGTATAAGTTAGGTTTTTGAGAAAAAGTTAGTTTTGGTATAAGTTAGGTTTTTTCGAAAAAGTAAGTTTTGGTATAAGTTAGGTTTTTTCGAAAAAGTTAGTTTTGGTATAAGTTAGGTTTTTTCGAAAAAGTTAGTTTTGGTATAAGTTAGGTTTTTTCGAAAAAGTTAGTTTTGGTATAAGTTAGGTTTTTTCGAAAAAGTTAGGTTTTTTCGAAAAAGTTAGTTTTGGTATAAGTTAGGTTTTTTCGAAAAAGTTAGTTTTGGTATAAGTTAGGTTTTTGAGAAAAAGTTAGTTTTGGTATAAGTTAGGTTTTTTCGAAAAAGTTAGTTTTGGTATAAGTTAGGTTTTTTCGAAAAAGTTAGTTTTGGTATAAGTTAGGTTTTTTCGAAAAAGTTAGTTTTGGTATAAGTTAGGTTTTTAAGAAAAGTTAGTTTTGGTATAAGTTAGGTTTTTTCGAAAAAGTTAGTTTTGGTATAAGTTAGGTTTTTGAGAAAAAGTTAGTTTTGGTATAAGTTAGGTTTTTTCGAAAAAGTTAGTTTTGGTATAAGTTAGGTTTTTGAGAAAAAGTTAGTTTTGGTATAAGTTAGGTTTTTTCGAAAAAGTTAGTTTTGGTATAAGTTAGGTTTTTTCGAAAAAGTTAGTTTTGGTATAAGTTAGGTTTTTTCGAAAAAGTTAGTTTTGGTATAAGTTAGGTTTTTTCGAAAAAGTTAGTTTTGGTATAAGTTAGGTTTTTTCGAAAAAGTTAGGTTTTGGTAAAAGTTAGGTTTTTTCGAAAAAGTTAGTTTTGGTATAAGTTAGGTTTTTAAGAAAAAGTTAGGTTTTTTAAAAAAGTTAGTTTTGGTATAAGTTAGGTTTTTTCGAAAAAGCTAGTTTTGGTATAAGTTAGGTTTTTGAGAAAAAGTTAGTTTTGGTATAAGTTAGGTTTTTTCGAAAAAGTTAGTTTTGGTATAAGTTAGGTTTTTTCGAAAAAGTTAGTTTTGGTATAAGTTAGGTTTTTTCGAAAAAGTTAGGTTTTGGTAAAAGTTAGGTTTTTTCGAAAAAGTTAGTTTTGGTATAAGTTAGGTTTTTAAGAAAAAGTTAGGTTTTTTAAAAAAGTTAGTTTTGGTATAAGTTAGGTTTTTTCGAAAAAGCTAGTTTTGGTATAAGTTAGGTTTTTTCGAAAAAGTTAGTTTTGGTATAAGTTAGGTTTTTTCGAAAAAGTTAGTTTTGGTATAAGTTAGGTTTTTAAGAAAAAGTTAGGTTTTTTCGAAAAAGTTAGTTTTGGTATAAGTTAGGTTTTTTCGAAAAAGTTAGTTTTGGTATAAGTTAGGTTTTTGAGAAAAAGTTAGTTTTGGTATAAGTTAGGTTTTTTCGAAAAAGTTAGTTTTGGTATAAGTTAGGTTTTTGAGAAAAAGTTAGTTTTGGTATAAGTTAGGTTTTTTCGAAAAAGTTAGTTTTGGTATAAGTTAGGTTTTTTCGAAAAAGTTAGTTTTGGTATAAGTTAGGTTTTTTCGAAAAAGTTAGTTTTGGTATAAGTTAGGTTTTTTCGAAAAAGTTAGTTTTGGTATAAGTTAGGTTTTTTCGAAAAAGTTAGTTTTGGTATAAGTTAGGTTTTTTCGAAAAAGTTAGTTTTGGTATAAGTTAGGTTTTTTCGAAAAAGTTAGTTTTGGTATACGTTAGGTTTTTGAGAAAAAGTTAGTTTTGGTATAAGTTAGGTTTTTTCGAAAAAGTTAGTTTTGGTATAAGTTAGGTTTTTTCGAAAAAGTTAGTTTTGGTATAAGTTAGGTTTTTTCGAAAAAGTTAGTTTTGGTATAA
Source organism: Anopheles funestus (assembly GCF_943734845.2). Classification (NCBI taxonomy): domain Eukaryota; kingdom Metazoa; phylum Arthropoda; class Insecta; order Diptera; family Culicidae; genus Anopheles; species Anopheles funestus. The sequence continues at coordinate 110,804 of NW_026045265.1, read as the reverse complement.
GTTAGGTTTTTTCGAAAAAGTTAGTTTTGGTATAAGTTAGGTTTTTAAGAAAAAGTTAGGTTTTTTCGAAAAAGTTAGTTTTGGTATAAGTTAGGTTTTTTCGAAAAAGTTAGTTTTGGTATAAGTTAGGTTTTTGAGAAAAAGTTAGTTTTGGTATAAGTTAGGTTTTTTCGAAAAAGTAAGTTTTGGTATAAGTTAGGTTTTTTCGAAAAAGTTAGTTTTGGTATAAGTTAGGTTTTTTCGAAAAAGTTAGTTTTGGTATAAGTTAGGTTTTTTCGAAAAAGTTAGTTTTGGTATAAGTTAGGTTTTTTCGAAAAAGTTAGGTTTTTTCGAAAAAGTTAGTTTTGGTATAAGTTAGGTTTTTTCGAAAAAGTTAGTTTTGGTATAAGTTAGGTTTTTGAGAAAAAGTTAGTTTTGGTATAAGTTAGGTTTTTTCGAAAAAGTTAGTTTTGGTATAAGTTAGGTTTTTTCGAAAAAGTTAGTTTTGGTATAAGTTAGGTTTTTTCGAAAAAGTTAGTTTTGGTATAAGTTAGGTTTTTGAGAAAAAGTTAGTTTTGGTATAAGTTAGGTTTTTTCGAAAAAGTTAGTTTTGGTATAAGTTAGGTTTTTGAGAAAAAGTTAGTTTTGGTATAAGTTAGGTTTTTTCGAAAAAGTAAGTTTTGGTATAAGTTAGGTTTTTTCGAAAAAGTTAGTTTTGGTATAAGTTAGGTTTTTTCGAAAAAGTTAGTTTTGGTATAAGTTAGGTTTTTTCGAAAAAGTTAGTTTTGGTATAAGTTAGGTTTTTTCGAAAAAGTTAGGTTTTTTCGAAAAAGTTAGTTTTGGTATAAGTTAGGTTTTTTCGAAAAAGTTAGTTTTGGTATAAGTTAGGTTTTTTCGAAAAAGTTAGTTTTGGTATAAGTTAGGTTTTTTCGAAAAAGTTAGTTTTGGTATAAGTTAGGTTTTTTCGAAAAAGTTAGGTTTTTTCGAAAAAGTTAGTTTTGGTATAAGTTAGGTTTTTGAGAAAAAGTTAGTTTTGGTATAAGTTAGGTTTTTTCGAAAAAGTTAGTTTTGGTATAAGTTAGGTTTTTTCGAAAAAGTTAGTTTTGGTATAAGTTAGGTTTTTTCGAAAAAGTTAGTTTTGGTATAAGTTAGGTTTTTTCGAAAAAGTTAGTTTTGGTATAAGTTAGGTTTTTAAGAAAAAGTTAGGTTTTTTAAAAAAGTTAGTTTTGGTATAAGTTAGGTTTTTTCGAAATAGTTAGTTTTGGTATAAGTTAGGTTTTTTCGAAAAATTAGTTTTTTTAGAAAAAGTTAGGTTTGGTATAAGTTAGGTTTTTGAGAAAAAGTTAGTTTTGGTATAAGTTAGGTTTTTAAGAAAAAGTTAGTTTTGGTATAAGTTAGGTTTTTTCGAAAAAGTTAGTTTTGGTATAAGTTAGGTTTTTGAGAAAAAGTTAGTTTTGGTATAAGTTAGGTTTTTAAGAAAAAGTTAGGTTTTTAAGAAAAGTTAGTTTTGGTATAAGTTAGGTTTTTTCGAAAAAGTTAGTTTTGGTATAAGTTAGGTTTTTGAGAAAAAGTTAGTTTTGGTATAAGTTAGGTTTTTTCGAAAAAGTTAGTTTTGGTATAAGTTAGGTTTTTGAGAAAAAGTTAGTTTTGGTATAAGTTAGGTTTTTTCGAAAAAGTTAGTTTTGGTATAAGTTAGGTTTTTTAGAAAAAGTTAGTTTTGGTATAAGTTAGGTTTTTTCGAAAAAGTTAGTTTTGGTAATAGATAGGTTTTTTCGAAAAAGTTAGTTTTGGTATAAGTTTGGTTTTTTAGAAAAAAGTTAATTTTGGTATAAAATAGGTTTTTTAGAATAAGTTAGTTTTGGTATAAGTTAAGTTTTTTCGAAAAAGTTAGGTTTTTTCGAAAAAGTTAGTTTTGCTGAAAGTTAGGTTTTTTCGAAAAAGTTAGTTTTGGTATAAGTTAGGTTTTTTAGAAAAAGTTAGTTTTGGTATAAGTTAGGTTTTTTCGAAAAAGTTAGGTTTTTTAGAAAAAGTTAGTTTTGGTATAAGTTAGGTTTTTGAGAAAAAGTTAGTTTTGGTATAAGTTAGGTTTTTGAGAAAAAGTTAGTTTTGGTATAAGTTAGGTTTTTTAGAAAAAGTTAGTTTTGGTATAAGTTAGGTATTTTCGAAAAAGTTAGTTTTGGTATAAGTTAGGTTTTTTCGAAAAAGTTAGTTTTGGTATAAGTTAGGTTTTTTCGAAAAAGTTAGTTTTGGTATAAGTTAGGTTTTTTCGAAAAAGTTAGTTTTGGTATAAGTTAGGTTTTTTCGAAAAAGTTAGTTTTGGTATAAGTTAGGTTTTTAAGAAAAAGTTAGGTTTTTGAGAAAAAGTTAGTTTTGGTATAAGTTAGGTTTTTTCGAAAAAGTTAGTTTGTGTAAAAGTTAGGTTTTTTCGAAAAATTAGTTTTTTTAGAAAAAGTTAGTTTTTGTAAAAGTTAGGTTTTTTCGAAAAAGTTGGGTTTTTTAGAAAAAGTTAGTTTTGGTATAAGTTAGGTTTTTTCGAAAAAGTTAGTTTTGGTATAAGTTAGGTTTTTTCGAAAAAGTTAGTTTTGGTATAAGTTAGGTTTTTTAGAATAAGTTAGTTTTGGTAAAAGTTAGATTGTTTAGAATAAGTTAGTTTTGATATAAGTTAGGTTTTTTCGAAAAAGTTAGTTTTGGTATAAGTTAGGTTTTTTCGAAAAAGTTAGTTTTGGTATACGTTAGGTTTTTTCGAAAAAGTTAGTTTTGGTATAAGTTAGGTTTTTTCGAAAAAGTTAGTTTTGGTATAAGTTAGGTTTTTAAGAAAAAGTTAGGTTTTTTCGAAAAAGTAAGTTTTGGTATAAGTTAGGCTTTTTCGAAAAAGTTAGTTTTGGTATACGTTAGGTTTTTTCGAAAAAGTTAGTTTTTGTATAAGTTAGGTTTTTTAGAAAAAGTTAGTTTTGGTATAAGTTAGGTTTTTTCGAAAAAGTTAGTTTTGGTATAAGTTAGGTTTTTTCGAAAAAGTTAGTTTTGGTATAAGTTAGGTTTTTAAGAAAAAGTTAGGTTTTTAAGAAAAAGTTAGTTTTGGTATAAGTTAGGATTTTTCGAAAAAGTTAGTTTTGGTATAAGTTAGGTTTTTTCGAAAAAGTTAGTTTTGGTATAAGTTAGGTTTTTTCGAAAAAGTTAGTTTTGGTATAAGTTAGGTTTTTTCGAAAAAGTTAGGTTTTTTCGAAAAAGTTAGTTTTGGTATAAGTTAGGTTTTTTCGAAAAAGTTAGTTTTGGTATACGTTAGGTTTTTTCGAAAAAGTTAGTTTTGGTATAAGTTAGGTTTTTTAGAAAAAGTTAGTTTTGGTAAAAGTTAGGTTTTTTAGAATAAGTTAGTTTTGGTATAAGTTAAGTTTTTTCGAAAAAGTTAGGTTTTTTCGAAAAAGTTAGTTTTGCTAAAAGTTAGGTTTTTTCGAAAAAGTTAGTTTTGGTATATGTTAGGTTTTTTAGAAAAAGTTAGTTTTGGTATAAGTTAGGTTTTTTCGAAAAAGTTAGGTTTTTTAGAAAAAGTTAGTTTTGGTATAAGTTAGGTTTTTGAGAAAAAGTTAGTTTTGGTATAAGTTAGGTTTTTAAGAAAAAGTTAGGTTTTTAAGAAAAAGTTAGTTGTGGTATAAGTTAGGTTTTTTAGAAAAAGTTAGTTTTGGTATAAGTTAGGTTTTTACGAAAAAGTTAGTTTTGGTATAAGTTAGGTTTTTTCGAAAAAGTTAGTTTTGGTATAAGTTAGGTTTTTTCGAAAAAGTTAGTTTTGGTATAAGTTAGGTTTTTGAGAAAAAGTTAGGTTTTTAAGAAAAAGTTAGTTTTGGTATAAGTTAGGTTTTTGAGAAAAAGTTAGTTTTGGTATAAGTTAGGTTTTTTAGAAAAAGTAAGTTTTGGTATAAGTTAGGTTTTTTAGAAAAAGTTAGGTTTTTAAGAAAAAGTTAGTTGTGGTATAAGTTAGGTTTTTTAGAAAAAGTTAGTTTTGGTAAAAGTTAGGTTTTTTAGAATAAGTTAGTTTTGGTATAAGTTAAGTTTTTTCGAAAAAGTTAGGTTTTTTCGAAAAAGTTAGTTTTGCTAAAAGTTAGGTTTTTTCGAAAAAGTTAGTTTTGGTATAAGTTAGGTTTTTTAGAAAAAGTTAGTTTTGGTATAAGTTAGGTTTTTTCGAAAAAGTTAGGTTTTTTAGAAAAAGTTAGTTTTGGTATAAGTTAGTTTTTTGAGAAAAAGTTAGTTTTGGTATAAGTTAGGTTTTTGAGAAAAAGTTAGGTTTTTTCGAAAAAGTTAGTTTTGGTATAAGTTAGGTTTTTTCGAAAAAGTTAGGTTTTTTCGAAAAAGTTAGTTGTGGTATAAGTTAGGTTTTTAAGAAAAAGTTAGTTTTGGTATAAGTTAGGTTTTTTCGAAAAAGTTAGTTTTGGTATAAGTTAGGTTTTTTCGAAAAAGTTAGTTTTGGTATAAGTTAGGTTTTTTCGAAAAAGTTAGTTTTGGTATAAGTTAGGTTTTTAAGAAAAAGTTAGGTTTTTAAGAAAAAGTTAGTTGTGGTATAAGTTAGGTTTTTTAGAAAAAGTTAGTTTTGGTATAAGTTAGGTTTTTACGAAAAAGTTAGTTTTGGTATAAGTTAGGTTTTTTCGAAAAAGTTAGTTTTGGTATAAGTTAGGTTTTTTCGAAAAAGTTAGTTTTGGTATAAGTTAGGTTTTTGAGAAAAATTTAGGTTTTTAAGAAAAAGTTAGTTTTGGTATAAGTTAGGTTTTTGAGAAAAAGTTAGTTTTGGTATAAGTTAGGTTTTTTAGAAAAAGTAAGTTTTGGTATAAGTTAGGTTTTTTCGAAAAAGTTAGTTTTGGTATAAGTTAGGTTTTTGAGAAAAAGTTAGGTTTTTTCGAAAAAGTTGGTTTTGGTATAAGTTAGGTTTTTGAGAAAAAGTTAGTTTTGGTATAAGTTAGGTTTTTTAGAAAAAGTAAGTTTTGGTATAAGTTAGGTTTTTTAGAAAAAGTTAGGTTTTTAAGAAAAAGTTAGTTTTGGTATAAGTTAGGTTTTTTCGAAAAAGTTAGTTTTGGTATAAGTTAGGTTTTTTCGAAAAAGTTAGTTTTGGTATAAGTTAGGTTTTTTAGAAAAAGTTAGTTTTGGTATAAGTTATGTTTTTTCGAAAAAGTTAGTTTTGGTATAAGTTAGGTTTTTGAGAAAAAGTTAGTTTTGGTATAAGTTAGGTTTTTAAGAAAAAATTAGTTTTGGTATAAGTTAGGTTTTTTAGAAAAAGTTAGGTTTTTAAGAAAAAGTTAGTTTTGGTATAAGTTAGGTTTTTGAGAAAAAGTAAGGTTTTTTAGAATAAGTTAGTTTTGGTAAAAGTTAGGTTTTTTCTAAAAAGTTAGTTGTGGTATAAGTTAGGTTTTTTCGAAAAAGTTAGTTTTGGTATAAGTTAGGTTTTTTCGAAAAAGTTAGTTTTGGTAAAAGTTAGGTTTTTTCGAAAAAGTAAGGTTTTTTAGAAAAAGTTAGTTTTGGTATAAGTTAGGTTTTTTCGAAAAAGTTAGTTTTGGTATAAGTTAGGTTTTTTCGAAAAAGTTAGTTTTGGTATAAGTTAGGTTTTTTCGAAAAAGTTAGTTTTGGTATAAGTTAGGTTTTTAAGAAAAAGTTAGGTTTTTAAGAAAAAGTTAGTTGTGGTATAAGTTAGGTTTTTAAGAAAAAGTTAGTTTTGGTATAAGTTAGGTTTTTTCGAAAAAGTTAGTTTTGGTATAAGTTAGGTTTTTTCGAAAAAGTTAGTTTTGGTATAAGTTAGGTTTTTTCGAAAAAGTTAGTTTTGGTATAAGTTAGGTTTTTTCGAAAAAGTTAGTTTTGGTATAAGTTAGGTTTTTGAGAAAAAGTTAGTTTTGGTATAAGTTAGGTTTTTTCGAAAAAGTTAGTTTTGGTATAAGTTAGGTTTTTTCGAAAAAGTTAGTTTTGGTATAAGTTAGTTTTTTTCGAAAAAGTTAGTTTTGGTATAAGTTAGGTTTTTTCGAAAAAGTTAGTTTTGGTATAAGTTAGGTTTTTTCGAAAAAGTTGGTTTTGGTATAAGTTAGGTTTTTGAGAAAAAGTTAGTTTTGGTATAAGTTAGGTTTTTTAGAAAAAGTAAGTTTTGGTATAAGTTAGGTTTTTAAGAAAAAGTTAGGTTTTTAAGAAAAAGTTAGTTGTGGTATAAGTTAGGTTTTTAAGAAAAAGTTAGTTTTGGTATAAGTTAGGTTTTTTTCGAAAAAGTTAGTTTTGGTATAAGTTAGGTTTTTTTCGAAAAAGTTAGTTTTGGTATAAGTTAGGTTTTTTCGAAAAAGTTAGTTTTGGTATAAGTTAGGTTTTTTTCGAAAAAGTTAGTTTTGGTATAAGTTAGGTTTTTGAGAAAAAGTTAGTTTTGGTATAAGTTAGGTTTTTTCGAAAAAGTTAGTTTTGGTATAAGTTAGGTTTTTTCGAAAAAGTTAGTTTTGGTATAAGTTAGGTTTTTTCGAAAAAGTTAGTTTTGGTATAAGTTAGGTTTTTTCGAAAAAGTTAGTTTTGGTATAAGTTAGGTTTTTGAGAAAAAGTTAGTTTTGGTATAAGTTAGGTTTTTTCGAAAAAGTTAGTTTTGGTATAAGTTAGGTTTTTGAGAAAAAGTTAGTTTTGGTATAAGTTAGGTTTTTTCGAAAAAGTTAGTTTTGGTATAGGTTAGGTTTTTGAGAAAAAGTTAGTTTTGGTATAAGTTATGTTTTTTCGAAAAAGTTGGTTTTGGTATAAGTTAGGTTTTTTCGAAAAAGTTAGTTTTGGTATAAGTTAGGTTTTTTAGAAAAAGTAAGTTTTGGTATAAGTTAGGTTTTTTAGAAAAAGTTAGGTTTTTAAGAAAAAGTTAGTTTTGGTATAAGTTAGGTTTTTGAGAAAAAGTAAGTGTTTACGCTTTGCACGCGCAACACTGTTATGACAGTCAACGCATTATTTATTATTTTTCGCGTTGATATTTTCACCGGGGTAGCGTTACCGTCACATAGTTTAGTTGTGTTAGTGTAAGGACCGTTAGGGCTAAGAACCATTGCAAAAAATCACTGCACTTGTAATAAAATACGTACGCCGAACGGTCAAGCGAGAAACCGCGCTCCAGATTAATTTTTCACCGTTCCGAAAGAAAACTAAAATTCACAACGTAGGGATCGATTGCGAACATTTGGTGCCGTGACCAGGATTGCTTTTCTTTCGGAGTGAAATTAATTTGGTTTCTCGAGCTTGCCATTGCTGCGTCTTGAAAATTGTGCGATTTACGTGGAAGATGGACACTTGAACAATTCGTGTAAATTCGTTCTGTCCAGTGATTGTGTTTGATTGTAACGTGTTTGAACACAGTGTCGCGTAGTTTTGAACTTGATTGTTGAGTTTCGATTGTTGTGAAGAGTCGCGTCGTAAAGCTGTTACGATTTCTGTGTTAGATTCCGTCCGCGCGAATTTTGTACCATCGGTTTTGTGACCGGCCATCGCGATACACTTGCGCGTCAGTATCATGGCTGCAACAGCTGATCTTCGTTCCCGAAGGATGGCGTTGGAGGAGAGAATTCAACGCATTCATGGATTTTGCGCCAATAGTGTTCCTGCAAGGGACGTGGAGAAAGTGATGATGCATGTTGCTGAAATCGAAGAGTTAGCAGAAGAATACGACCTTGTACAGCAGCTGATAGAAAATGGAGTTACACTTCAGGAACGCGCCTTCGAAGACACTTTGCGAGCAGCGATGGAGGACACCATAATGTCCGTTAGAGCAAGCTTGCAAGCTTTGCTACTACCAAAGCGTCATGTAGCAGCAATCGTCGACCCATGTTGCGTGTTGCTCCGAAGTAAGGTTGCCAACAATGTCTTTGCTAAAATATGAAAAATCTGTTCCTTTTAGTAACCAGCCTGCAAGAGAAGTAACTCACCCGAGTGTTGTGCGACACGTATCTCCGTACCTTTCGTTCTGCTCATCGATAGCGAGCAGTCCAAAATGGTGTCTATATTGCCAGCACGAGCATCCCTTGAGCAGTTGTCTTAAGTATTGCCGCCTTCCACTGTCTGAGCGAATTCAGATTGCTAATGCGAAGGAGGTTTGCAATAACTGCTTACAGACAGGACATTTGGCAAAGAATTGTGCTACGTTGTCCAGGTGCACACTCTGTGGTGAGAGGCATCACATTCTTTTACATCACTTTGCGGAGCCAGCGGAATCGAAATCAGTGGAGTTAGAACGTCCAGAATTATTCATGCCAAGCACTCCTGGGCACGCTCAGTCGCTTAACGTTGCTAATCCGGCAGTCCGTTCGGGAGAGAAAGCGACCCTGTTACGAGCTGAGCTGTTCGAGTTGCTGCAAGAAGGTGATTTTGAGATTCGATTAGGGATCTCGAAAAGTGTGAATAATTTAAGAGAGCTTGATGAGACGCAGCGTGGAGCCGAATCCGAGATGAGCTTCGCTTTGCTAGAAGCCGGGAAGACACTTGGCATCAGTTGGTTTCCACAAGGCCGTACATCAGAGTTGCTCATCGGTATAGTTTGGAGCATGCCACTACCTAATATGTGGAAAACGTTAGTGTCAGAAATACAGTTATCCCTTTCATCGGGACCTGAAGCAGAGCAAGAGAAAAAGCAATTAGTGTCGTCAATTCTGATACGAAACATAGAGGTGTTCCTGCAATGGTTGACATTTACTTACTTGATAAAAGTCACGAGTTGTTGCAGGCGGTTTTTTACCATGCGTCGTCATCTGCATCGCTTACGAAGCGAAGGTTGGTTGCGTTTCAACGAAGGTGACGTACGTCGTAGCGTTCGTAAGCGAGAAGCGGCAGAGGACCCTTTAACACTGCTTATCAATCGTGAGTCCTTTGCTGAAGAGCTTCGAGATCTACAAGTAGGAAAGCAGATGAAAAGTCGTTCGTCATTGAGAAGACTTACCCCAGTTCCCGATAACGCAAGCAGAATGGTTGATGGACTACTAAAGTTGTTGTGGTTGGCCGTTCAGCTAAAGCATCCGGCTTTGCAGCCAAATGGCTATCCACTAGCACAGTTGATTGTGTTAGGTGACCATACGAGGCTGATTCATGGCGAAAGAAGACTGTTGCTATCAACCAAAAGGTTTAAATTTCGACCGTTACGTGGAGACATTTTGGCAAAAAACGTAATGCGGAGATGCATTCGATATGCGCAGTTTCATCCAACGTTCGCTGGCGTCGGAAGTGATTACGCAGTTTCCACATACCTGAATCCTGCGCATTGGCTAGCAGCATCATTCCAAGCATACATGGGTGTATGCGTGTGCATCGTTATCAGGAAGATGCATCTTGATCTGGTTGGAGATCCTTCAACTGAAGGATTGCAAACACCCTGCGGTGGCTTACGGCGAGGAGAGCCGTTTCCGAGCACATCCATTCGGACAATGGAAAAACATTCGCGGTTGCTAGGAAGGAGTTGCAGCTGGACTGGACTGGACTGGCGAGTGAAGCTGCATAGAGTACCATGGCAGAATCGTGCGCGAAACAGGGATTCGATGTGGCATCCGATTCTACCAAGAGCTCCCTATGTTGGCGGCCTGTGGGAAGCTGCGGTAGAAGCTGCGAAGCGCAATCTGTTAGGCCAGGTAGCACTCGATCATCCTTCGAAGGCTGATACCTCGTGTTGCTTCCAAGTCGCGTTGTCGTGTTCGGACAGACAATTGGCGTTCAATCGCGTAACTATGTCCTTTGTTAATACGCAGTTGAAATGCAAAAGTATTAGCTAGTCAGGGAAATATCGCGTACAATGATTTCGAATCACGTAAAACTTGCACTAAATATGTTCGTTCGTTTGCGCTACCACGCGTTTTTTTTTTTTTTTTGACAGAGTTGAACAAGGATTAGTTGTGTGTTGATGTTACATCAAGGCAAGGAGTATGTTTACGCTTTGCACGCGCAACACTGTTTTGACAGTCAACGCATTATTTATTATTTTTCGCGTTGATATTTTCACCGGGGTAGCGTTACCGTCACATAGTTTAGTTGTGTTAGTGTAAGGACCGTTAGGGCTAAGAACCATTGCGAAAAATCACTGCACTTGTAATAAAATACGTACGCCGAACGGTCAAGCGAGAAACCGCGCTCCAGATTAATTTTTCACCGTTCCGAAAGAAAACTAAAATTCACAACGTAGGGATCGATCGCGAACAGTAAGGTTTTTTAGAATAAGTTAGTTTTGGTATAAGTTAGGTTTTTTCGAAAAAGTTAGTTGTGGTATAAGTTAGGTTTTTTCGAAAAAGTTAGTTTTGGTATAAGTTAGGTTTTTTCGAAAAAGTTAGTTTTGGTATAAGTTAGGTTTTTTCGAAAAAGTTAGTTTTGGTATAAGTTAGGTTTTTTCGAAAAAGTTAGTTTTGGTATAAGTTAGGTTTTTAAGAAAAAGTTAGGTTTTTAAGAAAAAGTTAGTTGTGGTATAAGTTAGGTTTTTAAGAAAAAGTTAGTTGTGGTATAAGTTAGGTTTTTAAGAAAAAGTTAGTTTTGGTATAAGTTAGGTTTTTTCGAAAAAGTTAGTTTTGGTATAAGTTAGGTTTTTTCGAAAAAGTTAGTTTTGGTATAAGTTAGGTTTTTAAGAAAATGTTAGGTTTTTTCGAAAAAGTTAGTTTTGGTATAAGTTAGGTTTTTGAGAAAAAGTTAGTTTTGGTATAAGTTAGGTTTTTTCGAAAAAGTTAGTTTTGGTATAAGTTAGGTTTTTGAGAAAAAGTTAGTTTTGGTATAAGTTAGGTTTTTTCGAAAAAGTTAGTTTTGGTATAAGTTAGGTTTTTGAGAAAAAGTTATTTTTTTGAGAAAAAGTTAGTTTTGGTATAAGTTAGGTTTTTGAGAAAAAGTTGAGTTGTTAAGAAAAAGTTAGTTTTGGTATAAGTTAGGTTTTTGAGAAAAAGTTAGGTTTTTGAGAAAAAGTTAGTTTTGGTATAAGTTAGGTTTTTTAGAAAAAGTTAGTTTTGGTATAAGTTAGGTTTTTAAGAAAAGTTAGTTTTGGTATAAGTTAGGTTTTTTCGAAAAAGTTAGTTTTGGTATAAGTTAGGTTTTTGAGAAAAAGTTAGTTTTGGTATAAGTTAGGTTTTTTCGAAAAAGTTAGTTTTGGTATAAGTTAGGTTTTTAAGAAAAAGTTAGTTTTGGTATAAGTTAGGTTTTTTCGAAAAAGTTTGTTTTGGTATAAGTTAGGTTTTTTCGAAAAAGTTAGTTTTGGTATAAGTTAGGTTTTTTCGAAAAAGTTAGTTTTGGTATAAGTTAGGTTTTTTCGAAAAAGTTAGTTTTGGTATAAGTTAGGTTTTTTCGAAAAAGTTAGTTTTGGTATAAGTTAGGTTTTTTCGAAAAAGTTAGGTTTTGGTAAAAGTTAGGTTTTTTCGAAAAAGTTAGTTTTGGTATAAGTTAGGTTTTTAAGAAAAAGTTAGGTTTTTTAAAAAAGTTAGTTTTGGTATAAGTTAGGTTTTTTCGAAAAAGCTAGTTTTGGTATAAGTTAGGTTTTTTCGAAAAAGTTAGTTTTGGTATAAGTTAGGTTTTTAAGAAAAAGTTAGGTTTTTAAGAAAAAGTTAGTTGTGGTATAAGTTAGGTTTTTTCGAAAAAGTTAGTTTTGGTATAAGTTAGGTTTTTTCGAAAAAGTTAGTTTTGGTATAAGTTAGGTTTTTTCGAAAAAGTTAGTTTTGGTATAAGTTAGGTTTTTTCGAAAAAGTTAGTTTTGGTATAAGTTAGGTTTTTGAGAAAAAGTTAGGTTTTTAAGAAAAAGTTAGTTTTGGTATAAGTTAGGTTTTTTCGAAAAAGTTGGTTTTGGTATAAGTTAGGTTTTTGAGAAAAAGTTAGTTTTGGTATAAGTTAGGTTTTTTAGAAAAAGTAAGTTTTGGTATAAGTTAGGTTTTTTAGAAAAAGTTAGGTTTTTAAGAAAAAGTTAGTTTTGGTATAAGTCAGGTTTTTGAGAAAAAGTAAGGTTTTTTAGAATAAGTTAGTTTTGGTAAAAGTTAGGTTTTTTCGAAAAAGTTAGTTGTGGTATAAGTAAGGTTTTTTCGAAAAAGTTAGTTTTGGTATAAGTTAGGTTTTTTCGAAAAAGTTAGTTTTGGTATAAGTTAGGTTTTTTCGAAAAAGTTAGTTTTGGTATAAGTTAGGTTTTTTCGAAAAAGTTAGTTTTGGTATAAGTTAGGTTTTTGAGAAAAAGTTAGTTTTGGTATAAGTTAGGTTTTTTCGAAAAAGTTAGTTTTGGTATAAGTTAGGTTTTTGAGAAAAAGTTAGTTTTGGTATAAGTTAGGTTTTTAAGAAAAAATTAGTTTTGGTATAAGTTAGGTTTTTTAGAAAAAGTTAGGTTTTTAAGAAAAAGTTAGTTTTGGTAAAAGTTAGGTTTTTTCGAAAAAGTTAGTTGTGGTATAAGTTAGGTTTTTTCGAAAAAGTTAGTTTTGGTATAAGTTAGGTTTTTGAGAAAAAGTTAGTTTTGGTATAAGTTAGGTTTTTAAGAAAAAATTAGTTTTGGTATAAGTTAGGTTTTTGAGAAAAAGTAAGGTTTTTAAGAATAAGTTAGTTTTGGTAAAAGTTAGGTTTTTTCGAAAAAGTTAGTTGTGGTATAAGTTAGGTTTTTTCGAAAAAGTTAGTTTTGGTATAAGTTAGGTTTTTTCGAAAAAGTTAGTTTTGGTATAAGTTAGGTTTTTTCGAAAAAGTTAGTTTTGGTATAAGTTAGGTTTTTAAGAAAAAGTTAGTTTTGGTATAAGTTAGGTTTTTTAGAAAAAGTTAGTTTTGGTAAAAGTTAGGTTTTTTAGAATAAGTTAGTTTTTTTATAAGTTAAGTTTTTTCGAAAAAGTTAGGTTTTTTCGAAAAAGTTAGTTTTGGTATAAGTTAGGTTTTTTCGAAAAAGTTAGTTTTGGTATAAGTTAAGTTTTCTAGAATAAGTTAGTTTTGGTATAAGTTAGGTTTTTTCGAAAAAGTTAGTTTTGGTATAAGTTAGGTTTTTTAGAAAAAGTTAGTTTTATTATAAGTTAGGTTTTTTCGAAAAAGTTAGGTTTTTTCGAAAAAGTTGGTTTTGGTATAAGTTAGGTTTTTGAGAAAAAGTTAGTTTTGGTATAAGTTAGGTTTTTTAGAAAAAGTAAGTTTTGGTATAAGTTAGGTTTTTTAGAAAAAGTTAGGTTTTTAAGAAAAAGTTAGTTTTGGTATAAGTTAGGTTTTTGAGAAAAAGTAAGGTTTTTTAGAATAAGTTAGTTTTGGTATAAGTTAGGTTTTTTCGAAAAAGTTAGTTGTGGTATAAGTTAGGTTTTTTCGAAAAAGTTAGTTTTGGTATAAGTTAGGTTTTTTCGAAAAAGTTAGTTTTGGTATAAGTTAGGTTTTTTCGAAAAAGTTAGTTTTGGTATAAGTTAGGTTTTTTCGAAAAAGTTAGTTTTGGTATAAGTTAGGTTTTTAAGAAAAAGTTAGGTTTTTAAGAAAAAGTTAGTTTTGGTATAAGTTAGGTTTTTAAGAAAAAGTTAGTTTTGGTATAAGTTAGGGTTTTTCGAAAAAGTTAGTTTTGGTATAAGTTAGGTTTTTTCGAAAAAGTTAGTTTTGGTATAAGTTAGGTTTTTTCGAAAAAGTTAGTTTTGGTATAAGTTAGGTTTTTTCGAAAAAGTTAGTTTTGGTATAAGTTAGGTTTTTGAGAAAAAGTTAGTTTTGGTATAAGTTAGGTTTTTTCGAAAAAGTTAGTTTTGGTATAAGTTAGGTTTTTGAGAAAAAGTTAGTTTTGGTATAAGTTAGGTTTTTTCGAAAAAGTTAGTTTTGGTATAAGTTAGGTTTTTGAGAAAAAGTTAGTTTTGGTATAAGTTATGTTTTTTCGAAAAAGTTGGTTTTGGTATAAGTTAGGTTTTTGAGAAAAAGTTAGTTTTGGTATAAGTTAGGTTTTTTAGAAAAAGTAAGTTTTGGTATAAGTTAGGTTTTTAAGAAAAAGTTAGGTTTTTAAGAAAAAGTTAGTTGTGGTATAAGTTAGGTTTTTAAGAAAAAGTTAGTTTTGGTATAAGTTAGGTTTTTTCGAAAAAGTTAGTTTTGGTATAAGTTAGGTTTTTTCGAAAAAGTTAGTTTTGGTATAAGTTAGGTTTTTTCGAAAAAGTTAGTTTTGGTATAAGTTAGGTTTTTTCGAAAAAGTTAGTTTTGGTATAAGTTAGGTTTTTTCGAAAAAGTTAGTTTTGGTATAAGTTAGGTTTTTTCGAAAAAGTTAGTTTTGGTATAAGTTAGGTTTTTGAGAAAAAGTTAGTTTTGGTATAAGTTAGGTTTTTTCGAAAAAGTTAGTTTTGGTATAAGTTAGGTTTTTGAGAAAAAGTTAGTTTTGATATAAGTTAGGTTTTTGAGAAAAAGTTAGTTTTGGTATAAGTTAGGTTTTTTCGAAAAAGTTAGTTTTGGTATAAGTTAGGTTTTTGAGAAAAAGTTAGTTTTGGTATAAGTTAGGTTTTTTCGAAAAAGTTAGTTTTGGTATAAGTTAGGTTTTTGAGAAAAAGTTAGTTTTGGTATAAGTTAGGTTTTTTCGAAAAAGTTAGTTTTGGTATAAGTTAGGTTTTTGAGAAAAAGTTAGTTTTGGTATAAGTTATGTTTTTTCGAAAAAGTTGGTTTTGGTATAAGTTAGGTTTTTTCGAAAAAGTTAGTTTTGGTATAAGTTAGGTTTTTTAGAAAAAGTAAGTTTTGGTATAAGTTAGGTTTTTTAGAAAAAGTTAGGTTTTTAAGAAAAAGTTAGTTTTGGTATAAGTTAGGTTTTTGAGAAAAAGTAAGTGTTTACGCTTTGCACGCGCAACACTGTTATGACAGTCAACGCATTATTTATTATTTTTCGCGTTGATATTTTCACCGGGGTAGCGTTACCGTCACATAGTTTAGTTGTGTTAGTGTAAGGACCGTTAGGGCTAAGAACCATTGCGAAAAATCACTGCACTTGTAATAAAATACGTACGCCGAACGGTCAAGCGAGAAACCGCGCTCCAGATTAATTTTTCACCGTTCCGAAAGAAAACTAAAATTCACAACGTAGGGATCGATCGCGAACATTTGGTGCCGTGACCAGGATTGCTTTTCTTTCGGAGTGAAATTAATTTGGTTTCTCGAGCTTGCCATTGCTGCGTCTTGAAAATTGTGCGATTTACGTGGAAGATGGACACTTGAACAATTCGTGTAAATTCGTTCTGTACAGTGATTGTGTTTGATTGTAACGTGTTTGAACACAGTGTCGCGTAGTTTTGAACTTGATTGTTGAGTTTCGATTGTTGTGAAGAGTCGCGTCGTAAAGCTGTTACGATTTCTGTGTTAGATTCCGTCCGCGCGAATTTTGTACCATCGGTTTTGTGACCGGCCATCGCGATACACTTGCGCGTCAGTATCATGGCTGCAACAGCTGATCTTCGTTCCCGAAGGATGGCGTTGGAGGAGAGAATTCAACGCATTCATGGATTTTGCGCCAATAGTGTTCCTGCAAGGGACGTGGAGAAAGTGATGATGCATGTTGCTGAAATCGAAGAGTTAGCAGAAGAATACGACCTTGTACAGCAGCTGATAGAAAATGGAGTTACACTTCAGGAACGCGCCTTCGAAGACACTTTGCGAGCAGCGATGGAGGACACCATAATGTCCGTTAGAGCAAGCTTGCAAGCTTTGCTACTACCAAAGCGTCATGTAGCAGCATCGTCGACCCATGTTGCGTGTTGCTCCGAAGTAAGGTTGCCAACAATGTCTTTGCTAAAATATGAAAAATCTGTTCCTTTTAGTAACCAGCCTGCAAGAGAAGTAACTCACCCGAGTGTTGTGCGACACGTATCTCCGTACCTTTCGTTCTGCTCATCGATAGCGAGCAGTCCAAAATGGTGTCTATATTGCCAGCACGAGCATCCCTTGAGCAGTTGTCTTAAGTATTGCCGCCTTCCACTGTCTGAGCGAATTCAGATTGCTAATGCGAAGGAGGTTTGCAATAACTGCTTACAGACAGGACATTTGGCAAAGAATTGTGCTACGTTGTCCAGGTGCACACTCTGTGGTGAGAGGCATCACATTCTTTTACATCACTTTGCGGAGCCAGCGGAATCGAAATCAGTGGAGTTAGAACGTCCAGAATTATTCATGCCAAGCACTCCTGGGCACGCTCAGTCGCTTAACGTTGCTAATCCGGCAGTCCGTTCGGGAGAGAAAGCGACCCTGTTACGAGCTGAGCTGTTCGAGTTGCTGCAAGAAGGTGATTTTGAGATTCGATTAGGGATCTCGAAAAGTGTGAATAATTTAAGAGAGCTTGATGAGACGCAGCGTGGAGCCGAATCCGAGATGAGCTTCGCTTTGCTAGAAGCCGGGAAGACACTTGGCATCAGTTGGTTTCCACAAGGCCGTACATCAGAGTTGCTCATCGGTATAGTTTGGAGCATGCCACTACCTAATATGTGGAAAACGTTAGTGTCAGAAATACAGTTATCCCTTTCATCGGGACCTGAAGCAGAGCAAGAGAAAAAGCAATTAGTGTCGTCAATTCTGATACGAAACATAGAGGTGTTCCTGCAATGGTTGACATTTACTTACTTGATAAAAGTCACGAGTTGTTGCAGGCGGTTTTTTACCATGCGTCGTCATCTGCATCGCTTACGAAGCGAAGGTTGGTTGCGTTTCAACGAAGGTGACGTACGTCGTAGCGTTCGTAAGCGAGAAGCGGCAGAGGACCCTTTAACACTGCTTATCAATCGTGAGTCCTTTGCTGAAGAGCTTCGAGATCTACAAGTAGGAAAGCAGATGAAAAGTCGTTCGTCATTGAGAAGACTTACCCCAGTTCCCGATAACGCAAGCAGAATGGTTGATGGACTACTAAAGTTGTTGTGGTTGGCCGTTCAGCTAAAGCATCCGGCTTTGCAGCCAAATGGCTATCCACTAGCACAGTTGATTGTGTTAGGTGACCATACGAGGCTGATTCATGGCGAAAGAAGACTGTTGCTGTCAACCAAAAGGTTTAAATTTCGACCGTTACGTGGAGACATTTTGGCAAAAAACGTAATGCGGAGATGCATTCGATATGCGCAGTTTCATCCAACGTTCGCTGGCGTCGGAAGTGATTACGCAGTTTCCACATACCTGAATCCTGCGCATTGGCTAGCAGCATCATTCCAAGCATACATGGGTGTATGCGTGTGCATCGTTATCAGGAAGATGCATCTTGATCTGGTTGGAGATCCTTCAACTGAAGGATTGCAAACACCCTGCGGTGGCTTACGGCGAGGAGAGCCGTTTCCGAGCACATCCATTCGGACAATGGAAAAACATTCGCGGTTGCTAGGAAGGAGTTGCAGCTGGACTGGACTGGACTGGCGAGTGAAGCTGCATAGAGTACCATGGCAGAATCGTGCGCGAAACAGGGATTCGATGTGGCATCCGATTCTACCAAGAGCTCCCTATGTTGGCGGCCTGTGGGAAGCTGCGGTAGAAGCTGCGAAGCGCAATCTGTTAGGCCAGGTAGCACTCGATCATCCTTCGAAGGCTGATACCTCGTGTTGCTTCCAAGTCGCGTTGTCGTGTTCGGATAACAGACAATTGGCGTTCAATCGCGTAACTATGTCCTTTGTTAATACGCAGTTGAAATGCAAAAGTATTAGCTAGTCAGGGAAATATCGCGTACAATGATTTCGAATCACGTAAAACTTGCACTAAATATGTTCGTTCGTTTGCGCTACCACGCGTTTTTTTTTTTTTTTTTTGACAGATTTGAACAAGGATTAGTTGTGTGTTGATGTTACATCAAGGCGAGGAGTATGTTTACGCTTTGCACGCGCAACACTGTTTTGACAGTCAACGCATTATTTATTATTTTTCGCGTTGATATTTTCACCGGGGTAGCGTTACCGTCACATAGTTTAGTTGTGTTAGTGTAAGGACCGTTAGGGCTAAGAACCATTGCGAAAAATCACTGCACTTGTAATAAAATACGTACGCCGAACGGTCAAGCGAGAAACCGCGCTCCAGATTAATTTTTCACCGTTCCGAAAGAAAACTAAAATTCACAACGTAGGGATCGATCGCGAACAGTAAGGTTTTTTAGAATAAGTTAGTTTTGGTAAAAGTTAGGTTTTTTCGAAAAAGTTAGTTGTGGTATAAGTTAGGTTTTTTCGAAAAAGTTAGTTTTGGTATAAGTTAGGTTTTTTCGAAAAAGTTAGTTTTGGTATAAGTTAGGTTTTTTCGAAAAAGTTAGTTTTGGTATAAGTTAGGTTTTTTCGAAAAAGTTAGTTTTGGTATAAGTTAGGTTTTTAAGAAAAAGTTAGGTTTTTAAGAAAAAGTTAGTTGTGGTATAAGTTAGGTTTTTAAGAAAAAGTTAGTTGTGGTATAAGTTAGGTTTTTAAGAAAAAGTTAGTTTTGGTATAAGTTAGGTTTTTTCGAAAAAGTTAGTTTTGGTATAAGTTAGGTTTTTTCGAAAAAGTTAGTTTTGGTATAAGTTAGGTTTTTAAGAAAAAGTTAGGTTTTTTCGAAAAAGTTAGTTTTGGTATAAGTTAGGTTTTTGAGAAAAAGTTAGTTTTGGTATAAGTTAGGTTTTTTCGAAAAAGTTAGTTTTGGTATAAGTTAGGTTTTTTCGAAAAAGTTAGTTTTGGTATAAGTTAGGTTTTTTCGAAAAAGTTAGTTTTGGTATAAGTTAGGTTTTTGAGAAAAAGTTATTTTTTTGAGAAAAAGTTAGTTTTGGTATAAGTTAGGTTTTTGAGAAAAAGTTGAGTTTTTAAGAAAAAGTTAGTTTTGGTATAAGTTAGGTTTTTGAGAAAAAGTTAGGTTTTTGAGAAAAAGTTAGTTTTGGTATAAGTTAGGTTTTTTCGAAAAAGTTAGTTTTGGTATAAGTTAGGTTTTTGAGAAAAAGTTAGTTTTGGTATAAGTTAGGTTTTTAAGAAAAAGTTAGGTTTTTAAGAAAAAGTTAGTTGTGGTATAAGTTAGGTTTTTAAGAAAAAGTTAGTTGTGGTATAAGTTAGGTTTTTAAGAAAAAGTTAGTTTTGGTATAAGTTAGGTTTTTTCGAAAAAGTTAGTTTTGGTATAAGTTAGGTTTTTTCGAAAAAGTTAGTTTTGGTATAAGTTAGGTTTTTAAGAAAAAGTTAGGTTTTTTCGAAAAAGTTAGTTTTGGTATAAGTTAGGTTTTTGAGAAAAAGTTAGTTTTGGTATAAGTTAGGTTTTTTCGAAAAAGTTAGGTTTTTAAGAAAAAGTTAGTTTTGGTATAAGTTAGGTTTTTGAGAAAAAGTAAGGTTTTTTAGAATAAGTTAGTTTTGGTAAAAGTTAGGTTTTTTCGAAAAAGTTAGTTGTGGTATAAGTTAGGGTTTTTCGAAAAAGTTAGTTTTGGTATAAGTTAGGTTTTTTCGAAAAAGTTAGTTTTGGTATAAGTTAGGTTTTTTCGAAAAAGCTAGTTTTGGTATAAGTTAGGTTTTTTCGAAAAAGTTAGTTTTGGTATAAGTTAGGTTTTTTCGAAAAAGTTAGTTTTGGTATAAGTTAGGTTTTTTCGAAAAAGTTAGGTTTTGGTAAAAGTTAGGTTTTTTCGAAAAAGTTAGTTTTGGTATAAGTTAGGATTTTAAGAAAAAGTTAGGTTTTTTAAAAAAGTTAGTTTTGGTATAAGTTAGGTTTTTTCGAAAAAGCTAGTTTTGGTATAAGTTAGGTTTTTTCGAAAAAGTTAGTTTTGGTATAAGTTAGGTTTTTAAGAAAAAGTTAGGTTTTTAAGAAAAAGTTAGTTTTGGTATAAGTTAGGTTTTCTCGAAAAAGTTAGTTTTGGTATAAGTTAGGTTTTTTCGAAAAAGTTAGTTTTGGTATAAGTTAGGTTTTTTCGAAAAAGTTAGTTTTGGTATAAGTTAGGTTTTTTAGGAAAAAGTTAGTTTTGGTATAAGTTATGTTTTTTCGAAAAAGTTAGTTTTGGTATAAGTTAGGTTTTTGAGAAAAAGTTATTTTTTTGAGAAAAAGTTAGTTGTGGTATAAGTTAGGTTTTTAAGAAAAAGTTATTTTTTTTCGAAAAAGTCAGTTTTGGTATAAGTTAGGTTTTTGAGAAAAAGTTCGTTTTGGTATAAGTTAGGTTTTTTCGAAAAAGTTAGTTTTGGTATAAGTTAGGTTTTTTCGAAAAAGTTAGTTTTGGTATAAGTTAGGTTTTTTCGAAAAAGTTAGTTTTGGTATAAGTTAGGTTTTTTAGAAAAAGTAAGTTTTGGTATAAGTTAGGTTTTTTAGAAAAAGTTAGGTTTTTAAGAAAAAGTTAGTTTTGGTATAAGTTAGGTTTTTGAGAAAAAGTAAGGTTTTTTAGAATAAGTTAGTTTTGGTAAAAGTTAGGTTTTTTCGAAAAAGTTAGTTGTGGTATAAGTTAGGTTTTTTCGAAAAAGTTAGTTTTGGTATAAGTTAGGTTTTTTCGAAAAAGTTAGTTTTGGTATAAGTTAGGTTTTTTCGAAAAAGTTATTTTTTTGAGAAAAAGTTAGTTTTGGTATAAGTTAGGTTTTTTCGAAAAAGTTAGTTTTGGTATAAGTTAGGTTTTTTCGAAAAAGTTAGTTTTGGTATAAGTTAGGTTTTTTAGGAAAAAGTTAGTTTTGGTATAAGTTATGTTTTTTCGAAAAAGTTAGTTTTGGTATAAGTTAGGTTTTTGAGAAAAAGTTATTTTTTTGAGAAAAAGTTAGTTGTGGTATAAGTTAGGTTTTTAAGAAAAAGTTAGGTTTTTTCGAAAAAGTTAGTTTTGGTATAAGTTAGGTTTTTGAGAAAAAGTTAGTTTTGGTATAAGTTAGGTTTTTTCGAAAAAGTTAGTTTTGGTATAAGTTAGGTTTTTGAGAAAAAGTTAGGTTTTTAAGAAAAAGTTAGTTTTGGTATAAGTTAGGTTTTTTCGAAAAAGTTGGTTTTGGTATAAGTTAGGTTTTTGAGAAAAAGTTAGTTTTGGTATAAGTTAGGTTTTTTAGAAAAAGTAAGTTTTGGTATAAGTTAGGTTTTTTAGAAAAAGTTAGGTTTTTAAGAAAAAGTTAGTTTTGGTATAAGTTAGGTTTTTGAGAAAAAGTAAGGTTTTTTAGAATAAGTTAGTTTTGGTAAAAGTTAGGTTTTTTCGAAAAAGTTAGTTGTGGTATAAGTTAGGTTTTTTCGAAAAAGTTAGTTTTGGTATAAGTTAGGTTTTTTCGAAAAAGTTAGTTTTGGTATAAGTTAGGTTTTTTCGAAAAAGTTAGTTTTGGTATAAGTTAGGTTTTTTCGAAAAAGTTAGTTTTGGTATAAGTTAGGTTTTTGAGAAAAAGTTAGTTTTGGTATAAGTTAGGTTTTTTCGAAAAAGTTAGTTTTGGTATAAGTTAGGTTTTTTCGAAAAAGTTAGTTTTGGTATAAGTTAGGTTTTTTCGAAAAAGTTAGTTTTGGTATAAGTTAGGTTTTTAAGAAAAAGTTAGGTTTTTTCGAAAAAGTTAGTTTTGGTATAAGTTAGGTTTTTGAGAAAAAGTTAGTTTTGGTATAAGTTAGGTTTTTTCGAAAAAGTTAGTTTTGGTATAAGTTAGGTTTTTTCGAAAAAGTTAGTTTTGGTATAAGTTAGGTTTTTTCGAAAAAGTTAGTTTTGGTATAAGTTAGGTTTTTGAGAAAAAGTTATTTTTTTGAGAAAAAGTTAGTTTTGGTATAAGTTAGGTTTTTGAGAAAAAGTTGAGTTTTTAAGAAAAAGTTAGTTTTGGTATAAGTTAGGTTTTTAAGAAAAAGTTAGGTTTTTAAGAAAAAGTTAGTTTTGGTATAAGTTAGGTTTTTTCGAAAAAGTTGGTTTTGGTATAAGTTAGGTTTTTGAGAAAAAGTTAGTTTTGGTATAAGTTAGGTTTTTTAGAAAAAGTTAGTTTTGGTATAAGTTAGGTTTTTGAGAAAAAGTTAGTTTTGGTATAAGTTAGGTTTTTGAGAAAAAGTTAGTTTTGGTATAAGTTAGGTTTTTTCGAAAAAGTTAGTTTTGGTATAAGTTAGGTTTTTAAGAAAAAGTTAGTTTTGGTATAAGTTAGGTTTTTTCGAAAAAGTTAGTTTTGGTATAAGTTAGGTTTTTGAGAAAAAGTTATTTTTTTGAGAAAAAGTTAGTTTTGGTATAAGTTAGGTTTTTGAGAAAAAGTTGAGTTGTTAAGAAAAAGTTAGTTTTGGTATAAGTTAGGTTTTTAAGAAAAAGTTAGGTTTTTAAGAAAAAGTTAGTTTTGGTATAAGTTAGGTTTTTTCGAAAAAGTTGGTTTTGGTATAAGTTAGGTTTTTGAGAAAAAGTTAGTTTTGGTATAAGTTAGGTTTTTTAGAAAAAGTTAGTTTTGGTATAAGTTAGGTTTTTGAGAAAAAGTTAGTTTTGGTATAAGTTAGGTTTTTGAGAAAAAGTTAGTTTTGGTATAAGTTAGGTTTTTAAGAAAAAGTTAGGTTTTTTCGAAAAAGTTAGTTTTGGTATAAGTTAGGTTTTTGAGAAAAAGTTAGTTTTGGTATAAGTTAGGTTTTTTCGAAAAAGTTAGTTTTGGTATAAGTTAGGTTTTTTCGAAAAAGTTAGTTTTGGTATAAGTTAGGTTTTTTCGAAAAAGTTAGTTTTGGTATAAGTTAGGTTTTTGAGAAAAAGTTATTTTTTTGAGAAAAAGTTAGTTTTGGTATAAGTTAGGTTTTTGAGAAAAAGTTGAGTTTTTAAGAAAAAGTTAGTTTTGGTATAAGTTAGGTTTTTAAGAAAAAGTTAGGTTTTTAAGAAAAAGTTAGTTTTGGTATAAGTTAGGTTTTTTCGAAAAAGTTGGTTTTGGTATAAGTTAGGTTTTTGAGAAAAAGTTAGTTTTGGTATAAGTTAGGTTTTTTAGAAAAAGTTAGTTTTGGTATAAGTTAGGTTTTTGAGAAAAAGTTAGTTTTGGTATAAGTTAGGTTTTTGAGAAAAAGTTAGTTTTGGTATAAGTTAGGTTTTTTCGAAAAAGTTAGTTTTGGTATAAGTTAGGTTTTTAAGAAAAAGTTAGTTTTGGTATAAGTTAGGTTTTTTCGAAAAAGTTAGTTTTGGTATAAGTTAGGTTTTTTCGAAAAAGTTAGTTTTGGTATAAGTTAGGTTTTTTCGAAAAAGTTAGGTTTTGGTAAAAGTTAGATTTTTTCGAAAAAGTTAGTTTTGGTATAAGTTAGGTTTTTAAGAAAAAGTTAGGTTTTTTAAAAAAGTTAGTTTTGGTATAAGTTAGGTTTTTTCGAAAAAGCTAGTTTTGGTATAAGTTAGGTTTTTTCGAAAAAGTTAGTTTTGGTATAAGTTAGGTTTTTAAGAAAAAGTTAGGTTTTTAAGAAAAAGTTAGTTGTGGTATAAGTTAGGTTTTTTCGAAAAAGTTAGTTTTGGTATAAGTTAGGTTTTTTCGAAAAAGTTAGTTTTGGTATAAGTTAGGTTTTTTCGAAAAAGTTAGTTTTGGTATAAGTTAGGTTTTTTCGAAAAAGTTAGTTTTGGTATAAGTTAGGTTTTTGAGAAAAAGTTAGGTTTTTAAGAAAAAGTTAGTTTTGGTATAAGTTAGGTTTTTTCGAAAAAGTTGGTTTTGGTATAAGTTAGGTTTTTGAGAAAAAGTTAGTTTTGGTATAAGTTAGGTTTTTTAGAAAAAGTAAGTTTTGGTATAAGTTAGGTTTTTTAGAAAAAGTTAGGTTTTTAAGAAAAAGTTAGTTTTGGTATAAGTTAGGTTTTTGAGAAAAAGTAAGGTTTTTTAGAATAAGTTAGTTTTGGTAAAAGTTAGGTTTTTTCGAAAAAGTTAGTTGTGGTATAAGTTAGGTTTTTTCGAAAAAGTTAGTTTTGGTATAAGTTAGGTTTTTTCGAAAAAGTTAGTTTTGGTATAAGTTAGGTTTTTTCGAAAAAGTTAGTTTTGGTATAAGTTAGGTTTTTTCGAAAAAGTTAGTTTTGGTATAAGTTAGGTTTTTGAGAAAAAGTTAGTTTTGGTATAAGTTAGGTTTTTTCGAAAAAGTTAGTTTTGGTATAAGTTAGGTTTTTTCGAAAAAGTTAGTTTTGGTATAAGTTAGGTTTTTGAGAAAAAGTTAGTTTTGGTATAAGTTAGGTTTTTTCGAAAAAGTTAGTTTTGGTATAAGTTAGGTTTTTTCGAAAAAGTTAGTTTTGGTATAAGTTAGGTTTTTAAGAAAAAGTTAGGTTTTTAAGAAAAAGTTAGTTGTGGTATAAGTTAGGTTTTTAAGAAAAAGTTAGTTTTGGTATAAGTTAGGTTTTTTCGAAAAAGTTAGTTTTGGTATAAGTTAGGTTTTTTCGAAAAAGTTAGTTTTGGTATAAGTTAGGTTTTTTCGAGAAAGTTAGTTTTGGTATAAGTTAGGTTTTTAAGAAAAAATTAGTTTTGGTATAAGTTAGGTTTTTTAGAAAAAGTTAGGTTTTTAAGAAAAAGTTAGTTGTGGTATAAGTTAGGTTTTTAAGAAAAAGTAAGTTTTGGTATAAGTTAGGTTTTTTCGAAAAAGTTAGTTTTGGTATAAGTTAGGTTTTTTCGAAAAAGTTAGTTTTGGTATAAGTTATGTTTTTTCGAAAAAGTTAGTTTTGGTATAAGTTAGGTTTTTGAGAAAAAGTTAGTTTTGGTATAAGTTAGGTTTTTAAGAAAAAATTAGTTTTGGTATAAGTTAGGTTTTTTCGAAAAAGTTAGTTTTGGTATAAGTTAGGTTTTTGAGAAAAAGTTAGTTTTGGTATAAGTTAGGTTTTTTCGAAAAAGTTAGTTTTGGTATAAGTTAGGTTTTTGAGAAAAAGTTAGTTTTGGTATAAGTTAGGTTTTTTCGAAAAAGTTAGTTTTGGTATAAGTTAGGTTTTTTCGAAAAAGTTAGTTTTGGTATAAGTTATGTTTTTTCGAAAAAGTTAGTTTTGGTATAAGTTAGGTTTTTGAGAAAAAGTTAGTTTTGGTATAAGTTAGGTTTTTAAGAAAAAATTAGTTTTGGTATAAGTTAGGTTTTTTAGAAAAAGTTAGTTTTGGTATAAGTTAGGTTTTTAAAAAAAAATTAGTTTTGGTATAAGTTAGGTTTTTTCGAAAAAGTTAGTTTTGGTATAAGTTAGGTTTTTTAGAAAAAGTTAGTTTTGGTAAAAGTTAGGTTTTTAAGAAAAAGTTAGTTTTGGTATAAGTTAGGTTTTTTCGAAAAAGTTAGTTTTGGTATAAGTTAGGTTTTTATGAAAAAGTTAGGTTTTTCGAAAAAGTTAGTTTTGGTAAAAGTTAGGTTTTTTCGAAAAAGTAAGGTTTTTTAGAAAAAGTTAGTTTTGGTATAAGTTGAGTTTTTTCGAAAAAGTTAGTTTTGGTATAAGTTAGGTTTTTAAGAAAAAGTTAGTTTTGGTATAAGTTAGGTTTTTTCGAAAAAGTTAGTTTTGGTATAAGTTAGGTTTTTGAGAAAAAGTTAGTTTTGGTATAAGTTAGGTTTTTGAGAAAAAGTTAGTTTTGGTATAAGTTAGGTTTTTTCGAAAAAGTTAGTTTTGGTATAAGTTAGGTTTTTATGAAAAAGTTAGTTTTGGTATAAGTTAGGTTTTTTCGAAAAAGTTAGTTTTGGTATAAGTTAGGTTTTTTCGAAAAAGTTAGTTTTGGTATAAGTTAGGTTTTTTAGAAAAAGTTAGTTTTGGTATAAGTTAGGTTTTTTCGAAAAAGTTAGTTTTGGTATAAGTTAGGTTTTTATGAAAAAGTTAGTTTTGGTATAAGTTAGGTTTTTTCGAAAAAGTTAGTTTTGGTATAAGTTAGGTTTTTTAGAAAAAGTTAGTTTTGGTAAAAGTTAGGTTTTTAAGAAAAAGTTAGTTTTGGTATAAGTTAGGTTTTTTCGAAAAAGTTAGTTTTGGTATAAGTTAGGTTTTTATGAAAAAGTTAGGTTTTTCGAAAAAGTTAGTTTTGGTAAAAGTTAGGTTTTTTCGAAAAAGTAAGGTTTTTTAGAAAAAGTTAGTTTTGGTATAAGTTAGGTTTTTTCGAAAAAGTTAGTTTTGGTATAAGTTAGGTTTTTATGAAAAAGTTAGTTTTGGTATAAGTTAGGTTTTTTCGAAAAAGTTAGTTTTGGTATAAGTTAGGTTTTTTCGAAAAAGTTAGTTTTGGTATAAGTTAGGTTTTTTAGAAAAAGTTAGTTTTGGTATAAGTTAGGTTTTTTCGAAAAAGTTAGTTTTGGTATAAGTTAGGTTTTTATGAAAAAGTTAGTTTTGGTATAAGTTAGGTTTTTTCGAAAAAGTTAGTTTTGGTATAAGTTAGGTTTTTTAGAAAAAGTTAGTTTTGGTAAAAGTTAGGTTTTTAAGAAAAAGTTAGTTTTGGTATAAGTTAGGTTTTTTCGAAAAAGTTAGTTTTGGTATAAGTTAGGTTTTTATGAAAAAGTTAGGTTTTTCGAAAAAGTTAGTTTTGGTAAAAGTTAGGTTTTTTCGAAAAAGTAAGGTTTTTTAGAAAAAGTTAGTTTTGGTATAAGTTAGGTTTTTTCGAAAAAGTTAGTTTTGGTATAAGTTAGGTTTTTAAGAAAAAGTTAGTTTTGGTATAAGTTAGGTTTTTTCGAAAAAGTTAGTTTTGGTATAAGTTAGGTTTTTTAGAAAAAGTTAGGTTTTTAAGAAAAAGTTAATTTTGGTATAAGTTAGGTTTTTGAGAAAAAGTTAGGTTTTTTAGAATAAGTTAGTTTTGGTAAAAGTTAGGTTTTTTCGAAAAAGTTAGTTTTGGTATAAGTTAGGTTTTTTCGAAAAAGTTAGTTTTGGTATAAGTTAGGTTTTTTAGAAAAAGTGAGTTTTGGTATAAGTTAGGTTTTTTCGAAAAAGTTAGTTTTTTTATAAGTTAGGTTTTTTCGAAAAAGTTAGTTTTGGTATGAGTTAGGTTTTTTCGAAAAAGTTAGTTTTGGTATAAGTTAGGTTTTTTCGAAAAAGTTAGTATTGGTATAAGTTAGGTTTTTTCGAAAAAGTTAGTTTTGGTATAAGTTAGGTTTTTAAGAAAAAGTTAGTTTTGGTATAAGTTAGGTTTTTAAGAAAAAGTTAGTTTTGGTATAAGTTAGGTTTTTTCGAAAAAGTTAGTTTTGGTATAAGTTAGGTTTTTAAGAAAAAGTTAGATTTTTAAGAAAAAGTTAAGTTTTTAACAAAAAGTTAGTTTTGGTATAAGTTAGGTTTTTGAGAAAAAGTTAGGTTTTTTATAATAAGTTAGTTTTGGTAAAAGTTAGGTTTTTTAGAAAAAGTTAGGTTTTTTCGAAAAAGTTAGTTTTGGTATAAGTTAGGTTTTTTCAAAAAAGTTAGTTTTGGTATAAGTTTGGTTTTTTCGAAAAAGTTAGTTTTGGTATAAGTTAGGCTTTTGAGAAAAGTTAGTTTTGGTATAAGTTAGGTTTTTAAGAAAAAGTTAGTTTTGGTATAAGTTAGGTTTTTTCGAAAAAGTTAGTTTTGGTATAAGTTAGGTTTTTATGAAAAAGTTAGGTTTCTTCGAAAAAGTTGGTTTTGGTAAAAGTTAGGTTTTTTCGAAAAAGTAAGGTTTTTTAGAAAAAGTTAGTTTTGGTATAAGTTAGGTTTTTTCGAAAAAGTTAGTTTTGGTATAAGTTAGGTTTTTTAGAAAAAGTTAGTTTTGGTATAAGTTAGGTTTTTTCGAAAAAGTTAGTTTTGGTATAAGTTAGGTTTTTAAGAAAAAGTTAGGTTTTTTCGAAAAAGTTAGTTTTGGTATAAGTTAGGTTTTTTAGAAAAAGTTAGTTTTGGTATAAGTTAGGTTTTTTCGAAAAAGTTAGTTTTGGTATAAGTTAGGTTTTTGAGAAAAAGTTAGTTTTAATATAAGTTAGGTTTTTTCGAAAAAGTTAGTTTTGGTATAAGTTAGGTTTTTATGAAAAAGTTAGGTTTTTTAGAAAAAGTTAGTTTTGGTATAAGTTAGGTTTTTTCGAAAAAGTTAGGTTTTTAAGAAAAAGTTAGTTTTGGTATAAGTTAGGTTTTTTCGAAAAAGTTAGTTTTGGTATAAATTAGGTTTTTTCGAAAAAGTTAGTTTTGGTATAAGTTAGGTTTTTAAGAAAAAGTTAGGTTTTTAAGAAAAAGTTAGTTTTGGTATAAGTTAGGTTTTTGAGAAAAAGTAAGGTTTTTAAGAAAAAGTTAGTTTTGGTAAAAGTTAGGTTTTTTCGAAAAAGTTAATTTTGGTATAAGTTAAGTTTTTGAGAAAAAGTAAGTTTTGGTATAAGTTAGGTTTTTAAGAAAAAGTTAGTTTTGGTATAAGTTAGGTTTTTATGAAAAAGTCAGTTTTGGTATAAGTTAGGTTTTTTCGAAAAAGTAAGGTTTTTTAGAAAAAGTTAGTTTTGGTATAAGTTAGGTTTTTTCGAAAAAGTTAGTTTTGGTATAAGTTAGGTTTTTTAGAAAAAGTTAGTTTTGGTATAAGTTAGGTTTTTATGAAAAAGTTAGGTTTTTTCGAAAAAGTTAGTTTTGGTATAAGTTAGGTTTTTAAGAAAAAGTTAGTTTTGGTA
The DNA here is from genome assembly GCF_943734845.2 of Anopheles funestus. NCBI lineage: Eukaryota > Metazoa > Arthropoda > Insecta > Diptera > Culicidae > Anopheles > Anopheles funestus. The sequence goes on along the minus strand of NW_026045265.1, from coordinate 82,580 downwards.
TAAGTTAGGTTTTTTCGAAAAAGTTAATTTTGGTATAAGTTAGGTTTTTGAGAAAAAGTTAGTTTTGGTATAAGTTAGGTTTTTAAGAAAAAGTTAGGTTTTTTCGAAAAAGTTAGTTTTGGTAAAAGTTAGGTTTTTTCGAAAAAGTAAGGTTTTTTAGAAAAAGTTAGTTTTGGTATAAGTTAGGTTTTTTCGAAAAAGTTAGTTTTGGTATAAGTTAGGTTTTTAAGAAAAAGTTAGGTTTTTTCGAAAAAGTTAGTTTTGGTATAAGTTAGGTTTTTTAGAAAAAGTTAGTTTTGGTATAAGTTAGGTTTTTTCGAAAAAGTTAGTTTTGGTATAAGTTAGGTTTTTGAGAAAAAGTTAGTTTTCATATAAGTTAGGTTTTTTCGAAAAAGTTAGTTTTGGTATAAGTTAGGTTTTTATGAAAAAGTTAGGTTTTTTAGAAAAAGTTAGTTTTGGTATAAGTTAGGTTTTTTCGAAAAAGTTAGGTTTTTTCGAAAAAGTTAATTTTGGTATAAGTTAGGTTTTTTCGAAAAAGTTAGTTTTGGTATAAATTGGGTTTTTTCGAAAAAGTTAGTTTTGGTATAAGTTAGGTTTTTTCGAAAAAGTTAGTTTTGGTATAAGTTAGGTTTTTAAGAAAAAGTTAGGTTTTTAAGAAAAAGTTAATTTTGGTATAAGTTAGGTTTTTGAGAAAAAGTTAGGTTTTTTAGAATAAGTTAGTTTTGGTAAAAGTTAGGTTTTTTCGAAAAAGTTAATTTTGGTATAAGTTAAGTTTTTGAGAAAAAGTAAGTTTTGGTATAAGTTAGGTTTTTAAGAAAAAGTTAGGTTTTTTCGAAAAAGTTAGTTTTGGTATAAGTTAGGTTTTTTCGAAAAAGTTAGTTTTGGTATAAGTTAGGTTTTTTCGAAAAAGTGAGTTTTGGTATAAGTTAGGTTTTTTCGAAAAAGTTAGTTTTGGTATAAGCTAGGTTTTTTAGAAAAAGTTAGTTTTGGTAAAAGTTAGGTTTTTTAGAAAAAGTCAGGTTTTTTAGAAAAAGTTAGTTTTGGTATAAGTTAGGTTTTTGAGAAAAAGTTAGTTTTGGTATAAGTTAGGTTTTTGAGAAAAAGTTAGTTTTGGTAAAAGTTAGGTTTTTTCGAAAAAGTTAGTTTTTTTATAAGTTAGGTTTTTTCGAAAAAGTTAGTTTTGGTATAAATTAGGTTTTTTCGAAAAAGTTAGTTTTGGTATAAGTTAGGTTTTTTAGAAAAAGTTAGTTTTGGTATAAGTTAGGTTTTTAAGAAAAAGTTAGTTTTGGTATAAATTAGGTTTTTTCGAAAAAGTTAGTTTTGGTATAAGTTAGGTTTTTTAGAAAAAGTTAGTTTTGGTATAAGTTAGGTTTTTAAGAAAAAGTTAGTTTTGGTATAAGTTAGGTTTTTTCGAAAAAGTTAGTTTTGGTATAAGTTAGGTTTTTATGAAAAAGTTAGGTTCTTTCGAAAAAGTTAGTTTTGGTATAAGTTAGGTTTTTATGAAAAAGTTAGTTTTGGTATAAGTTAGGTTTTTTCGAAAAAGTTAGTTTTGGTATAAGTTAGGTTTTTTAGAAAAAGTTAGTTTTGGTAAAAGTTAGGTTTTTTAGAAAAAGTTAGTTTTGGTATAAGTTAGGTTTTTTCGAAAAAGTTAGTTTTGGTATAAGTTAGGTTTTTATGAAAAAGTTAGGTTTTCGAAAAAGTTAGTTTTGGTAAAAGTTAGGTTTTTTCGAAAAAGTAAGGTTTTTTAGAAAAAGTTAGTTTTGGTATAAGTTAGGTTTTTAAGAAAAAGTTAGTTTTGGTATAAGTTAGGTTTTTTCGAAAAAGTTAGTTTTGGTATAAGTTAGGTTTTTTCGAAAAAGTTAGTTTTGGTATAAATTAGGTTTTTTCGAAAAAGTTAGTTTTGGTATAAGTTAGGTTTTTTAGAAAAAGTTAGTTTTGGTATAAGTTAGGTTTTTATGAAAAAGTTAGTTTTGGTATAAGTTAGGTTTTTTCGAAAAAGTTAGTTTTGGTATAAGTTAGGTTTTTTAGAAAAAGTTAGTTTTGGTAAAAGTTAGGTTTTTTCGAAAAAGTTAGTTTTGGTATAAGTTAGGTTTTTTCGAAAAAGTTAGTTTTGGTATAAGTTAGGTTTTTTCGAAAAAGTTAGTTTTGGTATAAGTTAGGTTTTTTAGAAAAAGTTAGTTTTGGTATAAGTTAGGTTTTTTCGAAAAAGTTAGTTTTGGTATAAGTTAGGTTTTTATGAAAAAGTTAGTTTTGGTATAAGTTAGGTTTTTTCGAAAAAGTTAGTTTTGGTATAAGTTAGGTTTTTTAGAAAAAGTTAGTTTTGGTAAAAGTTAGGTTTTTAAGAAAAAGTTAGTTTTGGTATAAGTTAGGTTTTTTCGAAAAAGTTAGTTTTGGTATAAGTTAGGTTTTTATGAAAAAGTTAGGTTTTTCGAAAAAGTTAGTTTTGGTAAAAGTTAGGTTTTTTCGAAAAAGTAAGGTTTTTTAGAAAAAGTTAGTTTTGGTATAAGTTAGGTTTTTTCGAAAAAGTTAGTTTTGGTATAAGTTAGGTTTTTAAGAAAAAGTTAGTTTTGGTATAAGTTAGGTTTTTTCGAAAAAGTTAGTTTTGGTATAAGTTAGGTTTTTTCGAAAAAGTTAGTTTTGGTATAAATTAAGTTTTTTCGAAAAAGTTAGTTTTGGTATAAGTTAGGTTTTTATGAAAAAGTTAGGTTTTTTCGAAAAAGTTAGTTTTGGTATAAGTTAGGTTTTTATGAAAAAGTTAGTTTTGGTATAAGTTAGGTTTTTTAGATAAAGTTAGTTTTGGTAAAAGTTAGGTTTTTAAGAAAAAGTTAGTTTTGGTATAAGTTAGGTTTTTTCGAAAAAGTTAGTTTTGGTATAAGTTAGGTTTTTTCGAAAAAGTTAGTTTTGGTATAAGTTAGGTTTTTCAGAAAAAGTTAGTTTTGGTATAAGTTAGGTTTTTTCGAAAAAGTTAGTTTTGGTATAAGTTAGGTTTTTTCGAAAAAGTTAGTTTTGGTATAAGTTAGGTTTTTGAGAAAAAGTTAATTTTGGTATAAGTTAGGTTTTTGAGAAAAAGTTAGTTTTGGTATAAGTTAGGTTTTTTAGAAAAAGTTAGTTTTGGTATAAGTTAGGTTTTTTCGAAAAAGTTAGTTTTGGTATAAGTTAGGTTTTTTCGAAAAAGTTAGTTTTGGTATAAATTAGGTTTTTTCGAAAAAGTTAGTTTTGGTATAAGTTAGGTTTTTTAGAAAAAGTTAGTTTTGGTATAAGTTAGGTTTTTAAGAAAAAGTTAGTTTTGGTATAAGTTAGGTTTTTTCGAAAAAGTTAGTTTTGGTATAAGTTAGGTTTTTATGAAAAAGTTAGGTTTTTTCGAAAAAGTTAGTTTTGGTATAAGTTAGGTTTTAATGAAAAAGTTAGTTTTGGTATAAGTTAGGTTTTTTCGAAAAAGTTAGTTTTGGTATAAGTTAGGTTTTTTAGAAAAAGTTAGTTTTGGTAAAAGTTAGGTTTTTAAGAAAAAGTTAGTTTTGGTATAAGTTAGGTTTTTTCGAAAAAGTTAGTTTTGGTATAAGTTAGGTTTTTATGAAAAAGTTAGGTTTTTCGAAAAAGTTAGTTTTGGTAAAAGTTAGGTATTTTCGAAAAAGTAAGGTTTTTTAGAAAAAGTTAGTTTTGGTATAAGTTAGGTTTTTTCGAAAAAGTTAGTTTTGGTATAAGTTAGGTTTTTAAGAAAAAGTTAGTTTTGGTATAAGTTAGGTTTTTTCGAAAAAGTTAGTTTTGGTATAAGTTAGGTTTTTTCGAAAAAGTTAGTTTTGGTATAAATTAGGTTTTTTCGAAAAAGTTAGTTTTGGTATAAGTTAGGTTTTTTAGAAAAAGTTAGTTTTGGTATAAGTTAGGTTTTCATGAAAAAGTTAGTTTTGGTATAAGTTAGGTTTTTTCGAAAAAGTTAGTTTTGGTATAAGTTAGGTTTTTTAGAAAAAGTTAGTTTTGGTAAAAGTTAGGTTTTTAAGAAAAAGTTAGTTTTGGTATAAGTTAGGTTTTTTCGAAAAAGTTAGTTTTGGTATAAGTTAGGTTTTTTAGAAAAAGTTAGTTTTGGTATAAGTTAGGTTTTTTCGAAAAAGTTAGTTTTTGTATAAGTTAGGTTTTTTCGATAAAGTTAGTTTTGGTATAATTTAGGTTTTTTCGAAAAAGTTAGTTTTGGTATAAGTTAGGTTTTTTCGAAAAAGTTAGTTTTGGTATAAGTTAGGTTTTTAAGAAAAAGTTAGTTTTGGTATAAGTTAGGTTTTTTCGAAAAAGTTAGTTTTGGTATAAGTTAGGTTTTTATGAAAAAGTTAGGTTTTTTCGAAAAAGTTAGTTTTGGTATAAGTTAGGTTTTTATGAAAAAGTTAGTTTTGGTATAAGTTAGGTTTTTTCGAAAAAGTTAGTTTTGGTATAAGTTAGGTTTTTTAGAAAAAGTTAGTTTTGGTAAAAGTTAGGTTTTTAAGAAAAAGTTAGTTTTGGTATAAGTTAGGTTTTTTCGAAAAAGTTAGTTTTGGTATAAGTTAGGTTTTTATGAAAAAGTTAGGTTTTTCGAAAAAGTTAGTTTTGGTAAAAGTTAGGTTTTTTCGAAAAAGTAAGGTTTTTTAGAAAAAGTTAGTTTTGGTATAAGTTAGGTTTTTTCGAAAAAGTTAGTTTTGCTATAAGTTAGGTTTTTAAGAAAAAGTTAGTTTTGGTATAAGTTAGGTTTTTTCGAAAAAGTTAGTTTTGGTATAAGTTAGGTTTTTTAGAAAAAGTTAATTTTGGTATAAGTTAGGTTTTTGAGAAAAAGTTAGGTTTTTTCGAAAAAGTTAGTATTGGTATAAGTTAGGTTTTTTCGAAAAAGTTAGTTTTGGTATAAGTTAGGTTTTTTCGAAAAAGTTAGTTTTGGTGTAAGTTAGGTTTTTTAGAAAAAGTGAGTTTTGGTATAAGTTAGGTTTTTTCGAAAAAGTTAGTTTTTTTATAAGTTAGGTTTTTTCGAAAAAGTTAGTTTTGGTATGAGTTAGGTTTTTTCGAAAAAGTTAGTTTTGGTATAAGTTAGGTTTTTTCGAAAAAGTTAGTATTGGTATAAGTTAGGTTTTTTCGAAAAAGTTAGTTTTGGTATAAGTTAGGTTTTTAAGAAAAAGTTAGTTTTGGTATAAGTTAGGTTTTTGAGAAAAAGTTTGGTTTTTTATAATAAGTTAGTTTTGGTAAAAGTTAGGTTTTTTAGAAAAAGTTAGGTTTTTTCGAAAAAGTTAGTTTTGGTATAAGTTAGGTTTTTTTAGAAAAAGTTAGTTCTGGTATAAGTTAGGTTTTTTCGAAAAAGTTAGTTTTGGTATAAGTTAGGTTTTTGAGAAAAAGTTAGTTTTGGTATAAGTTAGGTTTTTAAGAAAAAGTTAGTTTTGGTATAAGTTAGGTTTTTTCGAAAAAGTTAGTTTTGGTATAAGTTAGGTTTTTATGAAAAAGTTAGGTTTTTTCGAAAAAGTTATTTTTGGTAAAAGTTAGGTTTTTTCGAAAAAGTAAGGTTTTTTAGAAAAAGTTAGTTTTGGTATAAGTTAGGTTTTTTCGAAAAAGTTAGTTTTGGTATAAATTAGGTTTTTTCGAAAAAGTTAGTTTTGGTATAAGTTAGGTTTTTTCGAAAAAGTTAGTTTTGGTATAAGTTAGGTTTTTAAGAAAAAGTTAGGTTTTTAAGAAAAAGTTAGTTTTGGTATAAGTTAGGTTTTTGAGAAAAAGTAAGGTTTTTAAGAAAAAGTTAGTTTTGGTATAAGTTAGGTTTTTAAGAAAAAGTTAGGTTTTTAAGAAAAAGTTAATTTTGGTATAAGTTAGGTTTTTGAGAAAAAGTTAGGTTTTTTAGAATAAGTTAGTTTTGGTATAAGTTAGGTTTTTTCGAAAAAGTTAATTTTGGTATAAGTTAAGTTTTTGAGAAAAAGTAAGTTTTGGTATAAGTTAGGTTTTTAAGAAAAAGTTAGGTTTTTTCGAAAAAGTTAGTTTTGGTATAAGTTAGGTTTTTTCGAAAAAGTTAGTTTTGGTATAAGTTAGGTTTTTTCGAAAAAGTTAGTTTTGGTATAAGTTAGGTTTTTTAGAAAAAGTTAGGTTTTTTCGAAAAAGTTAGTTTTGGTATAAGTTAGGTTTTTTAGAAAAAGTTAGTTTTGGTATAAGTTAGGTTTTTTCGAAAAAGTTAGTTTTGGTATAAGTTAGGTTTTTGAGAAAAAGTTAGTTTTAATATAAGTTAGGTTTTTTCGAAAAAGTTAGTTTTGGTATAAGTTAGGTTTTTATGAAAAAGTTAGGTTTTTTAGAAAAAGTTAGTTTTGGTAAAAGTTAGGTTTTTTCGAAAAAGTTAGGTTTTTAAGAAAAAGTTAGTTTTGGTATAAGTTAGGTTTTTTCGAAAAAGTTAGTTTTGGTATAAATTAGGTTTTTTCGAAAAAGTTAGTTTTGGTATAAGTTAGGTTTTTTCGAAAAAGTTAGTTTTGGTATAAGTTAGGTTTTTAAGAAAAAGTTAGGTTTTTAAGAAAAAGTTAGTTTTGGTATAAGTTAGGTTTTTGAGAAAAAGTAAGGTTTTTAAGAAAAAGTTAGTTTTGGTATAAGTTAGGTTTTTAAGAAAAAGTTAGGTTTTTAAGAAAAAGTTAATTTTGGTATAAGTTAGGTTTTTGAGAAAAAGTTAGGTTTTTTAGAATAAGTTAGTTTTGGTATAAGTTAGGTTTTTTCGAAAAAGTTAATTTTGGTATAAGTTAAGTTTTTGAGAAAAAGTAAGTTTTGGTATAAGTTAGGTTTTTAAGAAAAAGTTAGGTTTTTTCGAAAAAGTTAGTTTTGGTATAAGTTAGGTTTTTTCGAAAAAGTTAGTTTTGGTATAAGTTAGGTTTTTTCGAAAAAGTTAGTTTTGGTATAAGTTAGGTTTTTTAGAAAAAGTTAGTTTTGGTATAAGTTAGGTTTTTTAGGAAAAGTTAGTTTTGGTAAAAGTTAGGTTTTTTAGAAAAAGTTAGGTTTTTTAGAAAAAGTTAGTTTTGGTATAAGTTAGGTTTTTTCGAAAAAGTTAGTTTTGGTAAAAGTTAGGTTTTTTCGAAAAAGTTAGGTTTTTTCGAAAAAGTTAGGTTTTTAAGAAAAAGTTAGTTTTGGTATAAGTTAGGTTTTTAAGAAAAAGTTAGTTTTGGTATAAGTTAGGTTTTTTCGAAACAGTTAGTTTTGGTATAAGTTAGGTTTTTAAGAAAAAGTTAGATTTTTAAGAAAAAGTTAGGTTTTTAAGAAAAAGTTAGGTTTTTAAGAAAAAGTTAGTTTTGGTATAAGTTAGGTTTTTAAGAAAAAGTTAGTTTTGGTATAAGTTAGGTTTTTTCGAAAAAGTTAGTTTTGGTATAAGTTAGGTTTTTTCGAAAAAGTTAGTTTTGGTATAAGTTAGGTTTTTTAGAAAAAGTTAGTTTTGGTATAAGTTAGGTTTTTTCGAAAAAGTTAGTTTTGGTATAAGTTAGGTTTTTGAGAAAAAGTTAGGTTTTTTAGAATAAGTTAGTTTTGGTAAAAGTTAGGTTTTTTAGAAAAAGTTAGGTTTTTTCGAAAAAGTTAGTTTTGGTATAAGTTAGATTTTTTCAAAAAAGTTAGTTTTGGTATAAGTTAGGTTTTTGAGAAAAAGTTAGTTTTGGTATAAGTTAGGTTTTTTCGAAAAAGTTAGTTTTGGTATAAGTTAGGTTTTTTCGAAAAAGTTAGTTTTGGTATAAGTTAGGTTTTTTAGAAAAAGTTAGTTTTGGTATAAGTTAGGTTTTTTCGAAAAAGTTAGTTTTGGTATAAGTTAGGTTTTTAAGAAAAAGTTAGGTTTTTTCGAAAAAGTTAGTTTTGGTATAAGTTAGGTTTTTTAGAAAAAGTTAGTTTTGGTAAAAGTTAGGTTTTTTAGAAAAAGTTAGGTTTTTTAGAAAAAGTGAGTTTTGGTATAAGTTAGGTTTTTTCGAAAAAGTTAGTTTTTTTATAAGTTAGGTTTTTTCGAAAAAGTTAGTTTTGGTAAAAGTTAGGTTTTTTCGAAAAAGTTAGGTTTTTTCGAAAAAGTTAGTTTTGGTATAAGTAAGGTTTTTAAGAAAAAGTTAGTTTTGGTATAAGTTAGGTTTATAAGAAAAAGTTAGGTTTTTTCGAAAAAGTTAGTTTTGGTATAAGTTAGGTTTTTGAGAAAAAGTTAGTTATGGTATAAGTTAGGTTTTTTAGAAAAAGTGAGTTTTGGTATAAGTTAGGTTTTTTCGAAAAAGTTAGTTTTTTTATAAGTTAGGTTTTTTCGAAAAAGTTAGTTTTGGTAAAAGTTAGGTTTTTTCGAAAAAGTTAGGTTTTTTCGAAAAAGTTAGGTTTTTAAGAAAAAGTTAGTTTTGGTATAAGTTAGGTTTTTAAGAAAAAGTTAGTTTTGGTATAAGTTAGGTTTTTTCGAAAAAGTTAGTTTTGGTATAAGTTAGGTTTTTAAGAAAAAGTTAGATTTTTGAGAAAAAGTTAGGTTTTTAAGAAAAAGTTAGTTTTGGTATAAGTTAGGTTTTTGAGAAAAAGTTAGTTTTGGTATAAGTTAAGTTTTTTCGAAAAAGTTAGTTTTGGTTTAAGTTAGGTTTTTAAGAAAAAGTTAGTTTTGGTATAAGTTAGGTTTTTTAGAAAAAGTTAGGTTTTTTCGAAAAAGTTAGGTTTTTTCGAAAAAGTTAGTTTTGGTATAAGTTAGGTTTTTTAGAATAAGTTAGTTTTGGTAAAAGTTAGGTTTTTTAGAAAAAGTTAGGTTTTTTCGAAAAAGTTAGTTTTGGTATAAGTTAGGTTTTTTCAAAAAAGTTAGTTTTGGTATAAGTTAGGTTTTTTCGAAAAAGTTAGTTTTGGTATAAGTTAGGTTTTTTAGAAAAAGTTAGTTTTGGTATAAGTTAAGTTTTTTCGAAAAAGTTAGTTTTGGTATAAGTTAGGTTTTTGAGAAAAAGTTAGTTTTGGTATAAGTTAGGTTTTTTAGAAAAAGTTAGTTTTGGTATAAGTTAGGTTTTTTCGAAAAAGTAAGGTTTTTAAGAAAAAGTTTGTTTTGGTATAAGTTAGGTTTTTTTCGAAAAAGTTAGTTTTGGTATAAATTAGGTTTTTTCGAAAAAGTTAGTTTTGGCATAAGTTAGGTTTTTTCGAAAAAGTTAGTTTTGGTATAAGTTAGGTTTTTAAGAAAAAGTTAGGTTTTTAAGAAAAAGTTAGTTTTGGTATAAGTTAGATTTTTGAGAAAAAGTAAGGTTTTTAAGAAAAAGTTAGTTTTGGTATAAGTTAGGTTTTTAAGAAAAAGTTAGTTTTGGTATAAGCTAGGTTTTTTCGAAAAAGTTAGTTTTGGTATAAGTTAGGTTTTCTCGAAAAAGTTAGTTTTGGTATAAGTTAGGTTTTTAAGAAAAAGTTAGGTTTTTAAGAAAAAGTTAGTTTTGGTATAAGTTAGGTTTTTGAGAAAAAGTAAGGTTTTTAAGAAAAAGTTAGTTTTGGTATAAGTTAGGTTTTTAAGAAAAAGTTAGGTTTTTAAGAAAAAGTTAATTTTGATATAAGTTAGGTTTTTGAGAAAAAGTTAGGTTTTTTAGAATAAGTTAGTTTTGGTAAAAGTAAGGTTTTTTCGAAAAAGTTAGTTTTGGTATAAGTTAGGTTTTTGAGAAAAAGTTAGTTTTGGTATAAGTTAGGTTTTTAAGAAAAAGTTAGGTTTTTTCGAAAAAGTTAGTTTTGGTATAAGTTAGGTTTTTTCGAAAAAGTTAGTTTTGGTATAAGTTAGGTTTTTTCGAAAAAGTTAGTTTTGGTATAAGTTAGGTTTTTTTAGAAAAAGTTAGTTTTGGTATAAGTAAGGTTTTTTAGAAAAAGTTAGTTTTGGTAAAAGTTAGGTTTTTTAGAAAAAGTTAGGTTTTTTCGAAAAAGTTAGTTTTGGTATTAGTTAGGTTTTTTCGAAAAAGTTAGTTTTGGTATAAGTTAGGTTTTTTCGAAAAAGTTAGTTTTGGTATAAGTTAGGTTTTTAAGAAAAAGTTAGTTTTGGTATAAGTTAGGTTTCTTCGAAAAAGTTAGTTTTGGTATAAGTTAGGTTTTTATGAAAAAGTTAGGTTTTTTCGAAAAAGTTAGTTTTGGTATAAGTTAGGTTTTTATGAAAAAGTTAGTTTTGGTATAAGTTAGGTTTTTTCGAAAAAGTTAGTTTCGGTATAAGTTAGGTTTTTTCGAAAAAGTTAGTTTTGGTATAAGTTAGGTTTTTGAGAAAAAGTTTGTTTTGGTATAAGTTAGGTTTTTAAGAAAAAGTTAGGTTTTTTTAGAAAAAGTTAGTTTTGGTATAAGTAAGGTTTTTTAGAAAAAGTTAGTTTTGGTAAAAGTTAGGTTTTTTAGAAAAAGTTAGGTTTTTTCGAAAAAGTTAGTTTTGGTATAAAATAGGTTTTTTCGAAAAAGTTAGTTTTGGTATAAGTTAGGTTTTTTTAGAAAAAGTTAGTTTTGGTATAAGTTAGGTTTTTAAGAAAAAGTTAGTTTTGGTATAAGTTAGGTTTCTTCGAAAAAGTTAGTTTTGGTATAAGTTAGGTTTTTATGAAAAAGTTAGGTTTTTTCGAAAAAGTTAGTTTTGGTATAAGTTAGGTTTTTATGAAAAAGTTAGTTTTGGTATAAGTTAGGTTTTTTCGAAAAAGTTAGTTTTGGTATAAGTTAGGTTTTTATGAAAAAGTTAGGTTTTTTCGAAAAAGTTAGTTTTGGTAAAAGTTAGGTTTTTTCGAAAAAGTAAGGTTTTTTAGAAAAAGTTAGTTTTGGTATAAGTTAGGTTTTTATGAAAAAGTTAGTTTTGGTATAAGTTAGGTTTTTTCGAAAAAGTTAGTTTTTTTATAAGTTAGGTTTTTTCGAAAAAGTTAGTTTTTTTATGAGTTAGGTTTTTTCGAAAAAGTTAGTTTTGGTATAAGTTAGGTTTTTTCGAAAAAGTTAGTATTGGTATAAGTTAGGTTTTTTCTTAAAAGTTAGTTTTGGTATAAGTTAGGTTTTTTCGAAAAAGTTAGTTTTTTTATAAGTTAGGTTTTTTCGAAAAAGTTAGTTTTTTTTATGAGTTAGGTTTTTTAGAAAAAGTTAGTTTTGGTATAAGTTAGGTTTTTATGAAAAAGTTAGTTTTGGTATAAGTTAGGTTCTTTCGAAAAAGTTAGTTTTGGTATAAGTTAGGTTTTTTAGAAAAAGTTAGGTTTTTAAGAAAAAGTTAATTTTGGTATAAGTTAGGTTTTTAAGAAAAAGCTAGGTTTTTTAGAATAAGTTAGTTTTGGTAAAAGTTAGGTTTTTTCGAAAAAGTTAGTTTTGGTATAAGTTAGGTTTTTTTAGAAAAAGTTAGTTTTGGTATAAGTAAGGTTTTTTAGAAAAAGTTAGTTTTGGTAAAAGTTAGGTTTTTTAGAAAAAGTTAGGTTTTTTCGAAAAAGTTAGTTTTGGTATTAGTTAGGTTTTTTCGAAAAAGTTAGTTTTGGTAAAAGTTAGGTTTTTTCGAAAAAGTTAGTTTTGGTATAAGTTAGGTTTTTGAGAAAAAGTTAGTTTTGGTATAAGTTAGGTTTTTAAGAAAAAGTTAGGTTTTTTTTAGAAAAAGTTAGTTTTGGTATAAGTAAGGTTTTTTAGAAAAAGTTAGTTTTGGTAAAAGTTAGGTTTTTTAGAAAAAGTTAGGTTTTTTCGAAAAAGTTAGTTTTGGTATAAATTAGGTTTTTTCGAAAAAGTTAGTTTTGGTATAAGTTAGGTTTTTTTAGAAAAAGTTAGTTTTGGTATAAGTTAGGTTTTTAAGAAAAAGTTATTTTTGGTATAAGTTAGGTTTTTAAGAAAAAGTTAGATTTTTAAGAAAAAGTTAGGTTTTTAAGAAAAAGTTAGTTTTGGTATAAGTTAGGTTTTTTCGAAAAAGTTAGTTTTTTTATAAGTTAGGTTTTTTCGAAAAAGTTAGTTTTGGTATAAGTTAGGTTTTTTCGAAAAAGTTAGTTTTTGTATAAGTTAGGTTTTTTCGATAAAGTTAGTTTTGGTATAATTTAGGTTTTTTCGAAAAAGTTAGTTTTGGTATAAGTTAGGTTTTTATGAAAAAGTTAGGTTTTTTCGAAAAAGTTAGTTTTGGTATAAGTTAGGTTTTTATGAAAAAGTTAGTTTTGGTATAAGTTAGGTTTTTTCGAAAAAGTTAGTTTTGGTATAAGTTAGGTTTTTATGAAAAAGTTAGGTTTTTTCGAAAAAGTTAGTTTTGGTAAAAGTTAGGTTTTTTCGAAAAAGTAAGGTTTTTTAGAAAAAGTTAGTTTTGGTATAAGTTAGGTTTTTATGAAAAAGTTAGTTTTGGTATAAGTTAGGTTTTTTCGAAAAAGTTAGTTTTTTTATAAGTTAGGTTTTTTCGAAAAAGTTAGTTTTTTTATGAGTTAGGTTTTTTCGAAAAAGTTAGTTTTGGTATAAGTTAGGTTTTTTCGAAAAAGTTAGTATTGGTATAAGTTAGGTTTTTTCTTAAAAGTTAGTTTTGGTATAAGTTAGGTTTTTTCGAAAAAGTTAGTTTTTTTATAAGTTAGGTTTTTTCGAAAAAGTTAGTTTTTTTTATGAGTTAGGTTTTTTAGAAAAAGTTAGTTTTGGTATAAGTTAGGTTTTTATGAAAAAGTTAGTTTTGGTATAAGTTAGGTTTTTTCGAAAAAGTTAGTTTTGGTATAAGTTAGGTTTTTAAGAAAAAGTTAGGTTTTTAAGAAAAAGTTAATTTTGGTATAAGTTAGGTTTTTAAGAAAAAGCTAGGTTTTTTAGAAAAAGTTAGTTTTGGTAAAAGTTAGGTTTTTTCGAAAAAGTTAGTTTTGGTAAAAGTTAGGTTTTTTCGAAAAAGTTAGTTTTGTTATAAGTTAGGTTTTTTAGAAAAAGTGAGTTTTGGTATAAGTTGGGTTTTTTCGAAAAAGTTAGTTTTTTTATAAGTTAGGTTTTTTCGAAAAAGTTAGTTTTGGTATGAGTTAGGTTTTTTCGAAAAAGTTAGTTTTGGTATAAGTTAGGTTTTTTAGAAAAAGTTAGTTTTGGTATAAGTTAGGTTTTTATGAAAAAGTTAGGTTTTTTCGAAAAAGTTAGTTTTGGTAAAAGTTAGGTTTTTTCGAAAAAGTTAGGTTTTTGCGAAAAAGTTAGGTTTTTTAGAAAAAGTTAGTTTTTTTAAAAGTTAGGTTTTTTCGAAAAAGTTAGGTTTTTAAGAAAAAGTTAGTTTTGGTATAAGTTAGGTTTTTTCGAAAAAGTTAGTTTTGGTATAAGTTAGGTTTTTTCGAAACAGTTAGTTTTGGTATAAGTTAGGTTTTTTCGAAAAAGTTAGGTTTTTTCGAAAAAGTTAGTTTTGGTAAAAGTTAGGTTTTTTCGAAAAAGTAAGGTTTTTTAGAAAAAGTTAGTTTTGGTATAAGTTAGGTTTTTATGAAAAAGTTAGTTTTGGTATAAGTTAGGTTTTTTCGAAAAAGTTAGTTTTTTTATAAGTTAGGTTTTTTCGAAAAAGTTAGTTTTTTTATGAGTTAGGTTTTTTCGAAAAAGTTAGTTTTGGTATAAGTTAGGTTTTTTTCGAAAAAGTTAGTATTGGTATAAGTTAGGTTTTTTCTTAAAAGTTAGTTTTGGTATAAGTTAGGTTTTTTCGAAAAAGTTAGTTTTTTTATAAGTTAGGTTTTTTCGAAAAAGTTAGTTTTTTTTATGAGTTAGGTTTTTTAGAAAAAGTTAGTTTTGGTATAAGTTAGGTTTTTATGAAAAAGTTAGTTTTGGTATAAGTTAGGTTTTTTCGAAAAAGTTAGTTTTGGTATAAGTTAGGTTTTTAAGAAAAAGTTAGGTTTTTAAGAAAAAGTTAATTTTGGTATAAGTTAGGTTTTTAAGAAAAAGCTAGGTTTTTTAGAATAAGTTAGTTTTGGTAAAAGTTAGGTTTTTTCGAAAAAGTTAGTTTTGGTAAAAGTTAGGTTTTTTCGAAAAAGTTAGTTTTGTTATAAGTTAGGTTTTTTAGAAAAAGTGAGTTTTGGTATAAGTTGGGTTTTTTCGAAAAAGTTAGTTTTTTTATAAGTTAGGTTTTTTCGAAAAAGTTAGTTTTGGTATGAGTTAGGTTTTTTCGAAAAAGTTAGTTTTGGTATAAGTTAGGTTTTTTAGAAAAAGTTAGTTTTGGTATAAGTTAGGTTTTTATGAAAAAGTTAGGTTTTTTCGAAAAAGTTAGTTTTGGTAAAAGTTAGGTTTTTTCGAAAAAGTTAGGTTTTTGCGAAAAAGTTAGGTTTTTTAGAAAAAGTTAGTTTTTTTAAAAATTAGGTTTTTTCGAAAAAGTTAGGTTTTTAAGAAAAAGTTAGTTTTGGTATAAGTTAGGTTTTTTCGAAAAAGTTAGTTTTAGTATAAGTTAGGTTTTTAAGAAAAAGTTAGATTTTTAAGAAAAAGTTAGGTTTTTAAGAAAAAGTTAGTTTTGGTATAAGTTAGGTTTTTGAGAAAAAGTTAGGTTTTTTAGAATAAGTTAGTTTTGGTAAAAGTTAGGTTTTTTAGAAAAAGTTAGGTTTTTTCGAAAAAGTTAGTTTTGGTATAAGTTAGGTTTTTTCAAAAAAGTTAGTTTTGGTATAAGTTAGGTTTTTGAGAAAAAGTTAGTTTTGGTATAAGTTAGGTTTTTTCGAAAAAGTTAGTTTTGGTATAAGTTAGGTTTTTAAGAAAAAGTTAGTTTTGGTATAAGTTAGGTTTTTTCGAAAAAGTTAGTTTTGGTATAAGTTAGGTTTTTTCGAAAAAGTTAGTTTTGGTATAAGTTAGGTTTTTAAGAAAAAGTTAGGTTTTTTCGAAAAAGTTAGTTTTGGTATAAGTTACCCCGTGCCTACATGCTTAGCAATTGTCGCGTTTGCGAACGCGACAATCGTAGCACAGTTTTCCCAAAAAATTTTGCGACTTTCGGCGCGACTTCAAGGTTGTTTAAGTTTTCTCCTGCAAGGTTTGTTTATGTTTTCAATCTGGCCGGTAGCGGGAAATTAATTTCGAATTAAATTAAATTAATTAAAACAACGAAAATTATAATAAATAGTAAATTTATTGTTTGGATGAAGTTGATGAGAAAGGCAAGTTTGTTAAGCCCAGTGACGATGTTTCAAAACAATGAACCATCAAGAAAGCTCGTGGCAGGATGCTGCTGACTCCTGTGGTACAAATAACGGCTGTTGCTAATAGTACCGCAGATTTGTCCGTTTTGTTTTCTTGTGTGTTTGTCGCTGGAAAATCTTGTTATATTTTTTTTCCGGTAGCCAGAAGGAATTGTAACAAGATAAATAGGTGAACGAAGATGTGTTTGCCCACCGCGTCATACACCGGGCAAAATAGAATTGGGATCGGCAGCTTCGAGTAGCATAAAGGTAAAAATCTTCGAATACGGGTAATCAAACGTGTATGGCTTCTTTCTCATTTCATGACCGTCACCGTACCCTTAATATACAGGTATTCATAACCACAATTCCAACACAGCTTCCAAACTACCATCAATATGCAGGTATTCATAACCACGATTCATAACACAGCTTCCAAAAGGGATCGAACACTGTGCTGTAGACTTTTTAATATTTTTTAACTCTAATATTTTTTCTAATTAATTAAATTAATTAATTATTAATTAATTTATCTTGTTCAAGCAAGTTCAACATACAAGTAATAAATTCATAAACAATGCAGCCATGCATTTGTCCACGATATGGGATTTTTGTTTTGAATCAACAGCGATTCTTCTGTTTTTAAAATAATATTGACATTCACAATAATAATATACAATACGTACGTACTTTTAAAAAATAAATAGCACTCGATTTGTTAATTTAATTTACAATATTTAATAACACTCAAAATATTTAATTTTTTAATTTGTATTAGTTTACCTTGGTATTGCCATCTTTACCTTGTTATTACAGAAAACTGTCATGGCGTCAAGTCGCGCTTCGAATCGCGATTTTTCGCTGAAAATACACGTATAGCGACTTTTCACAATTTTTTTTATATGGAGTTTCGCAAAATTTTTCTGATTCGCGTTCGCAAACGCGACAATTGCTAAGCGTTTAGAGCCGGGGTTAGGTTTTTTAGAAAAAGTTAGTTTTGGTAAAAGTTAGGTTTTTTAGAAAAAGTTAGGTTTTTTAGAAAAAGTGAGTTTTGGTATAAGTTAGGTTTTTTCGAAAAAGTTAGTTTTTTTATAAGTTAGGTTTTTTCGAAAAAGTTAGTTTTGGTATAAGTTAGGTTTTTTCGAAAAAGTTAGGTTTTTTCGAAAAAGTTAGTTTTGGTATAAGTTAGGTTTTTAAGAAAAAGTTAGTTTTGGTATAAGTTAGGTTTTTAAGAAAAAGTTAGGTTTTTTCGAAAAAGTTAGTTTTGGTATAAGTTAGGTTTTTTAGAAAAAGTTAGTTTTGGTAAAAGTTAGGTTTTTTAGAAAAAGTTAGTGTTCTTCCGCGGATTTTATTTCGGATAAGTTTTCTGTTAATAATTACCAGCCAGTTGTTTCGCTTTTAAAGAATGGAGAGAGCGCAAAAAGCCTTTTCGCCCCCTATTTATTGACTATTTACGGAACTTTAAGTTCCGCCCATCACTATCCGAGAGTGATTCCGCTCCTCCGACAAATCGCATGTCGGATGATTCGTCAAATGTAAATACTGTTCCAACATCCTCCCCCGCCTTGACGGAGGTCAAAACAGTTATCCGATCAGCACGTGTTGTCCTCTTTGTCGGTGGGCATCGGTAAGATGCAAACTTTCGTGATCGGTCGCGTTATTATCCCCTTCGCGGTCTTCAGTGTTACCACTCGCACGATCTGATCCTCCCCGGGGTGAACATGTACGATCCGTGCTAGAGGCCAACGAGTACAAGGTAGCGATTCGTCCATCAATATCACTAACCTGCCTGTAAGTATGTTGTTGTTGTTGCTACCCGGCCGTGTATAACTCTTTTGCATTTCTTGTAGATACTCGGTGGCCCAATGCTTCCAAAATCGTTGAACTAGCAGCTGCCACTTCTGAAGATCATCCAGGGTGCACGATTTCAGGTGAGTATAGTCCGGCTCGGGAACAGCATGCATCGATGTGCCGATTAAAAAGTGTGCCGGTGTTAGTGCCGCTAGTTCGTCGGGATCATCGGAGAGTGGTAATAATGGCCTGGAATTCATTGCTGCCTCTATTTGTTGAAGCACGGTGCAGTAACCTTCGTAGGACAGCCTCGTGCCACCTAGGTGCCGGTAGAGATGTCGCTTCGCGGTTTTGACTGCAGCTTCCCATAAGCCACCGAAGTTTGGAGCTTTCGGTGGGGTGAAGTGCCATGCGATGCCCTTGTCCGCACAATAAGTAGCAATGACGTTCCGCTGCTGCTCGTCGTTGAACATCTCAAAAAGCTCCTTGAGTTCGCGTTCGGCTCCTTCAAAGTTTTTACCATTATCGGAATGGATGTGCGATGGTAGACCGCGTCGTGAAGCGAAACGTCGTAGTGCGGCTAAGAATCCTGCTGTTGTGAGGTCTCCCACGAGTTCAAGATGAACAGCCTTCGTGGTGAAACAAACAAATACGCACAGGTAGCTCTTAGTCGCTGCGGCTCTGCGATGCGCAGGCTTTAAATAGAACGGTCCGGCGTAGTCCACTCCCGTTATGGAGAAAGGCCGGCTGGGTGTAATGCGTGATGAGGGAAGTTGACCATTAGGTTGCTGTGCCAGTGCGGGATCCTGGCGAATACATCGAAAGCAATTCCGCACGATGCCTTTCACTAATCGACGTCCGTCTAGTGGCCAATACTGCTCTCTCATCTGGGATAGTAAAAGTCTTCCGCCAGCATGCATAAGCTGTTCGTGGTAATGTTCAGCTACGAGACGTGTAAACTTATGCTGTTTAGGAAGCACCACGGGATGTTTCGATTGGTACGGCAACTGCGACAGTTTTAATCGTCCTCCCACTCGTATTATGCCCTTCTCGTCGATGAAGGGGCTTAGTTTACGTAAAGATGACTGCTTCAGTAAAGCTTCTCCCTTTTTCATGTGCTTGATTTCGGGAGAGAAGGCATCTTGTTGTGCTAGTCTGCAAAGCACAGTTTTGGCGTCTTCTAAGTATTCTTTCGTGATGCTTAGTGGTGCTACGGTGTGGTTTGAAGATGGTTGTGTGCGCGCCTTCTGTTGAGTATTACGCGCAAAACGTACGCAATACCCAATTATACGCACCAACCTGACGGATTTCTAGATCCACTCCGTCGATGGAATCAGGATTCGAGCTGGGCCATGACGATGCAGGAAGAGCTAGCCAATCCGGACCGGAGTGCCACTGTCGACTCTTAAGGAAATTCGCTGCCGACATGCCGCGAGAGACCAAATCGGCAGGGTTGCTGGAACCAGGAACGTGTCGCCATTGTCGCGGATGAGAATAGCGTTGCACTTCAGCGACACGGTTCGCCACGAATGTCTTCCATGTATTGGGTGGAGATGCTATCCATTTCAGCGTTACAGTTGAATCAGACCAGAAGAAGGACTCGACGCCATCGATCTGCATCGCCTTCTGGACCCGGTGCTGGAGATGGGCGCCCAAAACAGCTGCGTTGAGTTCGAGTCTCGGCAGTGTGACGCGTTTAAGAGGTGCTACTCGGGACTTCGACGCCAGTAAGCTGATCCGTATTTCTCCTTCCGCGTTCTTGCAACGCGCGTAGATACAGGCTCCGTAAGCTGCTTCGGAGGCGTCGGTGAACGTGTGGAGTTCTACTTGTGAATTAGGTAAAAGAACATGACGATTAGTTTTATACGTAGATAAAGATTGCCATTCATCACTAATCGTTGTCCATTTGTTGTAGATCTGCTCGGGAACGGGATCATCCCAGCCGGATTTCAGCAGCCATGATTCTTGCATCAGTAGCTTTGCACGGACCAATACAGGTGCAATTAGTCCAAGCGGGTCATACATCTTCGCGATGCATGACAGTATGGATCGCTTCGTTGAGGATGTTGATTCAACACAAACGTTCGAATCAAAGCACAGCTCATCAGATTCTGGTTTCCAGGAGATGCCGAGTGTTTTCACCGTTTCATTGGGAATGAACTGCAACGATGACTGGGTGCCGATTTGATCAGCACTTAAACCGCTGAGAACGCCTAGATGATTCGATGTCCACTTGCGTAACTCGAATCCACCTTTCGCAAGTAGATCCGATAGCTCCTGACGAAGACGGAAAGTATCTTCTACCGTGTTGGCACCACCAATGAAATCATCTACATAAAAGTTTCGTTTCAGGGCAGCTTGTGCATTCGAATAGTGTGCACCTTCATCATCTGCGAGCTGAAGCAAGGTGCGCGTAGCTAAGAATGATGATGGCGAAAGTCCGTACGTGACGGTGTTGAGTTCGAAAATCTGCATCGGGGCTTGTGGCGAAAAACGGAAAAAGATTCGAACCAATCGACGATCATCAGGATGCAACAAGATTTGTCGATACATTTTTGCTATGTCACCCACAAGCGCAACCTTGTATGTACGGAATCGTAAGATTATATCCAGCAAATCGTCTTGCACTATAGGACCAGTGCATAATATTTCGTTTAATGAATAACCCGAATTCATTTTTGCAGATCCGTCGAACACTACTCTCACTTTCGTTGTTGAGCTGGATGCTTTAAAAACGGGATGATGCGGTAAGTAGTAGGCCTGTTCCTCTTCTCTACTGACATTTATCGGCGACATATGGCCGAGCTCCAAATACTCCTTCATAAATTGGTGATAGTCCGCCTTTAGTTGTGGATCGCGTTCCAGCCTCCTTTCCAGCAACTCGAAGCGTCTCAATGCTGTTGCCTTGGACTGACCGAGCTTTACATTAAAGTCAGGCTGCCGAGGTAAACGTACGATATACCGACCCGATTTGTCACGTTGGGTGGTTTCCTTAAAAACTGTTTCGCATAGTTGTTCTTCAGGTGAGTAGCAATCTCTAACCTGCAACTCCTCCACATTCCAGAATCGTTCGAGCGATTCCTCTAGAGTGCTCATACAAACGATGGAAGCTGCATTAGAGGTTCCGTCAGCAGGATTCAAGGACGATGCTGAGCCGCTCACGACCCATCCGAACACACTTTCGATGAGGACAGGGAGGCCTGACGAGATTTTATGTTGTGCCCCGCTTTGGAAGAATTCATGGTAATGCTGGGCACCGAGGATGAGATCGAGCGGTGCCGACTTATGAAATTGGGGGTCAGCAAGCATAAAATTCGAGGGTATTTGCCAATCATTCGCGTGCACGTCATGTGCTGGCAAATTCCCTATCAAGTTTTCCACGATCAAAAAATCAGCGCTCAACTCATACGGACTCGTTCGTGATGAAACGTTGGCACGCACCGATTTTGTCACTGGTGTGGACGAATTCCCCGCTCCGATAAGGGCAATGTTAGTCGCATCGTACTTAAGCGCTAACCTATGAGCAAGCCGGCGGCTCATAAGATCAGGCTGAGAGCCACTATCCAAAAGTGCTCGCGCAGGATGAACGATACCGTGCGCGTCAACTATCCGAACTACGGCAGTTTGGAGAAAAACGTGATCGTACGTTTGCTTGCTCGCGTGTGCTGCTACGTAGTGTTCTTGTGTGTTCGCTAAGTGATCGCTAGTGTTGTGATTTATGGAAGCATTTCGCGCAGCTGGCGTGTTGGGCGCAGTGGGAAATGTGCCGTGTGCAAGGTGTTGTGAGTGTAATAGTGTGTGGTGCGCTAAATTGCAGTGTCGACACTTGTATTGCGAGGAGCAATCACGCGGTCGGTGATTGTACCGCAAGCAATTTAGGCAAATTCGTGCGTCTAAAGCTGATCGGTATCGTTGTGCAGGATCCATAGCAAGGAATCGCTGGCATCTCATAACGGCGTGAGGCATATTGCATACAGGGCAACAGTGAGGTTCTCTATCGGCGGTCGCAAAGCTCGTCGCGCGCGGGAAATTTTGACGTCGTGTGTGTGTGGTCTGCTCAGAGAGTGACGTATCGGGTTTGTTTACTAACAACGTTTCGAGTACTCTCATTCGACGTTGTAAGAAAATTACAAGGCTCTCGTAGCTTGGATTTTCGTCATTGGAAGCGTGCTCTTCCCAATCACGTAGCGTGATTGTTGGCAGCTTGGTGCATTACAAATGCTCCAAGATACTACTCCAAGCGTCAGTATCTTCACCCAAGTGGTGGAGCGTATTTTTGTGGCGTTCAAATTCGTCAACCAGCTGATGCAGGGTCAACGCACCTTCGTGCTTGATCGGCTTCATGCTAAACATGGCCTGCAGATGACGCTTTTTTAGCAAATATTCATTGGAATATCTTGCAGTGATCATTTTCCAAGCTTGCTCATAACTTGCCGCACTGATTGTAATTGCCTCGATTACTTGCGCCGCTTCACCCTTCAACGCTGCGCGCAAGTAATGAAACTTTTGTATGGCGGGCAAATCTGTGTTGTCGTGTATGAGACACTCGAAAGTGTCCCTAAAGGTCAACCACTGCATGTAATCGCCATTGAATTCCGGGAGTGTGATGGTGGGCAATTTTATCCCCTTTAAGGAGCTGTTGCCTGTCCTTTGCTGCGCGGCTTCATTGCGCGAAATTTCCCTCATTTTCGCCTTCAATTCGCCTTCCAGATATATTAAGCGTGGCTCGAAATCCTGCCTCAACGCGTCGTTATGATCGGATTCTTCAACAGTGGTTGATGCATCTTCCAGCTGTTGTTGAATATTCTCCAAATCCTTTACCAACTGCTGGACTTTATCAAGTCGAATTTCCACGGCATTGGAGTCTCGCTCGGGATCAAATTCCCGCAAAAACTGTTCGTGTCGCACCAAAGTAGCGAGCAAAATCGTCCTTCGTGAAGCCAAAATTGTTTGAGCAGGCATTTTGGTACAAGGTGCGAAAAGTGCGTACTCGAGTGTAGTGTGATGAAATGCGAGCTACTGCCGAAATGCGCGCGCGTGTATTACGTTCACTTATCGAAAAAATCGCGAGTATTTAGGTTGTAGAAATCCTGGTCACGGCACCAATGTTCTTTCGCGGATTTTATTTCGGATAAGTTTTCGATTAATAATTACCAGCCAGTTGTTTCGCTTTTAAAGAATGGAGAGAGCGCAAAAAGCCTTTTCGCCCCCTATTTATTGACTATTTACGGAACTTTAAGTTCCGCCCATCACTATCCGAGAGTGATTCCGCTCCTCCGACAAATTGCATGTCGGATGATTCGTCAAATGTAAATACTGTTCAAACAGTTAGTTTTTTTTATGAGTTAGGTTTTTTCGAAAAAGTTAGTTTTGGTATAAGTTAGGTTTTTTCGAAAAAGTTATTATTGGTATAAGTTAGGTTTTTTCTTAAAAGTTAGTTTTGGTATAAGTTAGGTTTTTTAGAAAAAGTTAGTTTTGGTATAAGTTAGGTTTTTTAGAAAAAGTTAGTTTTGGTATAAGTTAGGTTTTTTAGAAAAAGTTAGTTTTGGTATAAGTTAGGTTTTTTATAATAAGTTAGTTTTGGTAAAAGTTAGGTTTTTTAGAAAAAGTTAGTTTTTTTATAAGTTAGGTTTTTTCGAAAAAGTTAGTTTTTTTATGAGTTAGGTTTTTTCGAAAAAGTTAGTTTTGGTATAAGTTAGGTTTTTTCGAAAAAGTTAGTATTGGTATAAGTTAGGTTTTTTAGAAAAAGTTAGTTTTGGTATAAGTTAGGTTTTTTCGAAAAAGTTAGTATTGGTATAAGTTAGGTTTTTATGAAAAAGTTAGGTTTTTTCGAAAAAGTTAGTTTTGGTAAAAGTTAGGTTTTTTCGAAAAAGTTAGTATTGGTATAAGTTAGGTTTTTTCTTAAAAGTTAGTTTTGGTATAAGTTAGGTTTTTTCGAAAAAGTTAGTTTTTTTATAAGTTAGGTTTTTTCGAAAAAGTTAGTTTTTTTATGAGTTAGGTTTTTTCTTAAAAGTTAGTTTTGGTATAAGTTAGGTTTTTTAGAAAAAATTAGTTTTTTTATAAGTTAGGTTTTTTCGAAAAAGTTAGTTTTTTTATGAGTTAGGTTTTTTCGAAAAAGTTAGTTTTGGTATAAGTTAGGTTTTTTCGAAAAAGTTAGTATTGGTATAAGTTAGGTTTTTTCTTAAAAGTTAGTTTTGGTATAAGTTAGGTTTTTTAGAAAAAGTTAGTTTTGGTATAAGTTAGGTTTTTTAGAAAAAGTTAGTTTTGGTATAAGTTAGGTTTTTTAGAAAAAGTTAGGTTTTTAAGAAAAAGTTAATTTTGGTATAAGTTAGGTTTTTGAGAAAAAGCTAGGTTTTTTAGAATAAGTTAGTTTTGGTAAAAGATAGGTTTTTTCGAAAAAGTTAGTTTTGGTATAAGTTAGGTTTTTTCGAAAAAGTTAGTTTTGGTATAAGTTAGGTTTTTTAGAAAAAGTGAGTTTTGGTATAAGTTAGGTTTTTTCGAAAAAGTTAGTTTTTTTATAAGTTAGGTTTTTTCGAAAAAGTTAGTTTTTTTATGAGTTAGGTTTTTTCGAAAAAGTTAGTTTTGGTATAAGTTAGGTTTTTTCGAAAAAGTTAGTATTGGTATAAGTTAGGTTGTTTCTTAAAAGTTAGTTTTGGTATAAGTTAGGTTTTTTAGAAAAAGTTAGTTTTGGTATAAGTTAGGTTTTTTAGAAAAAGTTAGTTTTGGTATAAGTTAGGTTTTTATGAAAAAGTTAGGTTTTTTCGAAAAAGTTAGTTTTGGTAAAAGTTAGGTTTTTAAGAAAAAGTTAGTTTTGGTATAAGTTAGGTTTTTATGAAAAAGTTAGGTTTTTTCGAAAAAGTTAGTTTTGGTATAAGTTAGGTTTTTAAGAAAAAGTTAGTTTTGGTATAAGTTAGGTTTTTATGAAAAAGTTAGGTTTTTTCGAAAAAGTAAGTTTTGGTAAAAGTTAGGTTTTTTCGAAAAAGTAAGGTTTTTTAGAAAAAGTTAGTTTTGGTATAAGTTAGGTTTTTTCGAAAAAGTTAGTTTTGGTATAAGTTAGGTTTTTAAGAAAAAGTTAATTTTGGTATAAGTTAGGTTTTTTAGAAAAAGTAAGTTTTGGTAAAAGTTAGGTTTTTTCGAAAAAGTAAGGTTTTTTAGAAAAAGTTAGTTTTGGTATAAGTTAGGTTTTTTCGAAAAAGTTAGTTTTTTTTATAAGTTAGGTTTTTTCGAAAAAGTTAGTTTTGGTAAAAGTCAGATTTTTTCGAAAAAGTTAGGTTTTTTAGAAAAAGTTAGGTTTTTAAGAAAAAGTTAATTTTAGTATAAGTTAGGTTTTTGAGAAAAAGTTAGGTATTTTAGAATAAGTTAGTTTTGGTAAAAGTTAGGGTTTTTCGAAAAAGTTAGTTTTGGTATAAGTTAGGTTTTTTCGAAAAAGTTAGTTTTGGTATAAGTAAGGTTTTTTAGAAAAAGTTAGTTTTGGTATAAGTTAGGTTTTTTAGAAAAAGTGAGTTTTGGTATAAGTTAGGTTTTTTCGAAAAAGTTAGTTTTTTTATAAGTTAGGTTTTTTCGAAAAAGTTAGTTTTGGTATGAGTTAGGTTTTTTCGAAAAAGTTAGTTTTGGTATAAGTTAGGTTTTTTCGAAAAAGTTAGTATTGGTATAAGTTAGGTTTTTTAGAAAAAGTTAGATTTGGTATAAGTTAGGTTTTTTAGAAAAAGTTAGTTTTGGTATAAGTTAGATTTTTATGAAAAAGTTAGGTTTTTTCGAAAAAGTTAGTTTTGGTAAAAGTTAGGTTTTTTCGAAAAAGTTAGTTTTGGTATAAGTTAGGTTTTTTCGAAAAAGTAAGTTTTGGTAAAAGTTAGGTTTTTTCGAAAAAGTTAGGTTTTTTCGAAAAAGTTAGTTTTGGTATAAGTTAGGTTTTTTAGAAAAAGTTAGGTTTTTTGGTAAAAGTTAGGTTTTTTCGAAAAAGTTAGTTTTGGTATAAGTTAGGTTTTTTCGAAAAAGTTAGTTTTGGTATAAGTTAGGTTTTTTAGAAAAAGTTAGTTTTGGTATAAGTTAGGTTTTTAAGAAAAATTAATTTTTGGTATAAGTTAGGTTTTTTAGAAAAAGTTAGTTTTGGTATAAGTTAGGTTTTTTAGAAAAAGTTAGGTTTTTTGGTAAAAGTTAGGTTTTTTCGAAAAAGTTAGTTTTGGTATAAGTTAGGTTTTTTAGAAAAAGTTAGGTTTTTTTCGAAAAAGTTAGTTTTGGTATAAGTTAGGTTTTTAAGAAAAAGTTAGTTTTGGTATAAGTTAGGTTTTTTCGAAAAAGTTAGTTTTGGTATAAGTTAGGTTTTTTCGAAAAAGTTAGGTTTTTTAGAAAAAGTTAGTTTTGGTATAAGTTAGGTTTTTTCGAAAAAGTTAGTTTTGGTATAAGTTAGGTTTTTAAGAAAAAGTTAGTTTTGGTATAAGTTAGGTTTTTTCGAAAAAGTTAGTTTTGGTATAAGTTAGGTTTTTTAGAAAAAGCTAGGTTTTTTCGAAAAAGTTAGTTTTGGTATAAGTTAGGTTTTTTTGAAAAAGTTAGTTTTGGTATAAGTTAGGTTTTTAAGAAAAAGTTAGTTTTGGTATAAGTTAGGTTTTTTAGAAAAAGTTAGTTTTGGTATAAGTTAGGTTTTTTCGAAAAAGTTAGGTTTTTTCGAAAAAGTTATTTTGGTATAAGTTAGGTTTTTAAGAAAAAGTTAGTTTTGGTATAAGTTAGGTTTTTTCGAAAAAGTTAGTTTTGGTATAAGTTAGGTTTTTAAGAAAAAGTTAGATTTTTAAGAAAAAGTTAGGTTTTTAAGAAAAAGTTAGTTTTGGTATAAGTTAGGTTTTTGAGAAAAAGTTAGGTTTTTTATAATAAGTCAGTTTTGGTAAAAGTTAGGTTTTTTAGAAAAAGTTAGGTTTTTTCGAAAAAGTTAGTTTTGGTATAAGTTAGGTTTTTTCAAAAAAGTTAGTTTTGGTATAAGTTAGGTTTTTTCGAAAAAGTTAGTTTTGGTACAAGTTAGGTTTTTGAGAAAAAGTTAGTTTTGGTATAAGTTAGGTTTTTAAGAAAAAGTTAGGATTTTTCGAAAAAGTTAGTTTTGGTATAAGTTAGGTTTTTAAGAAAAAGTTAGTTTTGGTATAAGTTAGGTTTTTTCGAAAAAGTTAGTTTTGGTAAAAGTAAGGTTTTTTAGAAAAAGTTAGTTTTGGTATAAGTTAGGTTTTTTCGAAAAAGTTAGTTTTGGTATAAATTAGGTTTTTTCGAAAAAGTTAGTTTTGGCATAAGTTAGGTTTTTTCGAAAAAGTTAGTTTTGGTATAAGTTAGGTTTTTAAGAAAAAGTTAGTTTTGGTATAAGTTAGGTTTTTTCGAAAAAGATAGTTTTGGTATAAGTTAGGTTTTTTAGAAAAAGCTAGGTTTTTTCGAAAAAGTTAGTTTTGGTATAAGTTAGGTTTTTTCGAAAAAGTTAGTTTTGGTATAAGTTAGGTTTTTAAGAAAAAGTTAGTTTTGGTATAAGTTAGGTTTTTTAGAAAAAGTTAGTTTTGGTATAAGTTAGGTTTTTTCGAAAAAGTTAGGTTTTTTCGAAAAAGTTATTTTGGTATAAGTTAGGTTTTTAAGAAAAAGTTAGTTTTGGTATAAGTTAGGTTTTTTCGAAAAAGTTAGTTTTGGTAAAAGTAAGGTTTTTTAGAAAAAGTTAGTTTTGGTATAAGTTAGGTTTTTTCGAAAAAGTTAGTTTTGGTATAAATTAGGTTTTTTAGAAAAAGTTAGTTTTGGTATAAGTTAGGTTTTTTCGAAAAAGTTAGTTTTGGTATAAGTTAGGTTTTTAAGAAAAAGTTAGTTTTGGTATAAGTTAGGTTTTTTCGAAAAAGTTAGTTTTGGTATAAGTTAGGTTTTTTAGAAAAAGCTAGGTTTTTTCGAAAAAGTTAGTTTTGGTATAAGTTAGGTTTTTTCGAAAAAGTTAGTTTTGGTATAAGTTAGGTTTTTAAGAAAAAGTTAGTTTTGGTATAAGTTAGGTTTTTTAGAAAAAGTTAGTTTTGGTATAAGTTAGGTTTTTTCGAAAAAGTTAGGTTTTTTCGAAAAAGTTATTTTGGTATAAGTTAGGTTTTTAAGAAAAAGTTAGTTTTGGTATAAGTTAGGTTTTTTCGCAAAAGTTAGTTTTGGTATAAGTTAGGTTTTTAAGAAAAAGTTAGATTTTTAAGAAAAAGTTAGGTTTTTAAGAAAAAGTTAGTTTTGGTATAAGTTAGGTTTTTGAGAAAAAGTTAGGTTTTTTATAATAAGTTAGTTTTGGTAAAAGTTAGGTTTTTTAGAAAAAGTTAGGTTTTTTCGAAAAAGTTAGTTTTGGTATAAGTTAGGTTTTTTCAAAAAAGTTAGTTTTGGTATAAGTTAGGTTTTTTCGAAAAAGTTAGTTTTGGTACAAGTTAGGTTTTTGAGAAAAAGTTAGTTTTGGTATAAGTTAGGTTTTTAAGAAAAAGTTAGGTTTTTTCGAAAAAGTTAGTTTTGGTATAAGTTAGGTTTTTAAGAAAAAGTTAGTTTTGGTATAAGTTAGGTTTTTTCGAAAAAGTTAGTTTTGGTATAAGTTAGGTTTTTATGAAAAAGTTAGGTTTTTTCGAAAAAGTTAGTTTTGGTAAAAGTTAGGTTTTTTCGAAAAAGTAAGGATTTTAAGAAAAAGTTAGTTTTGGTACAAGTTAGGTTTTTGAGAAAAAGTTAGTTTTGGTAAAAGTTAGGTTTTTTCGAAAAAGTAAGGTTTTTTCGAAAAAGTTAGTTTTGGTATAAGTTAGGTTTTTAAGAATAAGTTAGTTTTGGTATAAGTTAGGTTTTTTCGAAAAAGTTAGTTTTGGTATAAGTTAGGTTGTTATGAGAAAGTTAGGTTTTTTCGAAAAAGTTAGTTTTGGTAAAAGTTAGGTTTTTAAGAAAAAGTTAGTTTTGGTATAAGTTAGGTTTTTTCGAAAAAGTTAGTTTTGGTATAAGTTAGGTTTTTATGAAAAAGTAAGGTTTTTTCGAAAAAGTTAGTTTTGGTATAAGTTAGGTTTTTAAGAATAAGTTAGTTTTGGTATAAGTTAGGTTTTTTCGAAAAAGTTAGTTTTGGTATAAGTTAGGTTGTTATGAGAAAGTTAGGTTTTTTCGAAAAAGTTAGTTTTGGTAAAAGTTAGGTTTTTAAGAAAAAGTTAGTTTTGGTATAAGTTAGGTTTTTTCGAAAAAGTTAGTTTTGGTATAAGTTAGGTTTTTATGAAAAAGTTAGGTTTTTTCGAAAAAGTTAGTTTTGGTATAAGTTAGGTTTTTAAGAAAAAGTTAGTTTTGGTATTAGTTAGGTTTTTTCGAAAAAGTTAGTTTTGGTATAAGTTAGGTTTTTTCGAAAAAGTTAGTTTTGGTATAAGTTAGGTTTTTTCGAAAAAATTAGTTTTGGTATAAGTTAGGTTTTTTCGAAAAAGTTAGTTTTGGTATAAGTTAGGTTTTTTCGAAAAAGTTAGTTTTGGTATAAATTAGGTTTTTTCGAAAAAGTTAGTTTTGGTATAAGTTAGGTTTTTTTAGAAAAAGTTAGTTTTGGTATAAGTTAGGTTTTTAAGAAAAAGTTAGTTTTGGTATAAGTTAGGTTTTTTCGAAAAAGTTAGTTTTGGTATAAGTTAGGTTTTTATGAAAAAGTTAGGTTTTTTCGAAAAAGTTAGTTTCGGTAAAAGTTAGGTTTTTTCGAAAAAGTAAGGTTTTTTAGAAAAAGTTAGTTTTGGTATAAGTTAGGTTTTTTCGAAAAAGTTAGTTTTGGTATAAGTTAGGTTTTTAAGAAAAAGTTAGTTTTGGTATTAGTTAGGTTTTTTCGAAAAAGTTAGTTTTGGTATAAGTTAGGTTTTTTCGAAAAAGTTAGTTTTGGTATAAGTTAGGTTTTTTCGAAAAAATTAGTTTTGGTATAAGTTAGGTTTTTTCGAAAAAGTTAGTTTTGGTATAAGTTAGGTTTTTTCGAAAAAGTTAGTTTTGGTATAAATTAGGTTTTTTCGAAAAAGTTAGTTTTGGTATAAGTTAGGTTTTTTTAGAAAAAGTTAGTTTTGGTATAAGTTAGGTTTTTAAGGAAAAGTTAGTTTTGGTATAAGTTAGGTTTTTTAAGAAAAAGTTAGTTTTGGTATAAGTTAGGTTTTTATGAAAAAGTTAGGTTTTTTCGAAAAAGTTAGTTTCGGTAAAAGTTAGGTTTTTTCGAAAAAGTAAGGTTTTTTAGAAAAAGTTAGTTTTGGTATAAGTTAGGTTTTTTCGAAAAAGTTAGTTTTGGTATAAGTTAGGTTTTTAAGAAAAAGTTAGTTTTGGTATAAGTTAGGTTTTTTTGAAAAAGTTAGTTTTGGTATAAGTTAGGTTTTTTCGAAAAAGTTAGTTTTGGTATAAGTTAGGTTTTTATGAAAAAGTTAGGTTTTTTCGAAAAAGTTAGTTTTGGTAAAAGTTAGGTTTTAAAAAAAAAGTTAGATTTTTAAGAAAAAGTTAGGTTTTTAAGAAAAAGTTAGTTTTGGTATAAGTTAGGTTTTTGAGAAAAAGTTAGGTTTTTTCGAAAAAGTTAGTTTTGGTAAAAGTTAGGTTTTTTAGAAAAAGTTAGGTTTTTTCGAAAAAGTTAGTTTTGGTATAAGTTAGGTTTTTTCAAAAAAGTTAGTTTTGGTATAAGTTAGGTTTTTTTAGAAAAAGTTAGTTTTGGTATAAGTTAGGTTTTTAAGAAAAAGTTAGTTTTGGTATAAGTTAGGTTTTTTCGAAAAAGTTAGTTTTGGTATAAGTTAGGTTTTTATGAAAAAGTTAGGTTTTTTCGAAAAAGTTAGTTTCGGTAAAAGTTAGGTTTTTTCGAAAAAGTAAGGTTTTTTAGAAAAAGTTAGTTTTGGTATAAGTTAGGTTTTTTCGAAAAAGTTAGTTTTGGTATAAGTTAGGTTTTTAAGAAAAAGTTAGTTTTGGTATAAGTTAGGTTTTTTCGAAAAAGTTAGTTTTGGTATAAGTTAGGTTTTTTCGAAAAAGTTAGTTTTGGTATAAGTTAGGTTTTTATGAAAAAGTTAGGTTTTTTCGAAAAAGTTAGTTTTGGTAAAAGTTAGGTTTTAAAGAAAAAGTTAGATTTTTAAGAAAAAGTTAGGTTTTTAAGAAAAAGTTAGTTTTGGTAAAAGTTAGGTTTTTTAGAAAAAGTTTTTTTTTTCGAAAAAGTTAGTTTTGGTATAAGTTAGGTTTTTTCAAAATAGTTAGTTTTGGTATAAGTTAGGTTTTTTTAGAAAAAGTTAGTTTTGGTATAAGTTAGGTTTTTAAGAAAAAGTTAGTTTTGGTATAAGTTAGGTTTTTAAGAAAAAGTTAGTTTTGGTATAAGTTAGGTTTTTTCGAAAAAGTTAGTTTTGGTATAAGTTAGGTTTTTTCGAAAAAGTTAGTTTTGGTATAAGTTAGGTTTTTATGAAAAAGTTAGGTTTTTTCGAAAAAGTTAGTTTTGGTAAAAGTTAGGTTTTAAAGAAAAAGTTAGATTTTTAAGAAAAAGTTAGGTTTTTAAGAAAAAGTTAGTTTTGGTATAAGTTAGGTTTTTTAGAAAAAGTTAGGTTTTTTCGAAAAAGTTAGTTTTGGTATAAGTTAGGTTTTTGAGAAAAAGTTAGGTTTTTAAGAAAAAGTTAGTTTTGGTAAAAGTTAGGTTTTTTCGAAAAAGTAAGGTTTTTTCGAAAAAGTTAGGTTTTTTAGAAAAAGTTAGTTTTGGTAAAAGTTAGGTTTTTTCGAAAAAATTAGTTTTTTTAAAAGTTAGGTTTTGTCGAAAAAGTAAGGTTTTTTCGAAAAAGTTAGTTTTGGTATAAGTTAGGTTTTTTCGAAAAAGTTAGTTTTGGTATAAGTTAGGTTTTTTAGAAAAAGTTAGTTTTGGTAAAAGTTAGGTTTTTTAGAAAAAGTTAGGTTTTTTCGAAAAAGTTAGTTTTGGTATAAGTTAGGTTTTTTCGAAAAAGTTAGTTTTGGTATAAGTTAGGTTTTTTCGAAAAAGTTAGGTTTTTTCGAAAAAGTTAGTTTTGGTAAAAGTTAGGTTTTTTCGAAAAAGTAAGGTTTTTTAGAAAAAGTTAGTTTTGGTATAAGTTAGGTTTTTTCGAAAAAGTTAGTTTTGGTATAAGTTAGGTTTTTTTAGAAAAAGTTAGTTTTGGTATAAGTTAGGTTTTTAAGAAAAAGTTAGTTTTGGTATAAGTTAGGTTTTTTCGAAAAAGTTAGTTTTGGTATAAGTTAGGTTTTTTAGAAAAAGTTAGGTTTTTAAGAAAAAGTTAATTTTGGTATAAGTTAGGTTTTTGAGAAAAAGTTAGGTTTTTTAGAATAAGTTAGTTTTGGTAAAAGTTAGGTTTTTTCGAAAAAGTTAGTTTTGGTATAAGTTAGGTTTTTTCGAAAAAGTTAGTTTTGGTATAAGTTAGGTTTTTTAGAAAAAGTGAGTTTTGGTATAAGTTAGGTTTTTTCGAAAAAGTTAGTTTTGGTATAAGTTAGGTTTTTAAGAAAAAGTTAGATTTTTAAGAAAAAGTTAGGTTCTTAAGAAAAAGTTAGTTTTGGTATAAGTTAGGTTTTTGAGAAAAAGTTAGGTTTTTTATAATAAGTTAGTTTTGGTAAAAGTTAGGTTTTTTAGAAAAAGTTAGGTTTTTTCGAAAAAGTTAGTTTTGGTATAAGTTAGGTTTTTTCAAAAAAGTTAGTTTTGGTATAAGTTAGGATTTTTCGAAAAAGTTAGTTTTGGTATAAGTTAGGTTTTTGAGAAAAAGTTAGGTTTTTAAGAAAAAGTTAGTTTTGGTAAAAGTTAGGTTTTTTCGAAAAAGTAAGGTTTTTTCGAAAAAGTTAGGTTTTTTAGAATAAGTTAGTTTTGGTAAAAGTTAGGTTTTTTCGAAAAAGTTAGTTTTGGTATAAGTTAGGTTTTTTCGAAAAAGTTAGTTTTGGTATAAGTTAGGTTTTTTAGAAAAAGTGAGTTTTGGTATAAGTTAGGTTTTTTCGAAAAAGTTAGTTTTGGTATAAGTTAGGTTTTTAAGAAAAAGTTAGATTTTTAAGAAAAAGTTAGGTTTTTAAGAAAAAGTTAGTTTTGGTATAAGTTAGGTTTTTGAGAAAAAGTTAGGTTTTTTATAATAAGTTAGTTTTGGTAAAAGTTAGGTTTTTTAGAAAAAGTTAGGTTTTTTCGAAAAAGTTAGTTTTGGTAAAAGTTAGGTTTTTTCGAAAAAGTAAGGTTTTTTCGAAAAAGTTAGTTTTGGTATAAGTTAGGTTTTTAAGAAAAAGTTAGATTTTTAAGAAAAAGTTAGGTTTTTTATAATAAGTTAGTTTTGGTAAAAGTTAGGTTGTTTAGAAAAAGTTAGGTTTTTTCGAAAAAGTTAGTTTTGGTATAAGTTAGGTTTTTGAGAAAAAGTTAGGTTTTTAAGAAAAAGTTAGTTTTGGTATAAGTTAGGTTTTTTCGAAAAAGTAAGGTTTTTTCGAAAAAGTTAGGTTTTTTAGAAAAAGTTAGTTTTGGTAAAAGTTAGGTTTTTTCAAAAAAATTAGTTTTGGTATAAGTTAGGTTTTTATGAAAAAGTTAGGTTTTTTCGAAAAAGTTAGTTTTGGTAAAAGTTAGGTTTTTTCGAAAAAGTAAGGTTTTTAAGAAAAAGTTAGTTTTGGTATAAGTTAGGTTTTTTCGAAAAAGTTAGTTTTGGTATAAGTTAGGTTTTTGAGAAAAAGTTAGTTTTGGTATAAGTTAGGTTTTTTCGAAAAAGTTAGTTTTGGTATAAGTTAGGTTTTTAAGAAAAAGTTAGTTTTGGTATAAGTTAGGTTTTTAAGAATAAGTTAGTTTTGGTATAAGTTAGGTTTTTTCGAAAAAGTTAGTTTTGGTATAAGTTAGGTTGTTATGAGAAAGTTAGGTTTTTTCGAAAAAGTTAGTTTTGGTAAAAGTTAGGTTTTTAAGAAAAAGTTAGTTTTGGTATAAGTTAGGTTTTTTCGAAAAAGTTAGTTTTGGTATAAGTTAGGTTTTTATGAAAAAGTTAGGTTTTTTCGAAAAAGTTAGTTTTGGTAAAAGTTAGGTTTTTTCGAAAAAGTTAGTTTTGGTATAAGTTAGGTTTTTATGAAAAAGTTAGTTTTGGTATAAGTTTGGTTTTTTCGAAAAAGTTAGTTTTGGTATAAGTTAGGTTTTTATGAAAAAGTTAGGTTTTTTCGAAAAAGTTAGTTTTGGTATAAGTTAGGTTTTTAAGAAAAAGTTAGTTTTGGTATAAGTTAGGTTTTTTCGAAAAAGTTAGTTTTGGTATAAGTTTGGTTTTTTCGAAAAAGTTAGTTTTGGTATAAGTTAGGTTTTTTCGAAAAAATTAGTTTTGGTATAAGTTAGGTTTTTTCGAAAAAGTTAGTTTTGGTATAAGTTAGGTTTTTTCGAAAAAGTTAGTTTTGGTATAAATTAGGTTTTTTCGAAAAAGTTAGTTTTGGTATAAGTTAGGTTTTTTAGAAAAAGTTAGTTTTGGTATAAGTTAGGTTTTTTCGAAAAAGTTAGTTTTGGTATAAGTTAGGTTTTTAAGAAAAAGTTAGTTTTGGTATAAGTTAGGTTTTTAAGAATAAGTAAGTTTTGGTATAAGTTAGGTTTTTTCGAAAAAGTTAGTTTTGGTATAAGTTAGGTTGTTATGAGAAAGTTAGGTTTTTTCGAAAAAGTTAGTTTTGGTAAAAGTTAGGTTTTTAAGAAAAAGTTAGTTTTGGTATAAGTTAGGTTTTTTTCGAAAAAGTTAGTTTTGGTATAAGTTAGGTTTTTATGAAAAAGTTAGGTTTTTTCGAAAAAGTTAGTTTTGGTAAAAGTTAGGTTTTTTCGAAAAAGTAAGGTTTTTTAGAAAAAGTTAGTTCTGGTATAAGTTAGGTTTTTTCGAAAAAGTTAGTTTTGGTATAAGTTAGGTTTTTTCGAAAAAGTTAGTTTTGGTATAAGTTAGGTTTTTATGAATAAGTTAGGTTGTTTCGAAAAAGTTAGTTTTGGTATAAGTTAGGTTTTTAAGAAAAAGTTAGTTTTGGTATAAGTTAGGTTTTTTCGAAAAAGTTAGTTTTGGTATAAGTTAGGTTTTTTCGAAAAAGTTAGTTTTGGTATAAGTAAGGTTTTTAAGAAAAAGTTAGGTTTTTAAGAAAAAGTTAATTTTGGTATAAGTTAGGTTTTTGAGAAAAAGTTAGGTTTTTTAGAATAAGTTAGTTTTGGTAAAAGTTAGGTTTTTTCGAAAAAGTTAGTTTGGTATAAGTTAGGTTTTTTCGAAAAAGTTAGTTTTGGTATAAGTTAGGTTTTTTAGAAAAAGTGAGTTTTGGTATAAGTTAGGTTTTTTCGAAAAAGTTAGTTTTGGTATAAGTTAGGTTTTTAAGAAAAAGTTAGTTTTGGTATAAGTTAGGTTTTTTAGAAAAAGTTAGTTTTGGTATAAGTTAGGTTTTTTAGAAAAAGTTAGTTTTGGTATAAGTTAGGTTTTTTCGAAAAAGTTAGTTTTGGTATAAGTTAGGTTTTTAAGAAAAAGTTAGTTTTGGTATAAGTTAGGTTTTTTCGAAAAAGTTAGTTTTGGTAAAAGTAAGGTTTTTTAGAAAAAGTCAGTTTTGGTATAAGTTAGGTTTTTTCGAAAAAGTTAGTTTTGGTATAAGTTAGGTTTTTAAGAAAAAGTTAGTTTTGGTATAAGTTAGGTTTTTAAGAAAAAGTTAGTTTTGGTATAAGTTAGGTTTTTTTAGAAAAAGTTAGTTTTGGTATAAGTTAGATTTTTTCGAAAAAGTTAGTTTTGGTAAAAGTAAGGTTTTTATGAAAAAGTTAGTTTTGGTATAAGTTAGGTTTTTTCGAAAAAGTTAGTTTTGGTATAAGTTAGGTTGTTATGAGAAAGTTAGGTTTTTTCGAAAAAGTTAGTTTTGGTAAAAGTTAGGTTTTTAAGAAAAAGTTAGTTTTGGTATAAGTTAGGTTTTTTCGAAAAAGTTAGTTTTGGTATAAGTTAGGTTTTTATGAAAAAGTTAGGTTTTTTCGAAAAAGTTAGTTTTGGTAAAAGTTAGGTTTTTTCGAAAAAGTAAGGTTTTTTAGAAAAAGTTAGTTTTGGTATAAGTTAGGTTTTTTCGAAAAAGTTAGTTTTGGTATAAGTTAGGTTTTTTCGAAAAAGTTAGTTTTGGTATAAGTTAGGTTTTTATGAAAAAGTTAGGTTTTTTCGAAAAAGTTAGTTTTGGTATAAGTTAGGTTTTTAAGAAAAAGTTAGTTTTGGTATAAGTTAGGTTTTTTCGAAAAAGTTAGTTTTGGTATAAGTTAGGTTTTTGAGAAAAAGTTAGTTTTGGTATAAGTTAGGTTTTTTCGAAAAAATTAGTTTTGGTATAAGTTAGGTTTTTTCGAAAAAGTTAGTTTTGGTATAAGTTAGGTTTTTTCGAAAAAGTTAGTTTTGGTATAAATTAGGTTTTTTCGAAAAAGTTAGTTTTGGTATAAGTTAGGTTTTTTTAGAAAAAGTTAGTTTTGGTATAAGTTAGGTTTTTAAGAAAAAGTTAGTTTTGGTATAAGTTAGGTTTTTTCGAAAAAGTTAGTTTTGGTATAAGTTAGGTTTTTATGAAAAAGTTAGGTTTTTTCGAAAAAGTTAGTTTTGGTATAAGTTAGGTTTTTATGAAAAAGTTAGTTTTGGTATAAGTTAGGTTTTTTCGAAAAAGTTAGTTTTGGTATAAGTTAGGTTTTTTCGAAAAAGTTAGTTTTGGTATAAGTTAGGTTTTTTCGAAAAAGTTAGATTTGGTATAAGTTAGGTTTTTTAGAAAAAGTTAGTTTTGGTATAAGTTAGGTATTTATGAAAAAGTTAGGTTTTTTCGAAAAAGTTAGTTTTGGTAAAAGTTAGGTTTTTAAGAAAAAGTTAGTTTTGGTATAAGTTAGGTTTTTTCGAAAAAGTTAGTTTTGGTATAAGTTAGGTTTTTATGAAAAAGTTAGGTTTTTTCGAAAAAGTTAGTTTTGGTAAAAGTTAGGTTTTTTCGAAAAAGTAAGGTTTTTTAGAAAAAGTTAGTTTTGGTATAAGTTAGGTTTTTATGAAAAAGTTAGTTTTGGTATAAGTTAGGTTTTTTCGAAAAAGTTAGTTTTGGTATAAGTTAGGTTTTTTAGAAAAAGTTAGGTTTTTAAGAAAAAGTTAATTTTGGTATAAGTTAGGTTTTTGAGAAAAAGCTAGGTTTTTTAGAATAAGTAAGTTTTGGTAAAAGTTAGGTTTTTTCGAAAAAGTTAGTTTTGGTATAAGTTAGGTTTTTTCGAAAACGTTAGTTTTGTTATAAGTTAGGTTTTTTAGAAAAAGTGAGTTTTGGTATAAGTTAGGTTTTTTCGAAAAAGTTAGTTTTTTTATAAGTTAGGTTTTTTCGAAAAAGTTAATTTTGGTATGAGTTAGGTTTTTTCGAAAAAGTTAGTTTTGGTATAAGTTAGGTTTTTTAGAAAAAGTTAGGTTTTTAAGAAAAAGTTAATTTTGGTATAAGTTAGGTTTTTGAGAAAAAGCTAGGTTTTTTAGAATAAGTTAGTTTTGGTAAAAGATAGGTTTTTTCGAAAAAGTTAGTTTTGGTATAAGTTAGGTTTTTTCGAAAAAGTTAGTTTTGGTATAAGTTAGGTTTTTTAGAAAAAGTGAGTTTTGGTATAAGTTAGGTTTTTTCGAAAAAGTTAGTTTTTTTATAAGTTAGGTTTTTAAGAAAAAGTTAGTTTTGGTATAAGTTAGGTTTTTTAGAAAAAGTTAGTTTTGGTATAAGTTAGGTTTTTTAGAAAAAGTTAGTTTTGGTATAAGTTAGGTTTTTTCGAAAAAGTTAGTTTTGGTATAAGTTAGGTTTTTAAGAAAAAGTTAGTTTTGGTATAAGTTAGGTTTTTTCGAAAAAGTTAGTTTTGGTAAAAGTAAGGTTTTTTAGAAAAAGTTAGTTTTGGTATAAGTTAGGTTTTTTCGAAAAAGTTAGTTTTGGTATAAGTTAGGTTTTTAAGAAAAAGTTAGTTTTGGTATAAGTTAGGTTTTTAAGAAAAAGTTAGTTTTGGTATAAGTTAGGTTTTTAAGAAAAAGTTAGTTTTGGTATAAGTTAGGTTTTTTCGAAAAAGTTAGTTTTGGTATAAGTTAGGTTGTTATGAGAAAGTTAGGTTTTTTCGAAAAAGTTAGTTTTGGTAAAAGTTAGGTTTTTAAGAAAAAGTTAGTTTTGGTATAAGTTAGGTTTTTTCGAAAAAGTTAGTTTTGGTATAAGTTAGGTTTTTATGAAAAAGTTAGGTTTTTTCGAAAAAGTTAGTTTTGGTAAAAGTTAGGTTTTCTCGAAAAAGTAAGGTTTTTTCGAAAAAGTTAGTTTTGGTATAAGTTAGGTTTTTTCGAAAAAGTTAGTTTTGGTATAAGTTAGGTTTTTTCGAAAAAGTTAGTTTTGGTATAAGTTAGGTTTTTATGAAAAAGTTAGGTTTTTTCGAAAAAGTTAGTTTTGGTATAAGTTAGGTTTTTAAGAAAAAGTTAGTTTTGGTATAAGTTAGGTTTTTTCGAAAAAGTTAGTTTTGGTATAAGTTAGGTTTTTGAGAAAAAGTTAGTTTTGGTATAAGTTAGGTTTTTTCGAAAAAATTAGTTTTGGTATAAGTTAGGTTTTTTCGAAAAAGTTAGTTTTGGTATAAGTTAGGTTTTTTCGAAAAAGTTAGTTTTGGTATAAATTAGGTTTTTTCGAAAAAGTTAGTTTTGATATAAGTTAGGTTTTTTTAGAAAAAGTTAGTTTTGGTATAAGTTAGGTTTTTAAGAAAAAGTTAGTTTTGGTATAAGTAAGGTTTTTCGAAAAAGTTAGTTTTGGTATAAGTTAGGTTTTTATGAAAAAGTTAGGTTTTTTCGAAAAAGTTAGTTTTGGTATAAGTTAGGTTTTTTCGAAAAAGTTAGTTTTGGTATAAGTTAGGTTTTTTAGAAAAAGTTAGTTTTGGTATAAGTTAGGTATTTATGAAAAAGTTAGGTTTTTTCGAAAAAGTTAGTTTTGGTAAAAGTTAGGTTTTTAAGAAAAAGTTAGTTTTGGTATAAGTTAGGTTTTTTCGAAAAAATTAGTTTTGGTATAAGTTAGGTTTTTATGAAAAAGTTAGGTTTTTTCGAAAAAGTTAGTTTTGGTAAAAGTTAGGTTTTTTCGAAAAAGTAAGGTTTTTTAGAAAAAGTTAGTTTTGGTATAAGTTAGGTTTTTATGAAAAAGTTAGTTTTGGTATAAGTTAGGTTTTTTCGAAAAAGTTAGTTTTGGTATAAGTTAGGTTTTTTAGAAAAAGTTAGGTTTTTAAGAAAAAGTTAATTTTGGTATAAGTTAGGTTTTTGAGAAAAAGCTAGGTTTTTTAGAATAAGTAAGTTTTGGTAAAAGTTAGGTTTTTTCGAAAAAGTTAGTTTTGGTAAAAGTTAGGTTTTTTCGAAAAAGTTAGTTTTGTTATAAGTTAGGTTTTTTAGAAAAAGTGAGTTTTGGTATAAGTTAGGTTTTTTCGAAAAAGTTAGTTTTTTTATAAGTTAGGTTTTTTCGAAAAAGTTAATTTTGGTATGAGTTAGGTTTTTTCGAAAAAGTTAGTTTTGGTATAAGTTAGGTTTTTTAGAAAAAGTTAGGTTTTTAAGAAAAAGTTAATTTTGGTATAAGTTAGGTTTTTGAGAAAAAGCTAGGTTTTTTAGAATAAGTTAGTTTTGGTAAAAGATAGGTTTTTTCGAAAAAGTTAGTTTTGGTATAAGTTAGGTTTTTATGAAAAAGTTAGGTTTTTTCGAAAAAGTTAGTTTTGGTATAAGTTAGGTTTTTTAGAAAAAGTGAGTTTTGGTATAAGTTAGGTTTTTTCGAAAAAGTTAGTTTTTTTATAAGTTAGGTTTTTTCGAAAAAGTTAGTATTGGTATAAGTTAGGTTTTTTCTTAAAAGTTAGTTTTGGTAAAAGTTGGGTTTTTTAGAAAAAGTTAGTTTTGGTATAAGTTAGGTTTTTTAGAAAAAGTTAGTTTTGGTATAAGTTAGGTTTTTATGAAAAAGTTAGGTTTTTTCGAAAAAGTTAGTTTTGGTAAAAGTTAGGTTTTTAAGAAAAAGTTAGTTTTGGTAAAAGTTAGGTTTTTATGAAAAAGTTAGGTTTTTTCGAAAAAGTTAGTTTTGGTAAAAGTTAGGTTTTTTCGAAAAAGTAAGGTTTTTTAGAAAAAGTTAGTTTTGGTATAAGTAAGGTTTTTTCGAAAAAGTTAGTTTGGGTATAAGTTAGGTTTTTAAGAAAAAGTTAGTTTTGGTATAAGTTAGGTTTTTTCGAAAAAGTTAGTTTTGGTATAAGTTAGGTTTTTAAGAAAAAGTTAATTTTGGTATAAGTTAGGTTTTTTAGAAAAAGTTAGTTTTGGTAAAAGTTAGGTTTTTTCGAAAAAGTAAGGTTTTTTAGAAAAAGTTAGTTTTGGTATAAGTTAGGTTTTTTCGAAAAAGTTAGTTTTTTTATAAGTTAGGTTTTTTCGAAAAAGTTAGTTTTGGTAAAAATTAGGTTTTTTCGAAAAAGTTAGGTTCTTTAGAAAAAGTTAGGTTTTTAAGAAAAAGTTAATTTTGGTATTAGTTAGGTTTTTGAGAAAAAGTTAGGTTTTTTAGAATAAGTTAGTTTTGGTAAAAGTTAGGTTTTTTCGAAAAAGTTAGTTTTGGTATAAGTTAGGTTTTTTCGAAAAAGTTAGTTTTGGTATAAGTAAGGTTTTTTAGAAAAAGTTAGTTTTGGTATAAGTTAGGTTTTTTAGAAAAAGTGAGTTTTGGTATAAGTTAGGTTTTTTCGAAAAAGTTAGTTTTTTTATAAGTTAGGTTTTTTCGAAAAAGTTAGTTTTGGTATGAGTTAGGTTTTTTCGAAAAAGTTAGTTTTGGTATAAGTTAGGTTTTTTCGAAAAAGTTAGTATTGGTATAAGTTAGGTTTTTTAGAAAAAGTTAGTTTTGGTATAAGTTAGGTTTTTTAGAAAAAGTTAGTTTTGGTATAAGTTAGGTTTTTTAGAAAAAGTTAGTTTTGGTATAAGTTAGGTTTTTATGAAAAAGTTAGGTTTTTTCGAAAAAGTTAGTTTTGGTAAAAGTTAGGTTTTTTCGAAAAAGTTAGTTTTGGTATAAGTTAGGTTTTTTCGAAAAAGTAAGTTTTGGTAAAAGTTAGGTTTTTTCGAAAAAGTTAGGTTTTTTCGAAAAAGTTAGTTTTGGTATAAGTTAGGTTTTTTAGAAAAAGTTAGTTTTGGTATAAGTTAGGTTTTTTAGAAAAAGTTAGGTTTTTTGGTAAAAGTTAGGTTTTTTCGAAAAAGTTAGTTTTGGTATAAGTTAGTTTTTTTCGAAAAAGTTAGTTTTGGTATAAGTTAGGTTTTTTAGAAAAAGTGAGTTTTGGTATAAGTTAGGTTTTTTCGAAAAAGTTAGTTTTTTCGAAAAAGTTAGTTTTGGTATAAGTTAGGTTTTTTCGAAAAAGTTAGTTTTGGTATAAGTTAGGTTTTTTAGAAAAAGTTAGTTTTGGTATAAGTTAGGTTTTTATGAAAAAGTTAGGTTTTTTCGAAAAAGTTAGTTTTGGTAAAAGTTAGGTTTTTTCGAAAAAGTTAGTTTTGGTATAAGTTAGGTTTTTTCGAAAAAGTAAGTTTTGGTAAAAGTTAGGTTTTTTCGAAAAAGTTAGGTTTTTTCGAAAAAGTTAGTTTTGGTATAAGTTAGGTTTTTTAGAAAAAGTTAGTTTTGGTATAAGTTAGGTTTTTTAGAAAAAGTTAGGTTTTTTCGAAAAAGTTAGTTTTGGTATAAGTTAGGTTTTTTAGAAAAAGTTAGGTTTTTTCGAAAAAGTTAGTTTTGGTATAAGTTAAGTTTTTAAGAAAAAGTTAGTTTTGGTATAAGTTAGGTTTTTTCGAAAAAGTTAGTTTTGGTATAAGTTAGGTTTTTTCGAAAAAGTTAGGTTTTTTAGAAAAAGTTAGTTTTGGTATAAGTTAGGTTTTTTCGAAAAAGTTAGTTTTGGTATAAGTTAGGTTTTTAAGAAAAAGTTAGTTTTGGTATAAGTTAGGTTTTTTAGAAAAAGTTAGGTTTTTTAGAATAAGTTAGTTTTGGTAAAAGTTAGGTTTTTTAGAAAAAGTTAGGTTTTTTCGAAAAAGTTAGTTTTGGTATAAGTTAGGTTTTTGAGAAAAAGTTAGTTTTGGTATAAGTTAGGTTTTTGAGAAAAAGTTAGTTTTGGTATAAGTTAGGTTTTCTAGAAAAAGTTAGTTTTGGTATAAGTTAGGTTTTTTCGAAAAAGTTAGTTTTGGTATAAGTTAGGTTTTTAAGAAAAAGTTAGGTTTTTTCGAAAAAGTTAGTTTTGGTATAAGTTAGGTTTTTTAGAAAAAGTTAGTTTTGGTAAAAGTAAGGTTTTTTCGAAAAAGTTAGGTTTTTTCGAAAAAGTTAGTTTTGGTATAAGTTAGGTTTTTTAGAAAAAGTGAGTTTTGGTATAAGTTAGGTTTTTTCGAAAAAGTTAGTTTTTTTATAAGTTAGGTTTTTTCGAAAAAGTTAGTTTTGGTAAAAGTTAGGTTTTTTCGAAAAAGTTAGGTTTTTTCGAAAAAGTTAGGTTTTTAAGAAAAAGTTAGTTTTTGGTATAAGTTAGGTTTTTAAGAAATAGTTAGTTTTGGTATAAGTTAGGTTTTTAAGAAAAAGTTAGATTATTAAGAAAAAGTTAGGTTTTTAAGAAAAAGTTAGTTTTGGTATAAGTTAGGTTTTTGAGAAAAAGTTAGGTTTTTTAGAATAAGTTAGTTTTGGTAAAAGTTAGGTTTTTTAGAAAAAGTTAGGTTTTTTCGAAAAAGTTAGTTTTGGTATAAGTTAGGTTTTTTCAAAAAAGTTAGTTTTGGTATAAGTTAGGTTTTTTCGAAAAAGTTAGTTTTGGTATAAGTTAGGTTTTTAAGAAAAAGTTAGTTTTGGTATAAGTTAGGTTTTTTCGAAAAAGTTAGTTTTGGTATAAGTTAGGTTTTTGAGAAAAAGTTAGTTTTGGTATAAGTTAGGTTTTTTAGAAAAAGTTAGTTTTGGTATAAGTTAGGTTTTTTCGAAAAAGTAAGGTTTTTAAGAAAAAGTTAGTTTTGGTATAAGTTAGGTTTTTTCGAAAAAGTTAGTTTTGGTATAAATTAGGTTTTTTCGAAAAAGTTAGTTTTGGCATAAGTTAGGTTTTTTCGAAAAAGTTAGTTTTGGTATAAGTTAGGTTTTTAAGAAAAGTTAGTTTTGGTATAAGTTAGGTTTTTAAGAAAAAGTTAGTTTTGGTATAAGTTAGGTTTTTTCGAAAAAGTTAGTTTTGGTATAAGTTAAGTTTTCTCGAAAAAGTTAGTTTTGGTATAAGTTAGGTTTTTAAGAAAAAGTTAGGTTTTTAAGAAAAAGTTAGTTTTGGTATAAGTTAGGTTTTTGAGAAAAAGTAAGGTTTTTAAGAAAAAGTTAGTTTTGGAATAAGTTAGGTTTTTAAGAAAAAGTTAGGTTTTTAAGAAAAAGTTAATTTTGGTATAAGTTAGGTTTTTGAGAAAAAGTTAGGTTTTTTAGAATAAGTTAGTTTTGGTAAAAGTTAGGTTTTTTCGAAAAAGTTAGTTTTGGTATAAGTTAGGTTTTTGAGAAAAAGTTAGTTTTGGTATAAGTTAGGTTTTTTAGAAAAAGTTAGGTTAGTTCGAAAAAGTTAGTTTTGGTATAAGTTAGGTTTTTTCGAAAAAGTTAGTTTTGGTATAAGTTAGGTTTTTTCGAAAAAGTTAGTTTTGGTATAAGTTAGGTTTTTTAGAAAAAGTTAGTTTTGGTATAAGTTAGGTTTTTTAGAAAAAGTTAGTTTTGGTAAAAGTTAGGTTTTTTAGAAAAAGTTAGGTTTTTTCGAAAAAGTTAGTTTTGGTATAAGTTAGGTTTTTTCGAAAAAGTTAGTTTTGGTATAAGTTAGGTTTTTTCGAAAAAGTTAGTTTTGGTATAAGTTAGGTTTTTTCGAAAAAGTTAGTTTTGGTATAAATTAGGTTTTTTTAGAAAAAGTTAGTTTTTTTATAAGTTAGGTTTTTAAGAAAAAGTTAGTTTTGGTATAAGTTAGGTTTTTTCGAAAAAGTTAGTTTTGGTATAAGTTAGGTTTTTATGAAAAAGTTAGGTTTTTTCGAAAAAGTTAGTTTTGGTATAAGTTAGGTTTTTATGAAAAAGTTAGTTTTGGTATAAGTTAGGTTTTTTCGAAAAAGTTAGTTTTGGTATAAGTTAGGTTTTTTAGAAAAAGTTAGTTTTGGTATAAGTTAGGTTTTTTCGAAAAAGTTAGTTTTGGTATAAGTTAGGTTTTTTAGAAAAAGTTAGTTTTGGTATAAGTTAGGTTTTTATGAAAAAGTTAGGTTTTTTCGAAAAAGTTAGTTTTGGTAAAAGTTAGGTTTTTAAGAAAAAGTTAGTTTTGGTAAAAGTTAGGTTTTTTCGAAAAAGTTAGTTTTGGTATAAGTTAGGTTTTTATGAAAAAGTTAGGTTTTTTCGAAAAAGTTAGTTTTGGTAAAAGTTAGGTTTTTTCGAAAAAGTAAGGTTTTTTAGAAAAAGTTAGTTTTGGTATAAGTTAGGTTTTTGAGAAAAAGCTAGGTTTTTTAGAATAAGTTAGTTTTGGTAAAAGATAGGTTTTTTCGAAAAAGTTAGTTTTGGTATAAGTTAGGTTTTTTCGAAAAAGTTAGTTTTTGGTAAAAGTTAGGTTTTTAAGAAAAAGTTAGTTTTGGTATAAGTTAGGTTTTTTCGAAAAAGTTAGTTTTGGTATAAGTTAGGTTTTTTAGAAAAAGTTAGGTTTTT
Organism: Anopheles funestus; assembly: GCF_943734845.2. NCBI lineage: Eukaryota > Metazoa > Arthropoda > Insecta > Diptera > Culicidae > Anopheles > Anopheles funestus. The sequence goes on along the minus strand of NW_026045265.1, from coordinate 39,291 downwards.
AAGAAAAAGTTAATTTTGGTATAAGTTAGGTTTTTGAGAAAAAGCTAGGTTTTTTAGAATAAGTTAGTTTTGGTAAAAGATAGGTTTTTTCGAAAAAGTTAGTTTTGGTATAAGTTAGGTTTTTTCGAAAAAGTTAGTTTTGGTATAAGTTAGGTTTTTTAGAAAAAGTTAGTTTTGGTATAAGTTAGGTTTTTTCGAAAAAGTTAGTTTTGGTATAAGTTAGGTTTTTTCGAAAAAGTTAGTTTTTTTATAAGTTAGGTTTTTTCGAAAAAGTTAGTTTTGGTATGAGTTAGGTTTTTTCGAAAAAGTTAGTTTTGGTATAAGTTAGGTTTTTTAGAAAAAGTTAGGTTTTTAAGAAAAAGTTAATTTTGGTATAAGTTAGGTTTTTGAGAAAAAGCTAGGTTTTTTAGAATAAGTTAGTTTTGGTAAAAGATAGGTTTTTTCGAAAAAGTTAGTTTTTGTATAAGTTAGGTTTTTTCGAAAAAGTTAGTTTTGGTATAAGTTAGGTTTTTTAGAAAAAGTGAGTTTTGGTATAAGTTAGGTTTTTTCGAAAAAGTTAGTTTTTGGTAAAAGTTAGGTTTTTGAGAAAAAGTTAGTTTTGGTATAAGTTAGGCTTTTTAGAAAAAGTTAGTTTTGGTATAAGTTAGGTTTTTTCGAAAAAGTTAGTTTTGGTATAAGTTAGGTTTTTTCGAAAAAGTTAGTTTTGGTATAAATTAGGTTTTTTCGAAAAAGTTAGTTTTGGTATAAGTTAGGTTTTTATGAAAAAGTAAGGTTTTTTAGAAAAAGTTAGGTTTTTAAGAAAAAGTTAATTTTGGTATAAGTTAGGTTTTTGAGAAAAAGCTAGGTTTTTTAGAATAAGTTAGTTTTGGTAAAAGATAGGTTTTTTCGAAAAAGTTAGTTTTGGTATAAGTTAGGTTTTTTCGAAAAAGTTAGTTTTGGTATAAGTTAGGTTTTTTAGAAAAAGTTAGTTTTGGTATAAGTTAGGTTTTTTAGAAAAAGTGAGTTTTGGTATAAGTTAGGTTTTTTCGAAAAAGTTAGTTTTTGGTAAAAGTTAGGTTTTTATGAAAAAGTTAGTTTTGGTATAAGTTAGGTTTTTTCGAAAAAGTTAGTTTTGGTATAAGTTAGGTTTTTGAGAAAAAGCTAGGTTTTTTAGAATAAGTTAGTTTTGGTAAAAGTTAGGTTTTTGCGAAAAAGTTAGTTTTGGTATAAGTTAGGTTTTTTCGAAAAAGTTAGTTTTGGTATAAGTTAGGTTTTTTCGAAAAAGTGAGTTTTGGTATAAGTTAGGTTTTTTCGAAAAAGTTAGTTTTTTTATAAGTTAGGTTTTTTCGAAAAAGTTAGTTTTGGTATGAGGTAGGTTTTTTCGAAAAAGTTAGTTTTGGTATAAGTTAGGTTTTTTAGAAAAAGTTAGGTTTTTAAGAAAAAGTTAATTTTGGTATAAGTTAGGTTTTTGAGAAAAAGCTAGGTTTTTTAGAATAAGTTAGTTTTGGTAAAAGATAGGTTTTCTCGAAAAAGTTAGTTTTGGTATAAGTTAGGTTTTTTCGAAAAAGTTAGTTTTGGTATAAGTTAGGTTTTTTAGAAAAAGTGAGTTTTGGTATAAGTTAGGTTTTTTCGAAAAAGTTAGTTTTTGGTAAAAGTTAGGTTTTTAAGAAAAAGTTAGTTTTGGTATAAGTTAGGTTTTTATGAAAAAGTTAGGTTTTTTCGAAAAAGTTAGTTTTGGTAAAAGTTAGGTTTTTTCGAAAAAGTAAGGTTTTTTAGAAAAAGTTAGTTTTGGTATAAGTTAGGTTTTTTCGAAAAAGTTAGTTTGGGTATAAGTTAGGTTTTTAAGAAAAAGTTAGTTTTGGTATAAGTTAGGTTTTTTCGAAAAAGTTAGTTTTGGTATAAGTTAGGTTTTTAAGAAAAAGTTAATTTTGGTATAAGTTAGGTTTTTTAGAAAAAGTTAGTTTTGGTAAAAGTTAGGTTTTTTCGAAAAAGTAAGGTTTTTTAGAAAAAGTTAGTTTTGGTATAAGTTAGGTTTTTTCGAAAAAGTTAGTTTTTTTATAAGTTAGGTTTTTTCGAAAAAGTTAGTTTTGGTAAAAGTTAGGTTTTTTCGAAAAAGTTAGGTTTTTTAGAAAAAGTTAGGTTTTTAAGAAAAAGTTAATTTTGGTATAAGTTAGGTTTTTGAGAAAAAGTTAGGTTTTTTAGAATAAGTTAGTTTTGGTAAAAGTTAGGTTTTTTCGAAAAAGTTAGTTTTGGTATAAGTTAGGTTTTTTCGAAAAAGTTAGTTTTGGTATAAGTAAGGTTTTTTAGAAAAAGTTAGTTTTGGTATAAGTTAGGTTTTTTAGAAAAAGTGAGTTTTGGTATAAGTTAGGTTTTTTCGAAAAAGTTAGTTTTTTTATAAGTTAGGTTTTTTCGAAAAAGTTAGTTTTGGTATGAGTTAGGTTTTTTCGAAAAAGTTAGTTTTGGTATAAGTTAGGTTTTTTAGAAAAAGTTAGTTTTGGTATAAGTTAGGTTTTTTAGAAAAAGTTAGTTTTGGTATAAGTTAGGTTTTTTAGAAAAAGTTAGTTTTGGTATAAGTTAGGTTTTTACGAAAAAGTTAGGTTTTTTCGAAAAAGTTAGTTTTGGTAAAAGTTAGGTTTTTTCGAAAAAGTTAGTTTTGGTATAAGTTAGGTTTTTTCGAAAAAGTAAGTTTTGGTAAAAGTTAGGTTTTTTCGAAAAAGTTAGGTTTTTTCGAAAAAGTTAGTTTTGGTATAAGTTAGGTTTTTTAGAAAAAGTTAGTTTTAGTACAAGTTAGGTTTTTTAGAAAAAGTTAGTTTTGGTATAAGTTAGGTTTTTTAGAAAAAGTTAGTTTTGGTATAAGTTAGGTTTTTTAGAAAAAATTAGTTTTGGTATAAGTTAGGTTTTTTAGAAAAAGTTAGTTTTGGTATAAGTTAGGTTTTTACGAAAAAGTTAAGTTTTTTCGAAAAAGTTAGTTTTGGTAAAAGTTAGGTTTTTTCGAAAAAGTTAGTTTTGGTATAAGTTAGGTTTTTTCGAAAAAGTAAGTTTTGGTAAAAGTTAGGTTTTTTGGTAAAAGTTAGGTTTTTTCGAAAAAGTTAGTTTTGGTATAAGTTAGGTTTTTTCGAAAAAGTTAGTTTTGGTATAAGTTAGGTTTTTTAGAAAAAGTTAGTTTTGGTATAAGTTAGGTTTTTAAGAAAAAGTTAGTTTTGGTATAAGTTAGGTTTTTTCGAAAAAGTTAGTTTTGGTATAAGTTAGGTTTATTAGAAAAAGTTAGGTTTTTTCGAAAAAGTTAGTTTTGGTATAAGTTAGGTTTTTAAGAAAAAGTTAGTTTTGGTATAAGTTAGGTTTTTTCGAAAAAGTTAGTTTTGGTATAAGTTAGGTTTTTTCGAAAAAGTTAGGTTTTTTAGAAAAAGTTAGTTTTGGTATAAGTTAGGTTTTTTCGAAAAAGTTAGTTTTGGTATAAGTTAGGCTTTTTAAGAAAAAGTTAGTTTTGGTATAAGTTAGGTTTTTTCGAAAAAGTTAGTTTTGGTATAAGTTAGGTTTTTTAGAAAAAGTTAGGTTTTTTCGAAAAAGTTAGTTTTGGTATAAGTTAGGTTTTTTCGAAAAAGTTAGTTTTGGTATAAGTTAGGTTTTTTCGAAAAAGTTAGTTTTGGTATAAGTTAGGTTTTTTAGAAAAAGTTAGTTTTGGTATAAGTTAGGTTTTTAAGAAAAAGTTAGTTTTGGTATAAGTTAGGTTTTTTCGAAAAAGTTAGTTTTGGTATAAGTTAGGTTTATTAGAAAAAGTTAGGTTTTTTCGAAAAAGTTAGTTTTGGTATAAGTTAGGTTTTTAAGAAAAAGTTAGTTTTGGTATAAGTTAGGTTTTTTCGAAAAAGTTAGTTTTGGTATAAGTTAGGTTTTTTAGAAAAAGTTAGTTTTGGTATAAGTTAGGTTTTTTCGAAAAAGTTAGTTTTGGTATAAGTTAGGTTTTTTCGAAAAAGCTAGTTTTGGTATAAGTTAGGTTTTTAAGAAAAACTTAGTTTTGGTATAAGTTAGGTTTTTTAGAAAAAGTTAGTTTTGGTATAAGTTAGGTTTTTTCGAAAAAGTTAGGTTTTTTCGAAAAAGTTAGTTTTGGTATAAGTTAGGTTTTTAAGAAAAAGTTAGTATTGGTATAAGTTAGGTTTCTTCGAAAAAGTTAGTTTTGGTATAAGTTAGGTTTTTAAGAAAAAGTTAGATTTTTAAGAAAAAGTTAAGTTTTTAAGAAAAAGTTAGTTTTGGTATAAGTTAGGTTTTTGAGAAAAAGTTAGGTTTTTTATAATAAGTTAGTTTTGGTAAAAGTTAGGTTTTTTAGAAAAAGTTAGGTTTTTTCGAAAAAGTTAGTTTTGGTATAAGTTAGGTTTTTTCGAAAAAGTTAGTTTTGGTATAAGTTAGGTTTATTAGAAAAAGTTAGGTTTTTGAGAAAAAGTAAGGTTTTTTATAATAAGTTAGTTTTGGTAAAAGTTAGGTTTTTTAGAAAAAGTTAGGTTTTTTCGAAAAAGTTAGTTTTTTTATAAATTAGGTTTTTTCGAAAAAGTTAGTTTTGGTATAAGTTAGGTTTTTTCGAAAAAGTTAGTTTTGGTACAAGTTAGGTTTTTGAGAAAAAGTTAGTTTTGGTATAAGTTAGGTTTTTAAGAAAAAGTTAGGTTTTTTCGAAAAAGTTAGTTTTGGTATAAGTTAGGTTTTTAAGAAAAAGTTAGTTTTGGTATAAATTAGGCTTTTTCGAAAAAGTTAGTTTTGGCATAAGTTAGGTTTTTTCGAAAAAGTTAGTTTTGGTATAAGTTAGGTTTTTATGAAAAAGTTAGGTTTTTTCGAAAAAGTTAGTTTTGGTATAAGTTAGGTTTTTAAGAAAAAGTTAGTTTTGGTATAAGTTAGGTTTTTTCGAAAAAGTTAGTTTTGGTATAAGTTAGGTTTTTTAGAAAAAGTTAGTTTTGGTATAAGTTAGGTTTTTTCGAAAAAGTAAGGTTTTTAAGAAAAAGTTAGTTTTGGTAAAAGTTAGGTTTTTTCGAAAAAGTTAGTTTTGGTATAAGTTAGGTTTTTTCGAAAAAGTAAGTTTTGGTAAAAGTTAGGTTTTTTCGAAAAAGTTAGGTTTTTTCGAAAAAGTTAGTTTTGGTATAAGTTAGGTTTTTTAGAAAAAGTTAGTTTTGGTATAAGTTAGGTTTTTTAGAAAAAGTTAGGTTTTTTGGTAAAAGTTAGGTTTTTTCGAAAAAGTTAGTTTTGGTATAAGTTAGTTTTTTTCGAAAAAGTTAGTTTTGGTATAAATTAGGTTTTTTCGAAAAAGTTAGTTTTGGTATAAGTTAGGTTTTTAAGAAAAAGTTAGTTTTGGTATAAGTTAGGTTTTTTTAGAAAAAGTTAGTTTTGGTATAAGTTAGGTATTTTAGAAAAAGTTAGTTTTGGTATAAGTTAGGTTTCTTCGAAAAAGTTAGTTTTGGTATAAGTTAGGTTTTTTCGAAAAAGTTAGTTTTGGTAGAAATTAGGTTTTTTCGAAAAAGTTAGTTTTGGTATAAGTTAGGTTTTTTTAGAGAAAGTTAGTTTTGGTATAAGTTAGGTTTTTTCGAAAAAGTTAGTTTTGGTAAAAGTAAGGTTTTTTAGAAAAAATTAGTTTTGGTATAAGTTAGGTTTTTTCGAAAAAGTTAGTTTTGGTAAAAGTAAGGTTTTTTAGAAAAAGTTAGTTTTGGTATAAGTTAGGTATTTTAGAAAAAGTTAGTTTTGGTATAAGTTAGGTTTCTTCGAAAAAGTTAGTTTTGGTATAAGTTAGGTTTTTAAGAAAAAGTTAGATTTTTAAGAAAAAGTTAGGTTTTTAAGAAAAAGTTAGTTTTGGTATAAGTTAGGTTTATTAGAAAAAGTTAGGTTTTTGAGAAAAAGTTAGGTTTTTTATAATAAGTTAGTTTTGGTAAAAGTTAGGTTTTTTAGAAAAAGTTAGGTTTTTTCGAAAAAGTTAGTTTTGGTATAAATTAGGTTTTTTCGAAAAAGTTAGTTTTGGTATAAGTTAGGTTTTTTCGAAAAAGTTAGTTTTGGTACAAGTTAGGTTTTTGAGAAAAAGTTAGTTTTGGTATAAGTTAGGTTTTTAAGAAAAAGTTAGGTTTTTTCGAAAAAGTTAGTTTTGGTATAAGTTAGGTTTTTAAGAAAAAGTTAGTTTTGGTATAAGTTAGGTTTTTTCGAAAAAGTTAGTTTTGGTAAAAGTAAGGTTTTTTAGAAAAAGTTAGTTTTGGTATAAGTTAGGTTTTTTCGAAAAAGTTAGTTTTGGTATAAATTAGGCTTTTTCGAAAAAGTTAGTTTTGGCATAAGTTAGGTTTTTTCGAAAAAGTTAGTTTTGGTATAAGTTAGGTTTTTAAGAAAAAGTTAGGTTTTTTCGAAAAAGTTAGTTTTGGTATAAGTTAGGTTTTTAAGAAAAAGTTAGTTTTGGTATAAGTTAGGTTTTTTCGAAAAAGTTAGTTTTGGTATAAGTTAGGTTTTTTAGAAAAAGTTAGTTTTGGTATAAGTTAGGTTTTTTCGAAAAAGTAAGGTTTTTAAGAAAAAGTTAGTTTTGGTATGAGTTAGGTTTTTTCGAAAAAGTTAGTTTTGGTATAAGTTAGGTTTTTTAGAAAAAGTTAGTTTTGGTATAAGTTAGGTTTTTGAGAAAAAGTTAGTTTTGGTATAAGTTAGGTATTTTAGAAAAAGTTAGTTTTGGTATAAGTTAGGTTTCTTCGAAAAAGTTAGTTTTGGTATAAGTTAGGTTTTTTCGAAAAAGTTAGTTTTGGTATAAATTAGGTTTTTTCGAAAAAGTTAGTTTTGGTATAAGTTAGGTTTTTTTAGAAAAAGTTAGTTTTGGTATAAGTTAGGTTTTTTCGAAAAAGTTAGTTTTGGTAAAAGTAAGGTTTTTTAGAAAAAATTAGTTTTGGTATAAGTTAGGTTTTTTCGAAAAAGTTAGTTTTGGTAAAAGTAAGGTTTTTTAGAAAAAGTTAGTTTTGGTATAAGTTAGGTTTTTGAGAAAAAGTTAGTTTTGGTATAAGTTAGGTATTTTAGAAAAAGTTAGTTTTGGTATAAGTTAGGTTTTTTCGAAAAAGTTAGTTTTGGTATAAGTTAGGTTTTTAAGAAAAAGTTAGTTTTGGTATAAGTTAGGTTTTTTCGAAAAAGTTAGTTTTGGTAAAAGTAAGGTTTTTTAGAAAAAGTTAGTTTTGGTATAAGTTAGGTTTTTTCGAAAAAGTTAGTTTTGGTATAAGTTAGGTTTTTAAGAAAAAGTTAGTTTTGGTATAAGTTAGGTTTTTTCGAAAAAGTTAGTTTTGGTATAAGTTAGGTTTTTTAGAAAAAGTTAGGTTTTTTCGAAAAAGTTAGTTTTGGTATAAGTTAGATTTTTTCGAAAAAGTTAGTTTTGGTATAAGTTAGGTTTTTAAGAAAAAGTTAGTTTTGGTATAAGTTAGGTTTTTTCGAAAAAGTTAGTTTTGGTATAAGTTAGGTTTTTGAAAAAAGTTAGGTTTTTTATAATAAGTTAGTTTTGGTAAAAGTTAGGTTTTTTAGAAAAAGTTAGGTTTTTTCGAAAAAGTTAGTTTTGGTAAAAGTAAGGTTTTTTAGAAAAAGTTAGTTTTGGTATAAGTTAGGTTTTTTCGAAAAAGTTAGTTTTGGTATAAGTTAGGTTTTTAAGAAAAAGTTAGTTTTGGTATAAGTTAGGTTTTTTCGAAAAAGTTAGTTTTGGTATAAGTTAGGTTTTTGAGAAAAAGTTAGTTTTGGTATAAGTTAGGTTTTTAAGAAAAAGTTAGTTTTGGTATAAGTTAGGTTTTTTCGAAAAAGTTAGTTTTGGTATAAGTTAGGTTTTTTCGAAAAAGTTAGTTTTGGTATAAGTTAGGTTTTTAAGAAAAAGTTAGTTTTGGTATAAGTTAGGTTTTTTCGAAAAAGTTAGTTTTGGCAAAAGTAAAGTTTTTTAGAAAAAGTTAGTTTTGGTATAAGTTAGGTTTTTTCGAAAAAGTTAGTTTTGGTATAAGTTAGGTTTTTTCGAAAAAGTTAGTTTTGGTTTATGTTAGGTTTTTTCGAAAAAGTTAGGTTTTTTAGAAAACAGTTAGTTTTGGTATAAGTTAGGTTTTTTCGAAAAAGTTAGTTTTGGTATAAGTTAGGTTTTTAAGAAAAAGTTAGTTTTGGTATAAGTTAGGTTTTTTCGAAAAAGTTAGTTTTGGTATAAGTTAGGTTTTTTAGAAAAAGTTAGGTTTTTTCGAAAAAGTTAGTTTTGGTATAAGTTAGGTTTTTTCGAAAAAGTTAGTTTTGGTATAAGTTAGGTTTTTAAGAAAAAGTTAGTTTTGGTATAAGTTAGGTTTTTTAGAAAAAGTTAGTTTTGGTATAAGTTAGGTTTTTTCGAAAAAGTTAGGTTTTTTCGAAAAAGTTAGTTTTGGTATAAGTTAGGTTTTTAAGAAAAAGTTAGTTTTGGTATAAGTTAGGTTTTTTCGAAAAAGTTAGTTTTGGTATAAGTTAGGTTTTTAAGAAAAAGTTAGATTTTTAAGAAAAAGTTAGGTTTTTAAGAAAAAGTTAGTTTTGGTATAAGTTAGGTTTTTGAAAAAAAGTTAGGTTTTTTATAATAAGTTAGTTTTGGTAAAAGTTAGGTTTTTTAGAAAAAGTTAGGTTTTTTCGAAAAAGTTAGTTTTGGTATAAGTTAGGTTTTTTAGAAAAAGTTAGTTTTGGTATAAGTTAGGTTTTTTCGAAAAAGTTAGTTTTGGTACAAGTTAGGTTTTTGAGAAAAAGTTAGTTTTGGTATAAGTTAGGTTTTTAAGAAAAAGTTAGGTTTTTTCTAAAAAGTTAGTTTTGGTATAAGTTAGGTTTTTAAGAAAAAGTTAGTTTTGGTATAAGTTAGGTTTTTTCGAAAAAGTTAGTTTTGGTAAAAGTAAGGTTTTTTAGAAAAAGTTAGTTTTGGTATAAGTTAGGTTTTTTCGAAAAAGTTAGTTTTGGTATAAATTAGGCTTTTTCGAAAAAGTTAGTTTTGGCATAAGTTAGGTTTTTTCGAAAAAGTTAGTTTTGGTATAAGTTAGGTTTTTAAGAAAAAGTTAGGTTTTTTCGAAAAAGTTAGTTTTGGTATAAGTTAGGTTTTTAAGAAAAAGTTAGTTTTGGTATAAGTTAGGTTTTTTCGAAAAAGTTAGTTTTGGTATAAGTTAGGTTTTTATGAAAAAGTTAGGTTTTTTCGAAAAAGTTAGTTTTGGTAATAGTTAGGTTTTTTCGAAAAAGTAAGGTTTTTTAGAAAAAGTTAGGTTTTTTCGAAAAAGTTAGTTTTGGTATAAGTTAGGTTTTTAAGAAAAAGTTAGTTTTGGTATAAGTTAGGTTTTTTCGAAAAAGTTAGTTTTGGTATAAGTTAGGTTTTTAAGAAAAAGTTAGATTTTTAAGAAAAAGTTAGGTTTTGAAGAAAAAGTTAGTTTTGGTATAAGTTAGGTTTTTGAAAAAAAGTTAGGTTTTTTATAATAAGTTAGTTTTGGTAAAAGTTAGGTTTTTTAGAAAAAGTTAGGTTTTTTCGAAAAAGTTAGTTTTGGTATAAGTTAGGTTTTTTCAAAAAAGTTAGTTCTGGTATAAGTTAGGTTTTTTCGAAAAAGTTAGTTTTGGTACAAGTTAGGTTTTTGAGAAAAAGTTAGTTTTGGTATAAGTTAGGTTTTTAAGAAAAAGTTAGGTTTTTTCGAAAAAGTTAGTTTTGGTATAAGTTAGGTTTTTAAGAAAAAGTTAGTTTTGGTATAAGTTAGGTTTTTTCGAAAAAGTTAGTTTTGGTAAAAGTAAGGTTTTTTAGAAAAAGTTAGTTTTGGTAAAAGTAAGGTTTTTTAGAAAAAGTTAGTTTTGGTATAAGTTAGGTTTTTTCGAAAAAGTTAGTTTTGGTATAAGTTAGGTTTTTAAGAAAAAGTTAGTTTTGGTATAAGTTAGGTTTTTTCGAAAAAGTTAGTTTTGGTATAAGTTAGGTTTTTGAGAAAAAGTTAGTTTTGGTATAAGTTAGGTTTTTAAGAAAAAGTTAGTTTTGGTATAAGTTAGGTTTTTTCGAAAAAGTTAGTTTTGGTATAAGTTAGGTTTTTAAGAAAAAGTTAGTTTTGGTATAAGTTAGGTTTTTAAGAAAAAGTTAGTTTTGGTAAAAGTAAGGTTTTTTAGAAAAAGTTAGTTTTGGTATAAGTTAGGTTTTTTCGAAAAAGTTAGTTTTGGTATAAGTTAGGTTTTTTCGAAAAAGTTAGTTTTGGTATAAGTTAGGTTTTTAAGAAAAAGTTAGTTTTGGTATAAGTTAGGTTTTTAAGAAAAAGTTAGTTTTGGTATAAGTTAGGTTTTTTCGAAAAAGTTAGTTTTGGTATAAGTTAGGTTGTTATGAGAAAGTTAGGTTTTTTCGAAAAAGTTAGTTTTGGTAAAAGTTAGGTTTTTAAGAAAAAGTTAGTTTTGGTATAAGTTAGGTTTTTTCGAAAAAGTTAGTTTTGGTATAAGTTAGGTTTTTATGAAAAAGTTAGGTTTTTTCGAAAAAGTTAGTTTTGGTAAAAGTAAGGTTTTTTAGAAAAAGTTAGTTTTGGTAAAAGTAAGGTTTTTTAGAAAAAGTTAGTTTTGGTATAAGTTAGGTTTTTGAGAAAAAGTTAGTTTTGGTATAAGTTAGGTTTTTAAGAAAAAGTTAGTTTTGGTATAAGTTAGGTTTTTTCGAAAAAGTTAGTTTTGGTATAAGTTAGGTTTTTAAGAAAAAATTAGTTTTGGTATAAGTTAGGTTTTTTCGAAAAAGTTAGTTTTGGTAAAAGTAAGGTTTTTTAGAAAAAGTTAGTTTTGGTATAAGTTAGGTTTTTTCGAAAAAGTTAGTTTTGGTATAAGTTAGGTTTTTTCGAAAAAGTTAGTTTTGGTATAAGTTAGGTTTTAAGAAAAAGTTAGTTTTGGTATAAGTTAGGTTTTTAAGAAAAAGTTAGTTTTGGTATAAGTTAGGTTTTTTCGAAAAAGTTAGTTTTGGTATAAGTTAGGTTTTTGAGAAAAAGTTAGCTTTGGTATAAGTTAGGTTTTTAAGAAAAAGTTAGGTTTTTTCGAAAAAGTTAGTTTTGGTATAAGTTAGGTTTTTAAGAAAAAGTTAGTTTTGGTATAAGTTAGGTTTTTTCGAAAAAGTTAGTTTTGGTATAAGTTAGGTTTTTTCGAAAAAGTTAGTTTTGGTATAAGTTAGGTTTTTTCGAAAAAGTTAGGTTTTTTAGAAAACAGTTAGTTTTGGTATAATTTAGGTTTTTTCGAAAAAGTTAGTTTTGGTATAAGTTAGGTTTTTAAGAAAAAGTTAGTTTTGGTATAAGTTAGGTTTTTTCGAAAAAGTTAATTTTGGTATAAGTTAGGTTTTTGAGAAAAAGCTAGGTTTTTTAGAATAAGTTAGTTTTGGTAAAAGATAGGTTTTTTCGAAAAAGTTAGTTTTGGTATAAGTTAGGTTTTTAAGAAAAAGTTAGTTTTGGTATAAGTTAGGTTTTTTCGAAAAAGTTAGTTTTGGTAAAAGTAAGGTTTTTTAGAAAAAGTTAGTTTTGGTATAAGTTAGGTTTTTTCGAAAAAGTTAGTTTTGGTATAAGTTAGGTTTTTAAGAAAAAGTTAGTTTTGGTATAAGTTAGGTTTTTTCGAAAAAGTTAGTTTTGGTATAAGTTAGGTTTTTATGAAAAAGTTAGGTTTTTTCGAAAAAGTTAGTTTTGGTAAAAGTAAGGTTTTTTAGAAAAAGTTAGATTTTTAAGAAAAAGTTAGGTTTTTAAGAAAAAGTTAGTTTTGGTATAAGTTAGGTTTTTGAAAAAAAGTTAGGTTTTTTATAATAAGTTAGTTTTGGTAAAAGTTAGGTTTTTTAGAAAAAGTTAGGTTTTTTCGAAAAAGTTAGTTTTGGTATAAGTTAGGTTTTTTCAAAAAAGTTAGTTTTGGTATAAGTTAGGTTTTTTCGAAAAAGTTAGTTTTGGTACAAGTTAGGTTTTTGATAAAAAGTTAGTTTTGGTATAAGTTAGGTTTTTAAGAAAAAGTTAGGTTTTTTCGAAAAAGTTAGTTTTGGCAATAGTTAGGTTTTTTCGAAAAAGTAAGGTTTTTTAGAAAAAGTTAGGTTTTTTCGAAAAAGTTAGTTTTGGTATAAGTTAGGTTTTTAAGAAAAAGTTAGTTTTGGTATAAGTTAGGTTTTTTCGAAAAAGTTAGTTTTGGTATAAGTTAGGTTTTTAAGAAAAAGTTAGATTTTTAAGAAAAAGTTAGGTTTTTAAGAAAAAGTTAGTTTTGGTATAAGTTAGGTTTTTGAAAAAAAGTAAGGTTTTTTAGAAAAAGTTAGTTTTGGTAAAAGTTAGGTTTTTTAGAAAAAGTTAGGTTTTTTCGAAAAAGTTAGTTTTGGTATAAGTTAGGTTTTTTCAAAAAAGTTAGTTTTGGTATAAGTTAGGTTTTTTCGAAAAAGTTAGTTTTGGTACAAGTTAGGTTTTTGATAAAAAGTTAGTTTTGGTATAAGTTAGGTTTTTAAGAAAAAGTTAGGTTTTTTCGAAAAAGTTAGTTTTGGTATAAGTTAGGTTTTTAAGAAAAAGTTAGTTTTGGTATAAGTTAGGTTTTTTCGAAAAAGTTAGTTTTGGTAAAAGTAAGGTTTTTTAGAAAAAGTTAGTTTTGGTATAAGTAAGGTTTTTTCGAAAAAGTTAGTTTTGGTATAAGTTAGGTTGTTATGAGAAAGTTAGGTTTTTTCGAAAAAGTTAGTTTTGGTAAAAGTTAGGTTTTTAAGAAAAAGTTAGTTTTGGTATAAGTTAGGTTTTTTCGAAAAAGTTAGTTTTGGTATAAGTTAGGTTTTTATGAAAAAGTTAGGTTTTTTCGAAAAAGTTAGTTTTGGTAAAAGTAAGGTTTTTTAGAAAAAGTTAGTTTTGGTAAAAGTAAGGTTTTTTAGAAAAAGTTAGTTTTGGTATAAGTTAGGTTTTTTCGAAAAAGTTAGTTTGGTTTTTAAGAAAAAGTTAGTTTTGGTATAAGTTAGGTTTTTTCGAAAAAGTTAGTTTTGGTATAAGTTAGGTTTTTGAGAAAAAGTTAGTTTTGGTATAAGTTAGGTTTTTAAGAAAAAGTTAGTTTTGGTATAAGTTAGGTTTTTTCGAAAAAGTTAGTTTTGGTATAAGTTAGGTTTTTAAGGAAAAGTTAGTTTTGGTATAAGTTAGGTTTTTTCGAAAAAGTTAGTTTTGGTAAAAGTAAGGTTTTTTAGAAAAAGTTAGTTTTGGTATAAGTTAGGTTTTTTCGAAAAAGTTAGTTTTGGTATAAGTTAGGTTTTTTCGAAAAAGTTAGTTTTGGTATAAGTTAGGTTTTTAAGAAAAAGTTAGTTTTGGTATAAGTTAGGTTTTTAAGAAAAAGTTAGTTTTGGTATAAGTTAGGTTTTTTCGAAAAAGTTAGTTTTGGTATAAGTTAGGTTGTTATGAGAAAGTTAGGTTTTTTCGAAAAAGTTAGTTTTGGTAAAAGTTAGGTTTTTAAGAAAAAGTTAGTTTTGGTATAAGTTAGGTTTTTATGAAAAAGTTAGGTTTTTTCGAAAAAGTTAGTTTTGGTAAAAGTTAGGTTTTTAAGAAAAAGTTAGTTTTGGTATAAGTTAGGTTTTTATGAAAAAGTTAGGTTTTTTCGAAAAAGTTAGTTTTGGTAAAAGTTAGGTTTTTAAGAAAAAGTTAGTTTTGGTATAAGTTAGGTTTTTATGAAAAAGTTAGGTTTTTTCGAAAAAGTTAGTTTTGGTATAAGTTAGGTTTTTTCGAAAAAGTAAGGTTTTTTAGAAAAAGTTAGTTTTGGTATAAATTAGGTTTTTTCGAAAAAGTTAGTTTTGGTATAAGTTAGGTTTTTTTAGAAAAAGTTAGTTTTGGTATAAGTTAGGTTTTTAAGAAAAAGTTAGTTTTGGTATAAGTTAGGTTTTTTCGAAAAAGTTAGTTTTGGTATAAGTTAGGTTTTTATGAAAAAGTTAGGTTTTTTCGAAAAAGTTAGTTTTGGTATAAGTTAGGTTTTTATGAAAAAGTTAGTTTTGGTATAAGTTAGGTTTTTTAGAAAAAGTTAGTTTTGGTATAAGTTAGGTTTTTTCGAAAAAGTTAGTTTTGGTATAAGTTAGGTTTTTTCGAAAAAGTTAGTTTTGGTATAAGTTAGGTTTTTTAGAAAAAGTTAGTTTTGGTATAAGTTAGGTATTTTCGAAAAAGTTAGTTTTGGTATAAGTTAGGTTTTTATGAAAAAGTTAGGTTTTTTCGAAAAAGTTAGTTTTGGTAAAAGTTAGGTTTTTAAGAAAAAGTTAGTTTTGGTATAAGTTAGGTTTTTTCGAAAAAGTTAGTTTTGGTATAAGTTAGGTTTTTTAGAAAAAGTTAGTTTTGGTATAAGTTAGGTTTTTTCGAAAAAGTTAGTTTTGGTATAAGTTAGGTTTTTTCGAAACAGTTAGTTTTGGTATAAGTTAGGTTTTTATGAAAAAGTTAGGTTTTTTCGAAAAAGTTAGTTTTGGTAAAAGTTAGGTTTTTAAGAAAAAGTTAGTTTTGGTATAAGTTAGGTTTTTTCGAAAAAGTTAGTTTTGGTATAAGTTAGGTTTTTATGAAAAAGTTAGGTTTTTTCGAAAAAGTTAGTTTTGGTAAAAGTTAGGTTTTTTCGAAAAAGTAAGGTTTTTTAGAAAAAGTTAGTTTTGGTATAAGTTAGGTTTTTATGAAAAAGTTAGTTTTGGTATAAGTTAGGTTTTTTCGAAAAAGTTAGTTTTGGTATAAGTTAGGTTTTTTAGAAAAAGTTAGGTTTTTAAGAAAAAGTTAATTTTGGTATAAGTTAGGTTTTTGAGAAAAAGCTAGGTTTTTTAGAATAAGTAAGTTTTGGTAAAAGTTAGGTTTTTTCGAAAAAGTTAGTTTTGGTAAAAGTTAGGTTTTTTCGAAAAAGTTAGTTTTGTTATAAGTTAGGTTTTTTAGAAAAAGTGAGTTTTGGTATAAGTTAGGTTTTTTCGAAAAAGTTAGTTTTTTTATAAGTTAGGCTTTTTCGAAAAAGTTAATTTTGGTATGAGTTAGGTTTTTTCGAAAAAGTTAGTTTTGGTATAAGTTAGGTTTTTTAGAAAAAGTTAGGTTTTTAAGAAAAAGTTAATTTTGGTATAAGTTAGGTTTTTGGAAAAAAGCTAGGTTTTTTAGAATAAGTTAGTTTTGGTAAAAGATAGGTTTTTTCGAAAAAGTTAGTTTTGGTATAAGTTAGGTTTTTTCGAAAAAGTTAGTTTTGGTATAAGTTAGGTTTTTTAGAAAAAGTGAGTTTTGGTATAAGTTAGGTTTTTTCGAAAAAGTTAGTTTTTTTATAAGTTAGGTTTTTTCGAAAAAGTTAGTTTTTTTATGAGTTAGGTTTTTTCGAAAAAGTTAGTTTTGGTATAAGTTAGGTTTTTTCGAAAAAGTTAGTATTGGTATAAGTTAGGTTTTTTCTTAAAAGTTAGTTTTGGTAAAAGTTGGGTTTTTTAGAAAAAGTTAGTTTTGGTATAAGTTAGGTTTTTTAGAAAAAGTTAGTTTTGGTATAAGTTAGGTTTTTATGAAAAAGTTAGGTTTTTTCGAAAAAGTTAGTTTTGGTATAAGTTAGGTTTTTTTAGAAAAAGTTAGTTTTGGTATAAATTAGGTTTTTTCGAAAAAGTTAGTTTTGGTATTAGTTAGGTTTTTTTAGATAAAGTTAGTTTTGGTATAAGTTAGGTTTTTTCGAAAAAGTTAGTTTTGGTATAAGTTAGGTTTTTTAGAAAAAGTTAGTTTTGGTATAAGTTAGGTTTTTTAGAAAAAGTTAGTTTTGGTATAAGTTAGGTTTTTTAGAAAAAGTTAGTTTTGGTATAAGTTAGGTTTTTTCGAAAAAGTTAGTTTTGGTATAAGTTAGGTTTTTTAGAAAAAGTTAGTTTTGGTATAAGTTAGGTTTTTTAGAAAAAGTTAGTTTTGTTATAAGTTAGGTTTTTTAGAAAAAGTTAGTTTTGGTATAAGTTAGGTTTTTATGAAAAAGTTAGGTTTTTTCGAAAAAGTTAGTTTTGGTAAAAGTTAGGTTTTTTCGAAAAAGTAAGGTTTTTTAGAAAAAGTTAGTTTTGGTATAAGTTAGGTTTTTTCGAAAAAGTAAGTTTTGGTAAAAGTTAGGTTTTTTCGAAAAAGTTAGGTTTTTTCGAAAAAGTTAGTTTTGGTATAAGTTAGGTTTTTTCGAAAAAGTTAGTTTTGGTATAAGTTAGGTTTTTTAGAAAAAGTTAGTTTTGGTATAAGTTAGGTTTTTTAGAAAAAGTTAGTTTTGGTATAAGTTAGGTTTTTTAGAAAAAGTTAGTTTTGGTATAAGTTAGGTTTTTTAGAAAAAGTTAGTTTTGGTATAAGTTAGGTTTTTTCGAAAAAGTTAGTTTTGGTATAAGTTAGGTTTTTTCGAAAAAGTTAGTTTTGGTATAAATTAGGTTTTTTCGAAAAAGTTAGTTTTGGTATAAGTTAGGTTTTTTCGAAAAAGTTAGTTTTGGTATAAGTTAGGTTTTTTCGAAAAAGTTAGTTTTGGTATAAGTTAGGTTTTTTAGAAAAAGTTAGTTTTGGTATAAGTTAGGTTTTTTAGAAAAAGTTAGTTTTGGTATAAGTTAGGTTTTTTAGAAAAAGTTAGTTTTGGTATAAGTTAGGTTTTTTAGAAAAAGTTAGTTTTGGTATAAGTTAGGTTTTTTAGAAAAGTTAGTTTTGGTAAAAGTTAGGTTTTTTCGAAAAAGTTAGCTTTGGTATAAGTTAGGTTTTTTCGAAAAAGTTAGTTTTGATATAAGTAAGGTTTTTTAGAAAAAGTTAGTTTTGGTATAAGTTAGGTTTTTTAGAAAAAGTGAGTTTTGGTATAAGTTAGGTTTTTTCGAAAAAGTTAGTTTTTTTATAAGTTAGGTTTTTTCGAAAAAGTTAGTTTTGGTATGAGTTAGGTTTTTTCGAAAAAGTTAGTTTTGGTATAAGTTAGGTTTTTTCGAAAAAGTTAGTTTTGGTATAAGTTAGGTTTTTTCGAAAAAGTTAGTTTTGGTATAAGTTAGGTTTTTAAGAAAAAGTTAGTTTTGGTATAAGTTAGGTTTTTTCGAAAAAGTTAGTTTTGGTATAAGTTAGGTTTTTTAGAAAAAGTTAGGTTTTTAAGAAAAAGTTAATTTTGGTAAAAGTTAGGTTTTTAAGAAAAAGTTAGTTTTGGTAAAAGTTAGGTTTTTTCGAAAAAGTTAGTTTTGGTAAAAGTTAGGTTTTTTCGAAAAAGTAAGGTTTTTTAGAAAAAGTTAGTTTTGGTATAAGTTAGGTTTTTTCGAAAAAGTAAGTTTTGGTAAAAGTTAGGTTTTTTCGAAAAAGTTAGGTTTTTAAGAAAAAGTTAATTTTGGTATAAGTTAGGTTTTTGAGAAAAAGTTAGGTTTTTTAGAATAAGTTAGTTTTGGTAAAAGTTAGGTTTTTTCGAAAAAGTTAGTTTTTGTATAAGTTAGGTTTTTTCGAAAAAGTTAGTTTTGGTATAAGTAAGGTTTTTTAGAAAAAGTTAGTTTTGGTATAAGTTAGGTTTTTTAGAAAAAGTGAGTTTTGGTATAAGTTAGGTTTTTTCGAAAAAGTTAGTTTTTTTATAAGTTAGGTTTTTTCGAAAAAGTTAGTTTTGGTATGAGTTAGGTTTTTTCGAAAAAGTTAGTTTTGGTATAAGTTAGGTTTTTTCGAAAAAGTTAGTATTGGTATAAGTTAGGTTTTTTCGAAAAAGTTAGTTTTGGTATAAGTTAGGTTTTTTCGAAAAAGTTAGTTTTTTTAAAGGTTAGGTTTTTTCGAAAAAGTTAGTTTTGATATGAGTTAGGTTTTTTCGAAAAAGTTAGTTTTGGTATAAGTTAGGTTTTTTCGAAAAAGTTAGTATTGGTATAAGTTAGGTTTTTTAGAAAAAGTTAGTTTTGGTATAAGTTAGGTTTTTTAGAAAAAGTTAGTTTTGGTATAAGTTAGGTTTTTATGAAAAAGTTAGGTTTTTTCGAAAAAGTTAGTTTTGGTAAAAGTTAGGTTTTTTCGAAAAAGTAAGGTTTTTTAGAAAAAGTTAGTTTTGGTATAAGTTAGGTTTTTTCGAAAAAGTAAGTTTTGGTAAAAGTTAGGTTTTTTCGAAAAAGTTAGTTTTGGTATAAGTTAGGTTTTTTAGAAAAAGTTAGTTTTGGTATAAGTTAGGTTTTTTAGAAAAAGTTAGGTTTTTTGGTAAAAGTTAGGTTTTTTCGAAAAAGTTAGTTTTGGTATAAGTTAGGTTTTTTCGAAAAAGTTAGTTTTGGTAAAAGTTAGGTTTTTTCGAAAAAGTTAGGTTTTTTCGAAAAAGTTAGTTTTGGTATAAGTTAGGTTTTTTCGAAAAAGTTAGTTTTGGTATAAGTTAGGTTTTTTAGAAAAAGTTAGTTTTGGTATAAGTTAGATTTTTTAGAAAAAGTTAGTTTTGGTATAAGTTAGGTTTTTTAGAAAAAGTTAGTTTTGGTATAAGTTAGGTTTTTTCGAAAAAGTTAGTTTTGGTATAAGTTAGGTTTTTTCGAAAAAGTTAGTTTTGGTATAAATTAGGTTTTTTCGAAAAAGTTAGTTTTGGTATAAGTTAGGTTTTTTTAGAAAAAGTTAGTTTTGGTATAAGTTAGGTTTTTTTGAAAAAGTTAGTTTTGGTATAAGTTAGGTTTTTTTAGAAAAAGTTAGTTTTGGTATAAGTTAGGTTTTTTCGAAAAAGTTAGTTTTGGTATAAGTTAGGTTTTTTCGAAAAAGTTAGTTTTGGTATAAGTTAGGTTTTTTCGAAAAAGTTAGTTTTGGTATAAGTTAGGTTTTTTCGAAAAAGTTAGTTTTGGTATAAGTTACGTTTTTTTAGAAAAAGTTAGTTTTGGTATAAGTTAGGTTTTTTAGAAAAAGTTAGTTTTGTTATAAGTTAGGTTTTTTAGAAAAAGTTAGTTTTGGTATAAGTTAGGTTTTTATGAAAAAGTTAGGTTTTTTCGAAAAAGTTAGTTTTGGTAAAAGTTAGGTTTTTAAGAAAAAGTGAGTTTTGGTATAAGTTAGGTTTTTATGAAAAAGTTAGGTTTTTTCGAAAAAGTTAGTTTTGGTAAAAGTTAGGTTTTTAAGAAAAAGTTAGTTTTGGTATAAGTTAGGTTTTTATGAAAAAGTTAAGTTTTTTCGAAAAAGTTAGTTTTGGTAAAAGTTAGGTTTTTTCGAAAAAGTAAGGTTTTTTAGAAAAAGTTAGTTTTGGTATAAGTTAGGTTTTTTCGAAAAAGTAAGTTTTGGTAAAAGTTAGGTTTTTTCGAAAAAGTTAGGTTTTTAAGAAAAAGTTAATTTTGGTATAAGTTAGGTTTTTGAGAAAAAGTTAGGTTTTTTAGAATAAGTTAGTTTTGGTAAAAGTTAGGTTTTTTCGAAAAAGTTAGTTTTGGTATAAGTTAGGTTTTTTCGAAAAAGTTAGTTTTGGTATAAGTAAGGTTTTTTAGAAAAAGTTAGTTTTGGTATAAGTTAGGTTTATTAGAAAAAGTGAGTTTTGGTATAAGTTAGGTTTTTTCGAAAAAGTTAGTTTTTTTATAAGTTATGTTTTTTCGAAAAAGTTAGTTTTGGTATGAGTTAGGTTTTTTCGAAAAAGTTAGTTTTGGTATAAGTTAGGTTTTTTCGAAAAAGTTAGTTTTGGTATAAGTTAGGTTTTTTCGAAAAAGTTAGTTTTGGTATAAGTTAGGTTTTTAAGAAAAAGTTAGTTTTGGTATAAGTTAGGTTTTTTCGAAAACGTTAGTTTTGGTATAAGTTAGGTTTTTTCGAAAAAGTTAGGTTTTTAAGAAAAAGTTAATTTTGGTATAAGTTAGGTTTTTAAGAAAAAGTTAGGTTTTTTAGAATAAGTTAGTTTTGGTAAAAGTTAGGTTTTTTCGAAAAAGTTAGTTTTGGTATAAGTTAGGTTTTTTCGAAAAAGTTAGTTTTGGTATAAGTAAGGTTTTTTAGAAAAAGTTAGTTTTGGTATAAGTTAGGTTTTTTAGAAAAAGTGAGTTTTGGTATAAGTTAGGTTTTTTCGAAAAAGTTAGTTTTTTTATAAGTTAGGTTTTTTCGAAAAAGTTAGTTTTGGTATGAGTTAGGTTTTTTCGAAAAAGTTAGTTTTGGTATAAGTTAGGTTTTTTCGAAAAAGTTAGTATTGGTATAAGTTAGGTTTTTTAGAAAAAGTTAGTTTTGGTATAAGTTAGGTTTTTTAGAAAAAGTTAGTTTTGGTATAAGTTAGGTTTTTATGAAAAAGTTAGGTTTTTTCGAAAAAGTTAGGTTTTTTCGAAAAAGTTAGGTTTTTTCGAAAAAGTAAGGTTTTTTAGAAAAAGTTAGTTTTGGTATAAGTTAGGTTTTTTCGAAAAAGTAAGTTTTGGTAAAAGTTAGGTTTTTTCGAAAAAGTTAGTTTTGGTATAAGTTAGGTTTTTTCGAAAAAGTTAGTTTTGGTATAAGTTAGGTTTTTTCGAAAAAGTTAGTTTTGGTAAAAGTTAGGTTTTTTCGAAAAAGTTAGTTTTGGTATAAGTTAGGTTTTTTCGAAAAAGTTAGTTTTGGTATAAGTTAGGTTTTTTCGAAAAAGTTAGGTTTTTTAGAAAAAGTTAGTTTTGGTATAAGTTAGGTTTTTTAGAAAAAGGTAGTTTTGGTATAAGTTAGGTTTTTTCGAAAAAGTTAGTTTTGGTATAAGTTAGGTTTTTTCGAAAAAGTTAGTTTTGGTAAAAGTTAGGTTTTTTCGAAAAAGTTAGGTTTTTTCGAAAAAGTTAGTTTTGGTATAAGTTAGGTTTTTTCGAAAAAGTTAGTTTTGGTATAAGTTAGGTTTTTTCGAAAAAGTTAGTTTTTTTCGAAAAAGTTAGTTTTGGTATAAGTTAGGTTTTTTCGAAAAAGTTAGTTTTGGTATAAGTTAGGTTTTTTCGAAAAAGTTAGTTTTTTTATAAGTTAGGTTTTTTCGAAAAAGTTAGTTTTGGTATAAGTTAGGTTTTTTCGAAAAAGTTAGTTTTGGTATAAATTAGGTTTTTTAGAAAAAGTTAGTTTTGGTATAAGTTAGGTTTTTAGAAAAAGTTAGGTTTTTTGTTAAAAGTTAGGTTTTTTCGAAAAAGTTAGTTTTGGTATAAGTTAGGTTTTTTCGAAAAAGTTAGTTTTGGTAAAAGTTAGGTTTTTTCGAAAAAGTTAGGTTTTTTCGAAAAAGTTAGTTTTTGGTATAAGTTAGGTTTTTTCGAAAAAGTTAGTTTTGGTATAAGTTAGGTTTTTTCGAAAAAGTTAGTTTTTTTATAAGTTAGGTTTTTTTCGAAAAAGTTAGTTTTGGTATGAGTTAGGTTTTTTCGAAAAAGTTAGTTTTGGTATAAGTTAGGTTTTTTCGAAAAAGTTAGTTTTGGTATAAGTTAGGTTTTTTCGAAAAAGTTAGTTTTGGTATAAGTTAGGTTTTTTAGAAAAAGTTAGTTTTGGTATAAGTTAGGTTTTTATGAAAAAGTTAGGTTTTTTCGAAAAAGTTAGTTTTGGTAAAAGTTAGGTTTTTTCGAAAAAGTAAGGTTTTTTAGAAAAAGTTAGTTTTGGTATAAGTTAGGTTTTTTCCAAAAAGTAAATTTTTGGTAAAAGTTAGGTTTTTTCGAAAAAGTTAGGTTTTTTCGAAAAAGTTAGTTTTGGTATAAGTTAGGTTTTTTAGAAAAAGTTAGTTTTGGTATAAGTTAGGTTTTTTAGAAAAAGTTAGGTTTTTTGGTAAAAGTTAGGTTTTTTCGAAAAAGTTAGTTTTGGTATAAGTTAGGTTTTTTCGAAAAAGTTAGTTTTGGTAAAAGTTAGGTTTTTTCGAAAAAGTTAGGTTTTTTCGAAAAAGTTAGTTTTGGTATAAGTTAGGTTTTTTCGAAAAAGTTAGTTTTGGTATAAGTTAGGTTTTTTCGAAAAAGTTAGTTTTTTTATAAGTTAGGTTTTTTCGAAAAAGTTAGTTTTGGTTTGAGTTAGGTTTTTTAGAAAAAGTTAGTTTTGGTATAAGTTAGGTTTTTTAGAAAAGTTAGTTTTGGTAAAAGTTAGGTTTTTTCGAAAAAGTTAGCTTTGGTATAAGTTAGGTTTTTTCGAAAAAGTTAGTTTTGATATAAGTAAGGTTTTTTAGAAAAAGTTAGTTTTGGTATAAGTTAGGTTTTTTAGAAAAAGTGAGTTTTGGTATAAGTTAGGTTTTTTCGAAAAAGTTAGTTTTTTTATAAGTTAGGTTTTTTCGAAAAAGTTAGTTTTGGTATGAGTTAGGTTTTTTCGAAAAAGTTAGTTTTGGTATAAGTTAGGTTTTTTCGAAAAAGTTAGTTTTGGTATAAGTTAGGTTTTTTCGAAAAAGTTAGTTTTGGTATAAGTTAGGTTTTTAAGAAAAAGTTAGTTTTGGTATAAGTTAGGTTTTTTCGAAAAAGTTAGTTTTGGTATAAGTTAGGTTTTTTAGAAAAAGTTAGGTTTTTAAGAAAAAGTTAATTTTGGTAAAAGTTAGGTTTTTAAGAAAAAGTTAGTTTTGGTAAAAGTTAGGTTTTTTCGAAAAAGTTAGTTTTGGTAAAAGTTAGGTTTTTTCGAAAAAGTAAGGTTTTTTAGAAAAAGTTAGTTTTGGTATAAGTTAGGTTTTTTCGAAAAAGTTAGTTTTGGTATAAATTAGGTTTTTTCGAAAAAGTTAGTTTTGGTATAAGTTAGGTTTTTTCGAAAAAGTTAGTTTTGGTATAAGTTAGGTTTTTTCGAAAAAGTTAGTTTTGGTATAAGTTAGGTTTTTTAGAAAAAGTTAGTTTTGGTATAAGTTAGGTTTTTTAGAAAAAGTTAGTTTTGGTATAAGTTAGGTTTTTTAGAAAAAGTTAGTTTTGGTATAAGTTAGGTTTTTTAGAAAAAGTTAGTTTTGGTATAAGTTAGGTTTTTTAGAAAAGTTAGTTTTGGTAAAAGTTAGGTTTTTTCGAAAAAGTTAGCTTTGGTATAAGTTAGGTTTTTTCGAAAAAGTTAGTTTTGATATAAGTAAGGTTTTTTAGAAAAAGTTAGTTTTGGTATAAGTTAGGTTTTTTAGAAAAAGTGAGTTTTGGTATAAGTTAGGTTTTTTCGAAAAAGTTAGTTTTTTTATAAGTTAGGTTTTTTCGAAAAAGTTAGTTTTGGTATGAGTTAGGTTTTTTCGAAAAAGTTAGTTTTGGTATAAGTTAGGTTTTTTCGAAAAAGTTAGTTTTGGTATAAGTTAGGTTTTTTCGAAAAAGTTAGTTTTGGTATAAGTTAGGTTTTTAAGAAAAAGTTAGTTTTGGTATAAGTTAGGTTTTTTCGAAAAAGTTAGTTTTGGTATAAGTTAGGTTTTTTAGAAAAAGTTAGGTTTTTAAGAAAAAGTTAATTTTGGTAAAAGTTAGGTTTTTAAGAAAAAGTTAGTTTTGGTAAAAGTTAGGTTTTTTCGAAAAAGTTAGTTTTGGTAAAAGTTAGGTTTTTTCGAAAAAGTAAGGTTTTTTAGAAAAAGTTAGTTTTGGTATAAGTTAGGTTTTTTCGAAAAAGTAAGTTTTGGTAAAAGTTAGGTTTTTTCGAAAAAGTTAGGTTTTTAAGAAAAAGTTAATTTTGGTATAAGTTAGGTTTTTGAGAAAAAGTTAGGTTTTTTAGAATAAGTTAGTTTTGGTAAAAGTTAGGTTTTTTCGAAAAAGTTAGTTTTTGTATAAGTTAGGTTTTTTCGAAAAAGTTAGTTTTGGTATAAGTAAGGTTTTTTAGAAAAAGTTAGTTTTGGTATAAGTTAGGTTTTTTAGAAAAAGTGAGTTTTGGTATAAGTTAGGTTTTTTCGAAAAAGTTAGTTTTTTTATAAGTTAGGTTTTTTCGAAAAAGTTAGTTTTGGTATGAGTTAGGTTTTTTCGAAAAAGTTAGTTTTGGTATAAGTTAGGTTTTTTCGAAAAAGTTAGTATTGGTATAAGTTAGGTTTTTTCGAAAAAGTTAGTTTTGGTATAAGTTAGGTTTTTTCGAAAAAGTTAGTTTTTTTAAAGGTTAGGTTTTTTCGAAAAAGTTAGTTTTGATATGAGTTAGGTTTTTTCGAAAAAGTTAGTTTTGGTATAAGTTAGGTTTTTTCGAAAAAGTTAGTATTGGTATAAGTTAGGTTTTTTAGAAAAAGTTAGTTTTGGTATAAGTTAGGTTTTTTAGAAAAAGTTAGTTTTGGTATAAGTTAGGTTTTTATGAAAAAGTTAGGTTTTTTCGAAAAAGTTAGTTTTGGTAAAAGTTAGGTTTTTTCGAAAAAGTAAGGTTTTTTAGAAAAAGTTAGTTTTGGTATAAGTTAGGTTTTTTCGAAAAAGTAAGTTTTGGTAAAAGTTAGGTTTTTTCGAAAAAGTTAGTTTTGGTATAAGTTAGGTTTTTTAGAAAAAGTTAGTTTTGGTATAAGTTAGGTTTTTTAGAAAAAGTTAGGTTTTTTGGTAAAAGTTAGGTTTTTTCGAAAAAGTTAGTTTTGGTATAAGTTAGGTTTTTTCGAAAAAGTTAGTTTTGGTAAAAGTTAGGTTTTTTCGAAAAAGTTAGGTTTTTTCGAAAAAGTTAGTTTTGGTATAAGTTAGGTTTTTTCGAAAAAGTTAGTTTTGGTATAAGTTAGGTTTTTTAGAAAAAGTTAGTTTTGGTATAAGTTAGATTTTTTAGAAAAAGTTAGTTTTGGTATAAGTTAGGTTTTTTAGAAAAAGTTAGTTTTGGTATAAGTTAGGTTTTTTCGAAAAAGTTAGTTTTGGTATAAGTTAGGTTTTTTCGAAAAAGTTAGTTTTGGTATAAATTAGGTTTTTTCGAAAAAGTTAGTTTTGGTATAAGTTAGGTTTTTTTAGAAAAAGTTAGTTTTGGTATAAATTAGGTTTTTTCGAAAAAGTTAGTTTTGGTATAAGTTAGGTTTTTTTAGAAAAAGTTAGTTTTGGTATAAGTTAGGTTTTTTCGAAAAAGTTAGTTTTGGTATAAGTTAGGTTTTTTCGAAAAAGTTAGTTTTGGTATAAGTTAGGTTTTTTCGAAAAAGTTAGTTTTGGTATAAGTTAGGTTTTTTCGAAAAAGTTAGTTTTGGTATAAGTTACGTTTTTTTAGAAAAAGTTAGTTTTGGTATAAGTTAGGTTTTTTAGAAAAAGTTAGTTTTGTTATAAGTTAGGTTTTTTAGAAAAAGTTAGTTTTGGTATAAGTTAGGTTTTTATGAAAAAGTTAGGTTTTTTCGAAAAAGTTAGTTTTGGTAAAAGTTAGGTTTTTAAGAAAAAGTGAGTTTTGGTATAAGTTAGGTTTTTATGAAAAAGTTAGGTTTTTTCGAAAAAGTTAGTTTTGGTAAAAGTTAGGTTTTTAAGAAAAAGTTAGTTTTGGTATAAGTTAGGTTTTTATGAAAAAGTTAAGTTTTTTCGAAAAAGTTAGTTTTGGTAAAAGTTAGGTTTTTTCGAAAAAGTAAGGTTTTTTAGAAAAAGTTAGTTTTGGTATAAGTTAGGTTTTTTCGAAAAAGTAAGTTTTGGTAAAAGTTAGGTTTTTTCGAAAAAGTTAGGTTTTTAAGAAAAAGTTAATTTTGGTATAAGTTAGGTTTTTGAGAAAAAGTTAGGTTTTTTAGAATAAGTTAGTTTTGGTAAAAGTTAGGTTTTTTCGAAAAAGTTAGTTTTGGTATAAGTTAGGTTTTTTCGAAAAAGTTAGTTTTGGTATAAGTAAGGTTTTTTAGAAAAAGTTAGTTTTGGTATAAGTTAGGTTTATTAGAAAAAGTGAGTTTTGGTATAAGTTAGGTTTTTTCGAAAAAGTTAGTTTTTTTATAAGTTATGTTTTTTCGAAAAAGTTAGTTTTGGTATGAGTTAGGTTTTTTCGAAAAAGTTAGTTTTGGTATAAGTTAGGTTTTTTCGAAAAAGTTAGTTTTGGTATAAGTTAGGTTTTTTCGAAAAAGTTAGTTTTGGTATAAGTTAGGTTTTTAAGAAAAAGTTAGTTTTGGTATAAGTTAGGTTTTTTCGAAAACGTTAGTTTTGGTATAAGTTAGGTTTTTTCGAAAAAGTTAGGTTTTTAAGAAAAAGTTAATTTTGGTATAAGTTAGGTTTTTAAGAAAAAGTTAGGTTTTTTAGAATAAGTTAGTTTTGGTAAAAGTTAGGTTTTTTCGAAAAAGTTAGTTTTGGTATAAGTTAGGTTTTTTCGAAAAAGTTAGTTTTGGTATAAGTAAGGTTTTTTAGAAAAAGTTAGTTTTGGTATAAGTTAGGTTTTTTAGAAAAAGTGAGTTTTGGTATAAGTTAGGTTTTTTCGAAAAAGTTAGTTTTTTTATAAGTTAGGTTTTTTCGAAAAAGTTAGTTTTGGTATGAGTTAGGTTTTTTCGAAAAAGTTAGTTTTGGTATAAGTTAGGTTTTTTCGAAAAAGTTAGTTTTGGTATAAGTTAGGTTTTTTAGAAAAAGTTAGTTTTGGTATAAGTTAGGTTTTTTAGAAAAAGTTAGTTTTGGTATAAGTTAGGTTTTTATGAAAAAGTTAGGTTTTTTCGAAAAAGTTAGGTTTTTTCGAAAAAGTTAGGTTTTTTCGAAAAAGTAAGGTTTTTTAGAAAAAGTTAGTTTTGGTATAAGTTAGGTTTTTTCGAAAAAGTAAGTTTTGGTAAAAGTTAGGTTTTTTCGAAAAAGTTAGTTTTGGTATAAGTTAGGTTTTTTCGAAAAAGTTAGTTTTGGTATAAGTTAGGTTTTTTCGAAAAAGTTAGTTTTGGTAAAAGTTAGGTTTTTTCGAAAAAGTTAGTTTTGGTATAAGTTAGGTTTTTTCGAAAAAGTTAGTTTTGGTATAAGTTAGGTTTTTTCGAAAAAGTTAGGTTTTTTAGAAAAAGTTAGTTTTGGTATAAGTTAGGTTTTTTAGAAAAAGTTAGTTTTGGTATAAGTTAGGTTTTTTCGAAAAAGTTAGTTTTGGTATAAGTTAGGTTTTTTCGAAAAAGTTAGTTTTGGTAAAAGTTAGGTTTTTTCGAAAAAGTTAGGTTTTTTCGAAAAAGTTAGTTTTGGTATAAGTTAGGTTTTTTCGAAAAAGTTAGTTTTGGTATAAGTTAGGTTTTTTCGAAAAAGTTAGTTTTTTTCGAAAAAGTTAGTTTTGGTATAAGTTAGGTTTTTTCGAAAAAGTTAGTTTTGGTATAAGTTAGGTTTTTTCGAAAAAGTTAGTTTTTTTATAAGTTAGGTTTTTTCGAAAAAGTTAGTTTTGGTATAAGTTAGGTTTTTTCGAAAAAGTTAGTTTTGGTATAAATTAGGTTTTTTAGAAAAAGTTAGTTTTGGTATAAGTTAGGTTTTTTAGAAAAAGTTAGGTTTTTTGTTAAAAGTTAGGTTTTTTCGAAAAAGTTAGTTTTGGTATAAGTTAGGTTTTTTCGAAAAAGTTAGTTTTGGTAAAAGTTAGGTTTTTTCGAAAAAGTTAGGTTTTTTCGAAAAAGTTAGTTTTGGTATAAGTTAGGTTTTTTCGAAAAAGTTAGTTTTGGTATAAGTTAGGTTTTTTCGAAAAAGTTAGTTTTTTTATAAGTTAGGTTTTTTCGAAAAAGTTAGTTTTGGTATGAGTTAGGTTTTTTCGAAAAAGTTAGTTTTGGTATAAGTTAGGTTTTTTCGAAAAAGTTAGTATTGGTATAAGTTAGGTTTTTTAGAAAAAGTTAGTTTTGGTATAAGTTAGGTTTTTTAGAAAAAGTTAGTTTTGGTATAAGTTAGGTTTTTATGAAAAAGTTAGGTTTTTTCGAAAAAGTTAGTTTTGGTAAAAGTTAGGTTTTTTCGAAAAAGTAAGGTTTTTTAGAAAAAGTTAGTTTTGGTATAAGTTAGGTTTTTTCCAAAAAGTAAATTTTTGGTAAAAGTTAGGTTTTTTCGAAAAAGTTAGGTTTTTTCGAAAAAGTTAGTTTTGGTATAAGTTAGGTTTTTTAGAAAAAGTTAGTTTTGGTATAAGTTAGGTTTTTTAGAAAAAGTTAGGTTTTTTGGTAAAAGTTAGGTTTTTTCGAAAAAGTTAGTTTTGGTATAAGTTAGGTTTTTTCGAAAAAGTTAGTTTTGGTAAAAGTTAGGTTTTTTCGAAAAAGTTAGGTTTTTTCGAAAAAGTTAGTTTTGGTATAAGTTAGGTTTTTTCGAAAAAGTTAGTTTTGGTATAAGTTAGGTTTTTTCGAAAAAGTTAGTTTTTTTATAAGTTAGGTTTTTTCGAAAAAGTTAGTTTTGGTTTGAGTTAGGTTTTTTCGAAAAAGTTAGTTTTGGTATAAGTTAGGTTTTTTCGAAAAAGTTAGTATTGGTATAAGTTAGGTTTTTTAGAAAAAGTTAGTTTTGGTATAAGTTAGGTTTTTTAGAAAAAGTTAGTTTTGGTATAAGTTTGGTTTTTATGAAAAAGTTAGTTTTGGTATAAGTTAGGTTTTTTCGAAAAAGTTAGTTTTGGTAAAAGTTAGGTTTTTTCGAAAAAGTAAGGTTTTTAAGAAAAAGTTAGTTTTGGTATAAGTTAGGTTTTTTCGAAAAAGTAAGTTTTGGTAAAAGTTAGGTTTTTTCGAAAAAGTTAGGTTTTTTCGAAAAAGTTAGTTTTGGTATAAGTTAGGTTTTTTCGAAAAAGTTAGTTTTGGTAAAAGTTAGGTTTTTTCGAAAAAGTAAGGTTTTTAAGAAAAAGTTAGTTTTGGTATAAGTTAGGTTTTTTCGAAAAAGTTAGTTTTGGTATAAGTTAGGTTTTTATGAAAAAGTTAGGTTTTTTCGAAAAAGTTAGTTTTGGTATAAGTTAGGTTTTTAAGAAAAAGTTAGTTTTGGTATAAGTTAGGTTTTTTCGAAAAAGTTAGTTTTGGTAAAAGTTAGGTTTTTTCGAAAAAGTAAGGTTTTTAAGAAAAAGTTAGTTTTGGTATAAGTTAGGTTTTTTCGAAAAAGTAAGTTTTGGTAAAAGTTAGGTTTTTTCGAAAAAGTTAGGTTTTTTCGAAAAAGTTAGTTTTGGTATAAGTTAGGTTTTTTCGAAAAAGTTAGTATTGGTATAAGTTAGGTTTTTTCTTAAAAGTTAGTTTTGGTATAAGTTAGGTTTTTTAGAAAAAGTTAGTTTTGGTATAAGTTAGGTTTTTTCGAAAAAGTTAGTTTTGGTAAAAGTTAGGTTTTTTCGAAAAAGTTAGGTTTTTTCGAAAAAGTTAGTTTTGGTATAAGTTAGGTTTTTTAGAAAAAGTTAGTTTTGGTATAAGTTAGGTTTTTTAGAAAAAGTTAGTTTTGGTATAAGTTAGGTTTTTTAGAAAAAGTTAATTTTGGTATAAGTTAGGTTTTTTAGAAAAAGTTAGTTTTGGTATAAGTTAAGTTTTTTAGAAAAAGTTAGTTTTGGTATAAGTTAGGTTTTTTCGAAAAAGTTAGTTTTGGTATAAGTTAGGTTTTTTCGAAAAAGTTAGTTTTGGTATAAATTAGGTTTTTTCGAAAAAGTTAGTTTTGGTATAAGTTAGGTTTTTTTAGAAAAAGTTAGTTTTGGTATAAATTAGGTTTTTTCGAAAAAGTTAGTTTTGGTATAAGTTAGGTTTTTAAGAAAAAGTTAGTTTTGGTATAAGTTAGGTTTTTAAGAAAAAGTTAGTTTTGGTATAAGTTAGGTTTTTTCGAAAAAGTTAGTTTTGGTATAAGTTAGGTTTTTATGAAAAAGTTAGGTTTTTTCGAAAAAGTTAGTTTTGGTATAAGTTAGGTTTTTTCGAAAAAGTAAGGTTTTTTAGAAAAAGTTAGTTTTGGTATAAGTTAGGTTTTTTCGAAAAAGTTAGTTTTGGTAAAAGTTAGGTTTTTAAGAAAAAGTTAGTTTTGGTATAAGTTAGGTTTTTATGAAAAAGTTAGGTTTTTTCGAAAAAGTTAGTTTTGGTAAAAGTTAGGTTTTTTCGAAAAAGTAAGGTTTTTTAGAAAAAGTTAGTTTTGGTATAAGTTAGGTTTTTTAGAAAAAGTTAGTTTTGGTATAAGTTAGGTTTTTATGAAAAAGTTAGGTTTTTTCGAAAAAGTTAGTTTTGGTAAAAGTTAGGTTTTTAAGAAAAAGTTAGTTTTGGTATAAGTTAGGTTTTTTCGAAAAAGTTAGTTTTGGTATAAGTTAGGTTTTTTCGAAAAAGTTAGGTTTTTTCGAAAAAGTTAGTTTTGGTAAAAGTTAGGTTTTTTCGAAAAAGTAAGGTTTTTTCGAAAAAGTTAGTTTTGGTATAAGTTAGGTTTTTTAGAAAAAGTTAGTTTTGGTATAAGTTAGGTTTTTTCGAAAAAGTTAGTGTTGGTAAAAGTTAGGTTTTTAAGAAAAAGTTAGTTTTGGTATAAGTTAGGTTTTTTCGAAAAAGTTAGTTTTGGTATAAGTTAGGTTTTTATGAAATAGTTAGGTTTTTTCGAAAAAGTTAGTTTTGGTAAAAGTTAGGTTTTTTCGAAAAAGTAAGGTTTTTAAGAAAAATTTAGTTTTGGTATAAGTTAGGTTTTTTCGAAAAAGTTAGTTTTGGTATAAGTTAGGTTTTTTAGAAAAAGTGAGTTTTGGTATAAGTTAGGTTTTTTAGAAAAAGTTAGTTTTGGTATAAGTTAGGTTTTTTCGAAAAAGTTAGTTTTGGTATAAGTTAGGTTTTTATGAAAAAGTTAGTTTTGGTATAAATTAGGTTTTTTCGAAAAAGTTAGTTTTGGTATAAGTTAGGTTTTTTTAGAAAAAGTTAGTTTTGGTATAAGTTAGGTTTTTAAGAAAAAGTTAGTTTTGGTATAAGTTAGGTTTTTTCGAAAAAGTTAGTTTTGGTATAAGTAAGGTTTTTATGAAAAAGTTAGGTTTTTTCGAAAAAGTTAGTTTTGGTATAAGTTAGGTTTTTATGAAAAAGTTAGTTTTGGTATAAGTTAGGTTTTTTCGAAAAAGTTAGTTTTGGTATAAGTTAGGTTTTTATGAAAAAGTTAGTTTTGGTATAAGTTAGGTTTTTATGAAAAAGTTAGGTTTTTTCGAAAAAGTTAGTTTTGGTATAAGTTAGGTTTTTTCGAAAAAGTAAGGTTTTTTAGAAAAAGTTAGTTTTGGTATAAGTTAGGTTTTTTCGAAAAAGTTAGTTTTGGTAAAAGTTAGGTTTTTAAGAAAAAGTTAGTTTTGGTATAAGTTAGGTTTTTATGAAAAAGTTAGGTTTTTTCGAAAAAGTTAGTTTTGGTAAAAGTTAGGTTTTTTCGAAAAAGTAAGGTTTTTTAGAAAAAGTTAGTTTTGGTATAAGTTAGGTTTTTTAGAAAAAGTTAGTTTTGGTATAAGTTAGGTTTTTATGAAAAAGTTAGGTTTTTTCGAAAAAGTTAGTTTTGGTAAAAGTTAGGTTTTTAAGAAAAAGTTAGTTTTGGTATAAGTTAGGTTTTTTTCGAAAAAGTTAGTTTTGGTATAAGTTAGGTTTTTATGAAAAAGTTAGGTTTTTTCGAAAAAGTTAGTTTTGGTAAAAGTTAGGTTTGTTCGAAAAAGTAAGGTTTTTTAGAAAAAGTTAGTTTTGGTATAAGTTAGGTTTTTTCGAAAAAGTTAGTTTTGGTATAAATTAGGTTTTTTCGAAAAAGTTAGTTTTGGTATAAGTTAGGTTTTTTAGAAAAAGTTAGTTTTGGTATAAGTTAGGTTTTTTCGAAAAAGTTAGTGTTGGTAAAAGTTAGGTTTTTAAGAAAAAGTTAGTTTTGGTATAAGTTAGGTTTTTTCGAAAAAGTTAGTTTTGGTATAAGTTAGGTTTTTATGAAAAAGTTAGGTTTTTTCGAAAAAGTTAGTTTTGGTAAAAGTTAGGTTTTTTCGAAAAAGTAAGGTTTTTAAGAAAAATTTAGTTTTGGTATAAGTTAGGTTTTTTCGAAAAAGTTAGTTTTGGTATAAGTTAGGTTTTTTAGAAAAAGTTAGTTTTGGTATAAGTTAGGTTTTTTAGAAAAAGTTAGTTTTGGTATAAGTTAGGTTTTTTCGAAAAAGTTAGTTTTGGTATAAGTTAGGTTTTTATGAAAAAGTTAGTTTTGGTATAAATTAGGTTTTTTCGAAAAAGTTAGTTTTGGTATAAGTTAGGTTTTTTTAGAAAAAGTTAGTTTTGGTATAAGTTAGGTTTTTAAGAAAAAGTTAGTTTTGGTATAAGTTAGGTTTTTTCGAAAAAGTTAGTTTTGGTATAAGTTAGGTTTTTATGAAAAAGTTAGGTTTTTTCGAAAAAGTTAGTTTTGGTATAAGTTAGGTTTTTATGAAAAAGTTAGTTTTGGTATAAGTTAGGTTTTTTCGAAAAAGTTAGTTTTGGTATAAGTTAGGTTTTTATGAAAAAGTTAGTTTTGGTATAAGTTAGGTTTTTTCGAAAAAGTTAGGTTTTTTCGAAAAAGTTAGTTTTGGTATAAGTTAGGTTTTTAAGA
Source organism: Anopheles funestus (assembly GCF_943734845.2). Taxonomy (NCBI): domain Eukaryota; kingdom Metazoa; phylum Arthropoda; class Insecta; order Diptera; family Culicidae; genus Anopheles; species Anopheles funestus. The sequence continues at coordinate 7,358 of NW_026045265.1, read as the reverse complement.
AAAAGTTAGTTTTGGTATAAGTTAGGTTTTTTCGAAAAAGTTAGTTTTGGTATAAGTTAGGTTTTTTAGAAAAAGTTAGGTTTTTTCGAAAAAGTTAGTTTTGGTATAAGTTAGGTTTTTTCGAAAAAGTTAGTTTTGGTATAAGTTAGGTTTTTTCGAAAAAGTTAGTTTTGGTATAAGTTAGGTTTTTAAGAAAAAGTTAGATTTTTAAGAAAAAGTTAGGTTTTTAAGAAAAAGTTAGTTTTGGTATAAGTTAGGTTTTTTAAAAAAGTTAGGTTTTTTATAATAAGTTAGTTTTGGTAAAAGTTAGGTTTTTTAGAAAAAGTTAGGTTTTTTCGAAAAAGTTAGTTTTGGTATAAGTTAGGTTTTTTCAAAAAAGTTAGTTTTGGTATAAGTTAGGTTTTTTCGAAAAAGTTAGTTTTGGTATAAGTTAGGTTTTTTCGAAAAAGTTAGGTTTTTTAGAAAAAGTTAGTTTTGGTATAAGTTAGGTTTTTTCGAAAAAGTTAGTTTTGGTATAAGTTAGGTTTTTAAGAAAAAGTTAGTTTTGGTATAAGTTAGGTTTTTTAGAAAAAGTTAGTTTTGGTATAAGTTAGGTTTTTAAGAAAAAGTTAGGTTTTTTCGAAAAAGTTAGTTTTGGTATAAGTTAGGTTTTTAAGAAAAAGTTAGTTTTGGTATAAGTTAGGTTTTTAAGAAAAAGTTAGTTTTGGAATAAGTTAGGTTTTTGAGAAAAAGTTAGTTTTGGTATAAGTTAGGTTTTTTCGAAAAAGTTAGTTTTGGTAAAAGTTAGGTTTTTTAGAAAAAGTTAGGTTTTTAAGAAAAAGTTAGTTTTGGTATAAGTTAGGTTTTTAAGAAAAAGTTAGTTTTGGTATAAGTTAGGTTTTTTCGAAAAAGTTAGTTTTGGTATAAGTTAGGTTTTTTCGAAAAAGTTAGGTTTTTTAGAAAAAGTTAGTTTTGGTATAAGTTAGGTTTTTTCGAAAAAGTTAGTTTTGGTATAAGTTAGGTTTTTAAGAAAAAGTTAGTTTTGGTATAAGTTAGGTTTTTTAGAAAAAGTTAGTTTTGGTATAAGTTAGGTTTTTAAGAAAAAGTTAGGTTTTTTCGAAAAAGTTAGTTTTGGTATAAGTTAGGTTTTTAAGAAAAAGTTAGTTTTGGTATAAGTTAGGTTTTTAAGAAAAAGTTAGTTTTGGAATAAGTTAGGTTTTTGAGAAAAAGTTAGTTTTGGTATAAGTTAGGTTTTTTCGAAAAAGTTAGTTTTGGTATAAGTTAGGTTTTTTCGAAAAAGTAAGGTTTTTTAGAAAAAGTTAGTTTTGGTATAAGTTAGGTTTTTTCGAAAAAGTTAGTTTTGGTATAAGTTAGGTTTTTAAGAAAAAGTTAGATTTTTAAGAAAAAGTTAGGTTTTTAAGAAAAAGTTAGTTTTGGTATAAGTTAGGTTTTTGAGAAAAAGTTAGGTTTTTTATAATAAGTTAGTTTTGGTAAAAGTTAGGTTTTTTAGAAAAAGTTAGGTTTTTTCGAAAAAGTTAGTTTTGGTATAAGTTAGGTTTTTTCAAAAAAGTTAGTTTTGGTATAAGTTAGGTTTTTTCGAAAAAGTTAGTTTTGGTACAAGTTAGGTTTTTGAGAAAAAGTAAGTTTTGGTATAAGTTAGGTTTTTAAGAAAAAGTTAGGTTTTTTCGAAAAAGTTAGTTTTGGTATAAGTTAGGTTTTTAAGAAAAAGTTAGTTTTGGTATAAGTTAGGTTTTTTCGAAAAAGTTAGTTTTGGTAAAAGTAAGGTTTTTTAGAAAGAGTTAGTTTTGGTATAAGTTAGGTTTTTTCGAAAAAGTTAGTTTTGGTATAAATTAGGTTTTTTCGAAAAAGTTAGTTTTGGCATAAGTTGAGTTTTTTCGAAAAAGTTAGTTTTGGTATAAGTTAGGTTTTTAAGAAAAAGTTAGGTTTTTTCGAAAAAGTTAGTTTTGGTATAAGTTAGGTTTTTAAGAAAAAGTTAGTTTTGGTATAAGTTAGGTTTTTTCGAAAAAGTTAGTTTTGGTATGAGTTAGGTTTTTTCGAAAAAGTTAGTTTTGGTATAAGTTAGGTTTTTATGAAAAAGTTAGGTTTTTTCGAAAAAGTTAGTTTTGGTAAAAGTTAGGTTTTTTCGAAAAAGTAAGGTTTTTTAGAAAAAGTTAGTTTTGGTATAAGTTAGGTTTTTTCGAAAAAGTTAGTTTTGGTATAAGTTAGGTTTTTAAGAAAAAGTTAGTTTTGGTATAAGTTAGGTTTTTTAGAAAAAGTTAGTTTTGGTATAATTTAGGTTTTTTCGAAAAAGTAAGGTTTTTTCGAAAAAGTTAGTTTTGTTATAAGTTAGGTTTTTGAGAAAAAGTTAGTTTTGGTATAAGTTAGGTTTTTTAGAAAAAGTTAGTTTTGGTATAAGTTAGGTTTTTTCGAAAAAGTTAGTTTTGGTATAAGTTAGGTTTTTTCGAAAAAGTTAGTTTTGGTATAAGTTAGGTTTTTTCGAAAAAGTTAGTTTTGGTATAAGTTAGGTTTTTTAGAAAAAGTGAGTTTTGGTATAAGTTAGGTTTTTTCGAAAAAGTTAGTTTTTTTATAAGTTAGGTTTTTTCGAAAAAGTTAGTTTTGGTATGAGTTAGGTTTTTTCGAAAAAGTTAGTTTTGGTATAAGTTAGGTTTTTTCGAAAAAGTTAGTTTTGGTATAAATTAGGTTTTTTCGAAAAAGTTAGTTTTGGTATAAGTTAGGTTTTTTTAGAAAAAGTTAGTTTTGGTATAAGTTAGGTTTTTAAGAAAAAGTTAGTTTTGGTATAAGTTAGGTTTTTTCGAAAAAGTTAGTTTTGGTATAAGTTAGGTTTTTAAGAAAAAGTTAGTTTTGGTATAAGTTAGGTTTTTTCGAAAAAGTTAGTTTTGGTATAAGTTAGGTTTTTTCGAAAAAGTTAGTTTTGGTATAAGTTAGGTTTTTAAGAAAAAGTTAGTTTTGGTATAAGTTAGGTTTTTTCGAAAAAGTTAATTTTGGTATAAGTTAGGTTTTTTCGAAAAAGTTAGTTTTGGTATAAGTTAGGTTTTTTCGAAAAAGTTAATTTTTGTATAAGTTAGGTTTTTTCGAAAAAGTTAGTTTTGGTATAAGTTAGGTTTTTTCGAAAAAGTTAGTTTTGGTATAAGTTAGGTTTTTAAGAAAAAGTTAGTTTTGGTATAAGTTAGGTTTTTAAGAAAAAGTTAGTTTTGGTATGAGTTAGGTTTTTTCGAAAAAGTTAGTTTTGGTATAAGTTAGGTTTTTTCGAAAAAGTTAGTTTTGGTATAAGTTAGGTTTTTAAGAAAAAGTTAGTTTTGGTATAAGTTAGGTTTTTTCGAAAAAGTTAGTTTTGGTATAAGTTAGGTTTTTTCGAAAAAGTTAGTTTTGGTATAAGTTAGGTTTTTATGAAAAAGTTAGGTTTTTTCGAAAAAGTTAGTTTTGGTATAAGTTAGGTTTTTAAGAAAAAGTTAGTTTTGGTATAAGTTAGGTTTTTTCGAAAAAGTTAGTTTTGGTATAAGTTAGGTTTTTGAGAAAAAGTTAGTTTTGGTATAAGTTAGGTTTTTTAGAAAAAGTTAGTTTTGGTATAAGTTAGGTTTTTTCGAAAAAGTTAGTTTTGGTATAAGTTAGGTTTTTTCGAAAAAGTTAGTTTTGGTATAAATTAGGTTTTTTCGAAAAAGTTAGTTTTGGTATAAGTTAGGTTTTTTTTAGAAAAAGTTAGTTTTGGTATAAGTTAGGTTTTTAAGAAAAAGTTAGTTTTGGTATAAGTTAGGTTTTTTCGAAAAAGTTAGTTTTGGCATAAGTTAGGTTTTTTCGAAAAAGTTAGTTTTGGTATAAGTTAGGTTTTTAAGAAAAAGTTAGGTTTTTAAGAAAAAGTTAGTTTTGGTATAAGTTAGGTTTTTTCGAAAAAGTTAGTTTTGGTATAAATTAGGTTTTTTCGAAAAAGTTAGTTTTGGCATAAGTTAGGTTTTTTCGAAAAAGTTAGTTTTGGTATAAGTTAGGTTTTTAAGAAAAAGTTAGGTTTTTAAGAAAAAGTTAGTTTTGGTATAAGTTAGGTTTTTTCGAAAAAGTTAGTTTTGGTATAAGTTAGGTTTTTTCGAAAAAGTTAGTTTTGGTATAAGTTAGGTTTTTATGAAAAAGTTAGGTTTTTTCGAAAAAGTTAGTTTTGGTATAAGTTAGGTTTTTATGAAAAAGTTAGTTTTGGTATAAGTTAGGTTTTTCCGAAAAAGTTAGTTTTGGTATAAGTTAGGTTTTTTAGAAAAAGTTAGTTTTGGTATAAGTTAGGTTTTTTCGAAAAAGTTAGTTTTGGTAAAAGTTAGGTTTTTAAGAAAAAGTTAGTTTTGGTATAAGTTAGGTTTTTTCGAAAAAGTTAGTTTTGGTATAAGTTAGGTTATTATGAAAAAGTTAGGTTTTTTCGAAAAAGTTAGTTTTGGTAAAAGTTAGGTTTTTTCGAAAAAGTAAGGTTTTTTAGAAAAAGTTAGTTTTGGTATAAGTTAGGTTTTTTCGAAAAAGTTAGTTTTGGTATAAGTTAGGTTTTTAAGAAAAAGTTAGTTTTGGTATAAGTTAGGTTTTTTCGAAAAAGTTAGTTTTGGTATAAGTTAGGTTTTTTAGAAAAAGTTAGGTTTTTAAGAAAAAGTTAATTTTGGTATAAGTTAGGTTTTTGAGAAAAAGTTAGGTTTTTTAGAATAAGTTAGTTTTGGTAAAAGTTAGGTTTTTTCGAAAAAGTTAGTTTTGGTATAAGTTAGGTTTTTTAGAAAAAGTCAGTTTTGGTATAAGTTAGGTTTTTTCGAAAAAGTTAGTTTTTTTTATAAGTTAGGTTTTTTCGAAAAAGTTAGTTTTGGTATAAGTTAGGTTTTTAAGAAAAAGTTAGTTTTGGTATAAGTTAGGTTTCTAAGAAAAGGTTAGTTTTGGTATAAGTTAGGTTTTTTCGAAAAAGTTAGTTTTGGTATAAGTTAGGTTTTTAAGAAAAAGTTAGATTTTTAAGAAAAAGTTAGGTTTTGAAGAAAAAGTTAGTTTTGGTATAAGTTAGGTTTTTGAGAAAAAGTTAGGTTTTTTATAATAAGTTAGTTTTGGTAAAAGTTAGGTTTTTTAGAAAAAGTTAGGTTTTTTCGAAGAAGTTAGTTTTGGTATAAGTTAGGTTTTTTCAAAAAAGTTAGTTTTTTAAAAAGTTAGGTTTTGTCGAAAAAGTAAGGTTTTTTCGAAAAAGTTAGTTTTGGTATAAGTTAGGTTTTTGAGAAAAAGTTAGTTTTGGTATAAGTTAGGTTTTTGAGAAAAAGTTAGTTTTTTTATAAGTTAGGTTTTTTCGAAAAAGTTAGTTTTTTTATAAGTTAGGTTTTTTCGAAAAAGTTAGTTTTGGTGTAAGTTAGGTTTTTAAGAAAAAGTTAGTTTTGGTATAAGTTAGGTTTCTAAGAAAAGGTTAGTTTTGGTATAAGTTAGGTTTTTTCGAAAAAGTTAGTTTTGGTATAAGTTAGGTTTTTTCGAAAAAGTTAGTTTTGGTATAAGTTAGGTTTTTAAGAAAAGTTTGATTTTTAAGAAAAAGTTAGGTTTTTAAGAAAAAGTTAGTTTTGGTATAAGTTAGGTTTGAGAAAAAGTTAGGTTTTTTAGAATAAGTTAGTTTTGGTAAAAGTTAGGTTTTTTCGAAAAAGTTAGGGTTTTTTCGAAAAGTTAGTTTTGGTATAAGTTAGGTTTTTTCAAAAAAGTTAGTTTTTTTAAAAGTTAGGTTTTTTCGAAAAAGTAAGGTTTTTTTCGAAAAAGTTAGTTTTGGTATAAGTTAGGTTTTTGAGAAAAAGTTAGTTTTGGTATAAGTTAGGTTTTTTAGAAAAAGTGAGTTTTGGTATAAGTTAGGTTTTTTCAAAAAAGTTAGTTTTTTTAAAAGTTAGGTTTTTTCGAAAAAGTTAGTTTTTTTTATAAGTTAGGTTTTTTCGAAAAAGTTAGTTTTGGTATAAGTTTAGGTTTTTTCGAAAAAGTTAGTTTTGGTATAAGTTAGGTTTTTTAGAAAAAGTGAGTTTTGGTATAAGTTAGGTTTTTTCGAAAAAGTTAGTTTTTTTATAAGTTAGGTTTTTTCGAAAAAGTTAGTTTTGGTATAAGTTAGGTTTTAAGAAAAAGTTAATTTTGGTATAAGTTAGGTTTTTTAGAAAAAGTTAGGTTTTTTAGAATAAGTTAGTTTTGGTAAAAGTTAGGTTTTTTCGAAAAGTTAGTTTTGGTATAAGTTAGGTTTTTTCGAAAAAGTTAGTTTTGGTATAAGTTAGGTTTTTTAGAAAAAGTGAGTTTTGGTATAAGTTAGGTTTTTTCGAAAAAGTTAGTTTTTTTATAAGTTAGGTTTTTTCGAAAAAGTTAGTTTTTTTATGAGTTAGGTTTTTTCGAAAAAGTTAGTTTTTTTATAAGTTAGGTTTTTTCGAAAAAGTTAGTTTTTTTATGAGTTAGGTTTTTTCGAAAAAGTTAGTTTTGGTATAAGTTAGGTTTTTAAGAAAAAGTTAGTTTTGGTATAAGTTAGGTTTCTAAGAAAAGGTTAGTTTTGGTATAAGTTAGGTTTTTTCGAAAAAGTTAGTTTTGGTATAAGTTAGGTTTTTAAGAAAAAGTTTGATTTTTAAGAAAAAGTTAGGTTTTTAAGAAAAAGTTAGTTTTGGTATAAGTTAGGTTTTTGAGAAAAAGTTAGGTTTTTTTATAATAAGTTAGTTTTGGTAAAAGTTAGGGTTTTTTAGAAAAAGTTAGGTTTTTTAGAATAAGTTAGTTTGGTAAAAGTTAGGTTTTTTCGAAAAAGTTAGTTTTGGTATAAGTTAGGTTTTTTCGAAAAAGTTAGTTTTGGTATAAGTTAGGTTTTTTCGAAAAAGTTAGTTTTGGTATAAGTTAGGTTTTTTCGAAAAAGTTAGTTTTGGTATAAATTAGGTTTTTTCGAAAAAGTTAGTTTTGGTATAAGTTAGGTTTTTTTTAGAAAAAGTTAGTTTTGGTATAAGTTAGGTTTTTAAGAAAAAGTTAGTTTTGGTATAAGTTAGGTTTTTTCGAAAAAGTTAGTTTTGGCATAAGTTAGGTTTTTTCGAAAAAGTTAGTTTTGGTATAAGTTAGGTTTTTAAGAAAAAGTTAGGTTTTTAAGAAAAAGTCAGTTTTGGTATAAGTTAGGTTTTTTCGAAAAAGTTAGTTTTGGTATAAATTAGGTTTTTTCGAAAAGTTAGTTTTGGCATAAGTTAGGTTTTTTCGAAAAAGTTAGTTTTGGTATAAGTTAGGTTTTTAAGAAAAAGTTAGGTTTTTAAGAAAAAGTTAGTTTTGGTATAAGTTAGGTTTTTTTCGAAAAAGTTAGTTTTGGTATAAGTTAGGTTTTTTCGAAAAAGTTAGTTTTGGTATAAGTTAGGTTTTTATGAAAAAGTTAGGTTTTTTCGAAAAAG